>NW_012115154.1:3322415-3464332 GCF_000951035.1 Colobus angolensis palliatus
ACAGTCCGGGATGTGCGGCCCCTCAGCGCGGCCCAGGTCACCATAACAGTCCGGGATGTGCGGCCCCTCAGCGCGGCCCAGGTCACCGTAACAGTGCGGCCCATGGTGAAATATTGTGACCCCTAGGTGGTTCCTAGACAGTGCAGGGGCAAAGCTAGACCCCAAAAGAACTGAGAGGACAGCTCTGATTTCACTCCTCTCTCCAGTCTGTATTTCCAACTGTGTGTTGGACTTTTTCGCTTAACAAAGCTTTTCAGGAAATAGGCTTCAAAATTAATTCTTGACTGTAGTCACAATGATGATGATGTTGATGACTCCCAACACTAGCACACTTGGTCGTGATTGAACATCTTGCTGCAGCATTTTTCTGTTTTCCTAGTTTCTATTGCAGAGGTAGGCAAACTTATGTTTTTGGTTTTTGGGTGTTTTGTTTTGTTTTGTTTTGATGGAATTTCACTCTATCGCCCATGCTGAAGTGCAGTGGCCAGATCTCAGCTCACTGCAACCTCCGCCTCCCTGGGTTCAAGAGATTCTCCTGCCTCAGCCCCCTGAGTAGCTGGGATTACAGGTGCGTGCCACCACGCCTGGCTAATTTTTTTGTATTTTTAGTACAGACAGGGTTTCACTATGTTGGTCAGAGTGGTCTTGAGCTCCTGGCCTCATGATCTGCCTGCCTCAGCCTCCCAAAGTGTTGGGATTATAGGCCTAAGCCACCATGCCCGACTCTGCAAACTTTTTCTGTAAAGGACCAAAAAAGTGAATATTTTCGGCTTTATGCCCATACGGGCGCTGTCACTTTTCCAGACAAGATGTGAAGAAATGAGTGTAGCTGTGTTCCAATAAAACTTCGCTTATAGACACTGACATTTGAATTTCAGATAATGCTGATGTGTCATGAAATGTTCTTCTTTTGATTTTTTTAACCACTTAAAATGTAAAACCATGCTTAGTCGTGGGCTGTCTGCTCTAAAGGAGGTGATGGGCCAGATCTGGCTCCTGGGCTGCAATTTGCCAACTTATCTGTGGATTAAGTTTGCTTTATTTCCCCTTTTTATTTTACTTGTTTGGATGTTCAATTTATTATTCTATTCTTTTAGAAGTTGCTCACAACTTTTTAACGTGAATTCTTCACTTAACAATGTCCACGGGTAAATAAAATGTCAGTCTCCCATCAGATAGTACAACGACCTTAGAAAACTTGAACTTCTACCACCATTCTGCTGTTGTTGTCAAATATTTGTTTTGTTTCTACTGACATTGCTCATTATTGTTCTTATTCCATTTTCCTACAATTAGTGCTTATTTAGATTTACCTAGTACTGTGAAGTAAATGTTTATGTTCCCTCAAAATTCATATGATGGTGTTTGAAGATGGAGGCTTTGGGAAGAAACTAGGTTTAAATGCGGTCATAAGGTGATATGGTTTGACTGTATCCCCACCCAAATCTCATCTTGAATTTTAGCTCCTATAATTCTCACATGTTGTGGTAGGGACCCAGTGGGAGAACTGAATCATTGGGTAGTTTCCCCCATACTGTTCTCATGGTAGTAAATAAGTCTCACAAGATCTGATGATTTTATAAGCAGTTTCCCTTTTCACTTAGCTCTCATTCTGTCTTGTCTGCCGCCATGTAAGATGTGCCTTTTGCCTTCTGCCATGATTCTGAGGCTTCCCCAGCCACCTGGAACTGTGTGAGTCCATTAAACTTCTTTTTCTTTATAAATTACCCAGTCTTGTGTATGTCTTTATTGGCAGCATGAAAACAAACTAATACATAAGGGAAAAGCCCCTTTGATGGGCTTAGTACCCTTATACAGAGATTTTTCTGTCTCTTCTCTCCTCTCTCTCTCTGCATGCACCAAGGAAAGTCTTTGTGAGGACACAGCTAGAAGGTGGCCATCTGCAAGCCAGGAAAGGAGCACCCCTCAGAAGCTGACCATGCTGGCATCCAGATCTCAGACTTCCAGCCTCCAGTACTATGAAAAAATAAATTTCAGTTGTTCAAACCACCCAGTCTATGGTTGGTTTTTGTTTTTGTTTTGTAAAGGCAGGCACTATGTTGCCCAGGCTGGTCTCAAACTCCTGGACTCAAGCAATCTTCCAGTTTTAGCCTACGAAGTAGCTGCGACTATAGACATACACAGGCACTGCACTCAGCTATAGTACCCGTATGCTCCTCTGCTCACTTATAGCTTCTTTTCCACCATTCTTTCATTCAAGATTCCATTTCCTTTTTCCTGAACTTTAGCTTTTAATAATTATTTCAATAAGGGTCTGTGACTGATAAACTCTTAGTCTTTGTTTACCTGAAAATGTCTTTATTTTGCTATCAGTGTTGCCTGATGTGGGATTCTACAGTGGGATAGAATTCTAGGATGATAATATTTTCTCTTAGCATTTTGAAAATATTCCATTGTCTTCCAGCCTTTACTGTTGGTAGTGAGAAGGCTGCTAAATGTCCAACTGCTATTCTTTTGTAGGTATTTTTTTCTTTCTTACTACTTTTAAAATTTTTCTCTTTGTATTTGTATTACAGTTTCATTATGATATATCTAATTGTAGATTTAATTGTTTATTACACTTGAGACTACATGTGCTTTTTAAATCTGAATATTCATATTTTTTGTCTGTTCTAAAATATTATTAGTCATTATATCTCTTCTAATACTATCACTTTTCCATTTTTCTCATTATCACCTTCAGGAATTCCTACTAGAAACAAGCTGGACTTCTCAGTCTGGCTTCACATTTCTTAACTTCCGTTTCATATTTCCCATCCTCTTTTTCACATTTCCCATCTTTTTACCTCTCAGGGCTGCATTCTGGATTATTTCCTTAGATAATCTTTCAGTTCATGAATATATCTTTAGCTGTGTCTAAATGCTGTTTAAATCATTAAATGCATTTTTAAATTGCAGTGACTTTATTTGATTTTATTACTAAACTTCTGTTTGGTACTCCGTTCAAATTTCCTTGTTCTTGTTTCATTTTATCTTCTAGATTATGGTTTCCATTGCTTCTTGGCCCTTTTTAATTATTTTAAACATATTGATTTAATATCATCTTTTAAATTGTTCTATTAGCTCTTGATTCTGCTGATTCTCTCTCGTAATACATTATTACCTTGTGTGAAATGACAAAATTTATGTCTGTGAACTCATCTTCAGCGGAATTGTTTTTTCCCCCGTGTCTTATGTGCTTTAGAATGTCAAAATATGTTTTCTACCCGTATGCTCCTCTGCTCACTTATAGCTTCTTTTCCACCATTCTTTCATTCAAGATTCCATTTCCTTTTTCCTGAACTTTAGCTTTTAATAATTATTTCAATAAGGGTCTGTGACCCTTAGAATAATTGTATTCTAAGAATAATTGTACATTTTCTTCTGTGAGAACCACAGGTATTTTATTGACAGGACCAGTTTTAGCTTTAATTTCTGAGATGGCACATCTTTCCACCACACCCATATGTGTTCACACGTTGTAGAGTTGGAGTCCTTATTTTTCATGCAACTCCATATTCTAACACTTCCCACTGTTCTCTAGGAAGAATAAAACTTTCCTTGTTTATTCCCTGGGATGGTGGAATTATTATTTCACCCATTCACTGAAGCGGGTGCTCTTCCAGATCCCAGTTGATCATTACAACCCAAGCTCCTAGCCTTTGGTGGTATATCTGGGTCTGATTCTTTACCCAACCATCATAAGCCCCATGATCCTGGCTATAATTCCCATCTTTGTTTCTAGAAAGTAATGTTTTCCCTTTGGTTTTGAACTTGATTCTGGATTTAATAACAGTTCATCCAGCATTTTCAGGTGTTGGTAATATTTGTGGGTTCTACGTTAGCTCAAACTACCATGATACTGGAGAATGACGTTTAAATTGGTCTAAGGTGTTGAAAACTGGATTTGCCGTATCTGCCCACGGTTTTCCACTTTTACTACAACCACCATTCCCGCAAAACAGAATCATCATTCACTTTTCCCTCTCCACTACTTCTTGCATCCCAAATGAGTAATGATGTTCCTATTGGTTCCATATTGCTGACACTTTCATCTGTGGCTAGTATCGTGTTGTACAATTGGTCGGCTGACCGTCAGTGGTTTCAAGTCTTGAGATGTGTGTGGATCAGTATAACTTAGTGAAACATGGGAATCTGTCTTCCCTTCCAATAGGCTGACTCGGTGAATGAAACCAATCAATCATCAATTAATAAGATGAAGTTGAAATTAGCAAGAACTTTCTCGCGTTTACAGCACTGGTGAAAAACATTGGCCCAGCAGAGGGAGCTAAAATACCACAGATAAGACCCTAGGTTTGTGGCTCACTGTGTTGGACACTTGGGGGCAGTGTGGGTGAAGATGGCTCCCTTACACCTGGGCCCTGTGTTTCAGAGCAACAATTGGCAGACTTTTTCCATAAAAGGCCAGATAGTAAATATTTTAGAATTTATAGGCCACATATAGTTTCTGATGCACGATCTTTTTGTAAAACAACCTTTAAAAACATTCTTAGTTCATGGGCCATAAAAATAAAAAAACAGGTCACAGCCAGGATTTGGTCCAAGAGCCATATCTTCCAAATTCCTGCTTTAGAGGACTCTACATATCACAAGCACAAAAGTAAACAACAAATGTATTAAAGAAAATAAGAATGCTCTGTCACTTGGAATCTAGTCCTCAGTGCTGGCAGGGCATGACCCAAATCCCTAAACATCCACTCTCACTACTGATACTGTTCAGGCCCCAGGAACATTCTTTTCCATAACTATTGTCCACTATCCTCAAAACACAAGGCAACTGCTTCTAAATGCACTGATGTTTTTTGTTTTTGCATTTTTGGACAGTCTTGCTCTGTTGCCCAGGCTGGAGTGCAATGGCACAATCTCAGCTCACTGAAAACTTGGCCTCTCGGGTTCAAGTGACTCTTGTATCTCAGCCTCCCGAGTAGCTGGGACTCCCAAGTAGCTATGTGCCACCACACCTGGCTAATTTTTGTGTTTTAGTATAGATGGGTTTCATCATGTTGGCCAGGCTGATCTCAAACTCCTGACCTCTGGTGATCTGCCCGCCTTAGCCTCCCAAAGTGCTGGGATTACAGGCATGAGCCAACACACTCGGCCATACTGAAGTTTTTTTAGTTGTTCCATTGCAATGATAGAGGCAGACATTGCATTAAAACACAGGAAGGATTTGAGCAGCAGAAGGGCTTAACTAGGAGTAAAGATGAATTCATTTGTCAGATCTTATTTCTTGGGAAGTAGGAAGGCAACAGATTCTTACATAAGGAATCGTAGTTCTCAGCGGGGCTGAGTGTAGGGAAACCCTGCCCTGGAATCTAGCAGAGCAGATGCTCAGTTTTAATTTGAATTTACCAAAGCCAAGTATAGGCTCCCCGGGGGATAGCAAAAAGCAACAAAAACAAGAAACCCCACAAACTCACAAGCCGCATGTGTGCTATGATTCATTCTATTGACGATACGATATGAATAGACTTCACTGAAGAACTTCCTGATTTGGAAAAGGTAGTGCAGCACATACCACTCTGGGATTGGACAACTGACCTGGCAAAACTCCAGGTCCCACCAGCTTGACAAGTGAAGGCCTTAAGTATATCTTGGTCTGGAGCTACATGGAACAGTTCTTTAAAGCTTGAAATGCCTTGTTAAAGCCAGGTCCACCCTGAGATAAAAAGAAGGACAGGAATTTGATGGGGTGATTGAGTGCTTACATCTGGGTGTACTTTTGGACTATATGTCAGAGTACAGGCATACGCAAAAAGGCTGTTGTTGAAAGTAGTGAAGAGTAACAGAAGGTTCTAGCTGAAATTCACAAGTTAGGGCTCAGATTAGTCTATTGCATTCTCACAGGCACAGTGCTCCTGAGCTATGGGAAGTGTTGGTGATGGAGTCTACACTGAGTGAGGACTGACCCTGCAAAAGACAGGTGTCCAGCACTGCCATGGAGATTTTGGTGCAGATGTAGCCCAAGGCAGCTACTCAACCACTCTCCCTTTGAAAGACCATTACCAAGCAGTCCACCACTGGGCACTGTTTGGGATTAGACCACTAATGAATAAGCAAATAAGTCTGAGATCAGAGATGTCAGTTGTGTCTTGAGGAATGTCAGAAAGACATTCAAATGAGGACCAGCCTGATAAACAAAATGTATTGATTGCAGGGAAATAGTTATATTCAGGAAAAACAATTACCCAGGAAGGATACATAAGATCCACAAGCAAGTGATTTAGTCCCCATCTCCTAGGGCAGCCATAACCTCACAGTATAATCTAAATCCAACAACAGAGACTTGGGCCCCATTGTATAAATCTTTGAATTCAAAAGCACTAGTTGGCATCTTTCTGAAGGTGGAACTCAATTAACTGGGAAAGATTGGAACTAGAAGAATGCAACATTCTGTCCAGCCAACAGAAGACCCCTGATAGAAGTACGGCAAGTCTAAGTCAGGCCAATGGACCAAGGTATATGTGATGTGGTAACTGTGCACATGTAAATCCTACCAGCAATTATACCACATGTAATTATATAGATTCCTGGGCCACAGTCAATAAACTAACTGATCTGGCAAGTGAATCACAGAAAACGCTATTTATATTTTTTCCCTTTCATGGGACAGGACTTCATGTTTAAATTTTAGAGACTGATTGTTCATGTTGATGCCCCTTAGTCTTAAGAAGAGGAGGGAAGTAGCCGGGTGCGGTGGCCTGTAATCCCGGCACTTTGGGAGGCTGAGGCAGGCGGATCACGCAGTCAGGAGATCAAGACCATCCTGGCTAACAAGGTGAAACCCAGTCTCTACTAAAAAATACAAAAAATTAGGCAGGCGTGGTGGTGGGCGCCTATAGTCCCAGCTACTCAGGAGGCTGAGGCAGAAGAATGGCGTGAACCCAGGAGGCGGAGATTGCAGTGAGCCGAGATCGAGCCACTGCACTCCAGCCTGGGTGACAGAACAAGACTCCATCTCACAAAAAAAAAAAAAAGGAGGGAAGTATATCTTTCAAAGTAGTCACTAGAGTCCACAAGATGACACCTTGGGCCACAAGCCATGCACACACATGCTCACAAACAACATAATCCCCACCTCCATCTGTTGCCACTTGTGTCACCCAGGATGGTCCGGATTGTTAACAGCAATGGGCTCCTGTGCCTTTGGTGGGGAAATACACTTTGAGGGTTTATGGCCCATCACAGAGCTGGTAGGCTGCCTGTCCTGGACATATCACAGAGCAAGGGAAATTTAAAGACTTTTTAAAAACTGGTATTGACAATGTTTCTGGTTTGAGCTTTGCCTATTCTGCAACTAAAGATCTGACCCAGAGTACTATAAAAAGACTGGCAGCCCAGATCATCCACCAACATGATATCAGCTTACACATCAACAGCTCAAGGATCACTTTTCACAGTATGAACAGGGCAAGAGTAGACCAAGAAATACAATATCAAATGACCTCTTCATATTTCACATTACTTCTACAAAGCAGCACAATTTTGAAAAAATTGGAATGTGTGCTTCAAGCAACAAAATGTTGGTGACAAAGGCACAGAGGCCTGGCTTTCCAGGGTAGGAGGAGCACCAGAGCAAGTCAACAGTGGACCATTGTCTAAGGCATAGGTTAAGAAATGGAGAGATAAGGAAACCTTTCCAGGACTAGGGATTTGATTGTGTTCCCTAAAGTAGGAATAATATAAATTAATTTAATTTCACTTGTTGGAACCCTGAAGGCATTTATCAGCTGTATTGAAAAATCTGGTATTTTCAAGAGGCACCCTACCCAGTGGAGAGGACCCAGTTACAATATACTTATTAAGTCATTTGAAAGTATCTTGGGAAGGACACATGAAGTAGGTTTAACAGTGTTACTTTTGCTGCTCGCTATTTGAAGGACAACAGAGAAGGAATCCAATACTCCTCCTTTAATAGGAGCAAGGGAATGGACTTAGGGATCCCAGTGGGGGAAAAAAAGATGGTAGCAGAAGGAACTGGAGTCACCAGAAATACTGCTGTACCAAATGATGCTACTTTTGCCCTTTATCTTTAAAATAAGTTGCTAGTAAAATTATTTCTTAGCAATATTTTTAGATATGTCTTCAGTCTTAGATGAGAGATGATGGCATCAGAGTTGATTCTACCAAACTGGAACACATTTAGTGTTATTGTCTTGATAAAACTGGGCCCAGAGTACACTTGGCTGAGCTGGATAGGCAAGAAGGAGGGACCGCTGTGAATGAAGCCAATTCCTAACGTGATGCTGGCACATTAGGACATGGTCTGTTGCTTGAACTTTTATCTTAGATGAAGATGTGCATGATACTCAATGAAATGAAAATCATGGAAGTGGTGATATCTGACAAAGTCTATATCAGGATATTTAACTCTAGTCACCAGTTAATGTGGTAAGCACAGGGGAAAAATGGCCCAAGGAAGTCAAGCAGAACTACAAGTTGAGGAGGGACAATGATAGTTAACTCTAAAACATCCCGACAGCATCATAAAAAAGCTACAAATGTACCACCAGGATGGCTACAATAAAAAAGATAGAAAATGTTTGTGAGAATGTAAAGTAACTGGAGCTCACACACACTGCTGGCGGAAGTGGAAGTTGGAAGATCTGCTTTGGAGAGGTATTTAGTAGTGCTTACTAAAGGTGGACACATATGCATTCTATGACCCAACCAATGCTAAGTACACGTTCAGGGAACGTACATATATATGTTCACTTAAGCGCAAGTACACAAATGTTCATAGCAACACAATTTACAACAGCAAATAACTGGAAACCACCCTTAAACACATAAGTTGGATAACACAGAATTGATAAACTGCTGTCTATTTACATAATGGAACATTATATAATGAAACATTATTCAGCAATGAGTATGAATAATCTACCACCACACATAACAATATGGAAGAATCTTGCAAACATAATATTGAGTGAATGAAGTCTCACACAAATGAATATGTACTGTGTGGTTCCACAATGTTCATAAACAAACAAAAATAATCTGTGGTATTAGAAGTTGGGATAGTGGTAACTGTCATGGGAGGGGTGACTGGAAGGAGGCATGATGGGGCTTAAGGGGTGTTGTTAATGCCTATTTCTTGAGCTAGGTTACATAGATTAGCTCAACTTTGAAAATTTATTGTGTTCTTTGCTTTATGCTTGTAAGACTTAAATTAAAAGTTTATTTTATGGCTGGGTGCAATGGCTCACACCTGTAATCCTAGCACTTTGGGAGGCCGAGGCGGGCAGATCACCTGAGATCAGGAGTTTGAGACCAGCCTGGCCAACATGGCGAAACCTCGTCTCTACTAAAAACACAAAAAATTAGCTGGGCTTGGTGGCACATGCCTACAGTCCCAGCTAGTCGGGAGGCTGAGGCAAGAAAATCGCTTGAACCCAGGAGGCAGAGGTTACAGTGAGCCGAGATGGCACCACTGCACTCTAGCCTGGGTGACAGAGCAAGACTCTGTCTCAAAAAAAAGGAAAAGTTTATTTTAAAAGGTACTAGTTCAAACTTTGGAAGCAAGGAGGGAAAAACCAAACTAGAGCAATATTATCAAGCACAGAGTAGCATTGTTAGGCACTGAGATGTTTTGTGGATTCTGTTCCTTCTTACTGGTCAAATATGGGTAGGAATAGGAATCTTACTATTGTTTCCCGTCTTCCATGTTTGTCCTTTGTATTTCCCATATGGGAGACTGGCAATTGTTGAAGCAATGAGGCTATGAGGACACTCAACATGGATCAAGGTGGGCTGTACGATGGGCCCTGCCTGGTCTAAGGCTTCTTAGCTTGGCTCCCAGATATATCTAGGGAACCCACCCTGCTCTAGGTCCATAGCCCTAAGTTCTGGAACATCCTTGGTCTAGTCCCAGTGATACCGGGGAGTTGATACAGAAGGTCATAAATGGGGGCCGTATTCATGCCTGAGCAAACTACATTGGACTGAGCCCCACCTTCACGCTGTGCTGTGTAATGCTCCAGAGCAGGGGGTGCCGGGCACGGCTCCAGGCCAGCCCATGCACAGATGCCATGGCCCTAGGGGTTTCAGGTTGAGCTGGGAAGTAGATGATTAAGGTTCCCCAAAGATCTCAAGTGACCTTCACTCTCTCACAGTGTACCACCTACAACTCCACCCCACCCACAGGCCACCCCTCCACCTGCCCACTTTGGGCGAGGTTGCCGGGGTCTGTCCCTAAGCCTGTGGTGATCTCTCTGCCAAGAATCCTGAGTGTGCTAACTTTCTTCTCGACCCTTTAGATAAGCTAACCTGGAACACTGCTGACTTTCAGAGCCCGCTCCAGGCCACCAGTTCCTCTCCCCAGATGATACAATTGAGTTTAGCAAGGGTCATGCTTCATGGTGGGATAAACACAGGGGCACAACTCTCCAAAATGGGCAAGCTAAGCTGTCAGTGTCCACTAACCGAGTGGTGCTGAGCCCTAGTCCGGCATGTCGGACCTCCCATCAATCTGAGCCCACTGTGGACATTTATCAATATGGCACTTGTGCATCTATGAAAAACTTGTAGTAGAGTGCCTGGAAAACTCTAAGAGCTCGGTAACCACGATCTGTTGCTACCACCACTACCACCGTGATGTGTCTCTCTCCTTATAGTCCCAACACAACGCTTGGAACCTGCCAGGTGTTCAACTAATGATGTTTAGTGAATTAATATAAAGTGGGAGTACTACTCGCTGCCCTCTCTACTTCCTGGGACTGGCTGGAGCAATGCTTGAGCTCTTCCTCCTTGATATATGCAGGAGTGTTTCACTCTCCATCCTTTCCATTGGGCAGCCCAGTACCTCTCTTGCTTATCATTCTGTTTTATTTTCTTCATTGCACTTATAATTCGCTGAAATTTGCCTTTTCCATTTGCTTATTAGCGTCTTTCTCTCTCCACCCTACCTCACCACACATGTCCACTAGAACGTTAGCTCTGTGAGGGCAGAATCCCTCTCGGTCTCATCTACCGCAGTATCTTAAAGTCCAGGATCTTGCCTGGCAGAAAGTTGGATAAGGAATGTTGAACAAATGCATGCACTCAGGAGTCCCTGTTGCAGACACCTCTCCTGCTCCCAGCCATCCCCCTTGCTCTGTTACCTCTCAGATCCTCTTCTGCCATTTCTCAGTGAATTTTGGAGAGTTGGTGTTCACCTGGCTGGCATTGAGTGTCCACTCAGGGCAATTCCAGGTGGGAAGGGAGAGCATGGCCAGAGAAGTTACCACGAAAGCAAATGCACCTCCCTGGAGCACAGGCAGCCTGGAGGGAGGGAAAGGATGCAGTTACCCATGAGGTCCTCTAGCACTGGCCTGTCAGCGGTCCCAAGGAGGGCCTTCAATCTGAAGTCCTAGCACAATTTATTTATTTGTTTTTTATGTATTTATTTTTTTTGAGATGGAGTTTTTCTCTTGTTGCCCAGGCTGGAGTCCAATGGTACAGTCTCGGCTCACTGCAACCTTCGCCTACTGGGTTCAAGCAATTCTCGTGCCTCAACCTCCCGAGTACCTGGGATTACAGGCATCCACCACCAGGCTTGGCTAATTTTTGTATTTATAGTAGAGATGGGGTTTCACCATGTTGGCCAGGCTGTTCTCGAACTCCTGACCTCAGGTGATCCACCCGCCTTGGCCTCCCAAAGTGCTAGGATTACAGGCATGAGCCACTGTGCTCAGCCTAGCCCAATTTAGAAGCAAACTATGACCCCTCTGTTCTCAGTTGCAGAGAGATCCTACCAAGCTTCAAGGCAGACCCATGAGCCCTGTCAAACTTTGGACAGGGAGGAGAGGGAGGCAGGGAGGCACCCAGATCCACACCTGGGCCTGGAGATGCAAACCCAGGAGGAAGGAGTCAGGCCCTGAGAAAGAATCTGGGGATGGCATGGAGCTCAGTGAACACACCTAGTGGGTGCCGTTCTCTACCTCAACCCCAGAGAACCCTCCCCAGGCCCCAGGCCCACAGCAGAGCTCCCATACCTGCAGTGCCCAGCAGTCGATTCTCCCACTATCAAGAGTTGCACAGCTTAAAATCTGGGTTGCCAGGTTTTTGTGTGTGTCTTCAGAAACCAAGAGTAATCTAAGACCTTCAGGCTCCTTCTTTTCGCAGGGCAATAAGATACGTCCTTTGTCAGGGCATGTTCGCAGCCCAGCCCTCCTCACTCCTGCTGGGCTTCTTACTTTGGCCTCTGTGAGAACTTCTAGCAGTGCCTGCCCCACCTGCCTTCCTACTGAGGTCAAGGCAACCTGGTAAGTCAGCCTCCAGCCACCCCTCTTACTAGAGGGTCAGAGGCTATCAAGGCTTCCCAAGCCTGCCAGCTTTGGATATTAGAATTTGAGGGTAGGAAGGTGGGACACAGGGACCGTGGCATCTTGACTGCATTTGTCACTTTGGCCCACCTAGTCCAGGTCTTTTTTCTGAATACTAGAAGGGTATTTTTGAATCAGTGTTTCATGAAGAAACAAAGAAATAAAGAAATAAAGAAATAAAGAAATAAAGAAATAAAGAAATAAAGGGTGATTCTTGAGAAGGAACACATCTTATGTGAAGAAAATATAGTTTATGAAAGAGTTTTGCTGTTGAAATGGACTTTGTGACCTGGTGAACATTAGGATGCATGATTCCTGGGCATTGCCCGGGCAAGTCTGTGGGCTTGTCTGGGAATGGGCCCAGCATGGGGATTGCCTAAAGCTCCTCAGGTACATCTAACGTGCAGCCATCTGTGAGAACAGCTGGTCTGGAGTCACAAATCTAGACCCACAAAGCTCCACAAGAGAATGGAGCACAGTACATTGTGTACACGGGGTTGGAACACAATGGTGCCGCTAGGTATATGTGTGTAAATGTGTATATGTATGTGTGTATTTTTTATTTTGAAATTATGAATCTGCTGTCTGGGAGGTGTGCCCTACATTTCAGGTATAGGAGCAAAGTCAGACACAAACCCTGTGACAGAGCTTTCCTCTCTAGTGAGGAAGGACAAGTACGTCATAGCAAACGCTTATTAAGTGCTGTAAAAGGAAATTATACAGTGCTTTGCAAGCATGTAACAGAGAAGACTGTCCCAGTTTAGGATGATGGAGATAAGGAACTGATGGGGACAGGAGGCAGAGAAATTCTAGGCAGAAAAGGGCAGGTCCCTGGTAAAAATCCCACCCTCAAGCCAAAAAGCCTGAAACTGCGGTCCAAAGTGAGAACTTCTATCCCTATTTTACCGCTTGAATGTTGCTTTTTCCTAAACTACCCCTGGTCCCACCCTGCCCCATCCTATGCCTATAAAAACCCCAGACTCAGTCGGAGAGGAGCAGAGACTGTGGCTGGATGTTGGAGAGAAACGGCTTGACTTCAGAGGGACAGCTTGATGGCATAACTTAGGGAAGAATCCAGCCAGAGCCAGCCGGACTTCAGAGGAGGATTACCCACCCCCACCCCCAGTCCCCTTTTCAGCTCCCCTTCCTGCTGAGAGCCACTCTCATCAGCAATAAAATCCCCCACATTTACCATCCTGCAACTCGTTCATACGACCTCATTTTTCCTGGAAGCTGGATAAGAGCTCAGGAATCACAAGTGTGAATACAAAAGGCTGTCACACCAGCCCTTTGTCCTCACTGGTGGAGGGCAGCCGCCTCACACGAAAAGGCAGAGGGTCCACTGAGCTGTTAACACTTAAGCTGTCTGTGGATGGCACAGCTAAAAGAGCACTGTACCACACTCTCTGGGACTTTGGGGGTCACAGGCACCCCCACCTGGATGCTGCTGCAGGGCCCACATGGAGTTTGTTCGTGCCAGTGCTGAAGCAGCCAGCTGGTTCCAGCACTCATTACTCCAGTTCCCACCTCATTTGCTTGCACACTGCCTCCCATGAGGAGTTGAAAGTGGTGGGCTGAGTAACGGAGGCACCCCTGCTGTGAGTCCTGCAAAGGGGTCAGGGAAATATCCTGCTTTAGAATATCCTGCTTCAGGCCTGAGATGTCAAAGGGACCATGTCTGACTTTGCCCCTCATAGTATCCATCGTGCCAGAAACATAGCAGGCATTCCGTAAATGTGAGCGTGACTGCCTCTGCTCTCAGTGGCTCTTCCCCAACCCTGACCTCCACCTCCAGCTGGTTATCATTTGTCAAGTGCCACAGCCTTGCTGGCTTCCTAAGAAAGTTAACTACTCCTTTCTCCTGCTACCACATCACTTAGAATGTAACAATATGACCACCACACTGGTTTTAATTATTTATTCACATCTCTAATTCCCTTTTTAAGACTCTCATCTCCTTGAAGGCAAGAACTATGGGGGAATCCCAGTGTCCACGTGTGGCAGGCAATCTTGCAGCATGAGAGTAAAGGCTGCTAGTACCTCGGTTTCAGAACTTCCTAATGCTACAGCATTGAGGGTGGAGGTCATGCCTACAGGAAACTGACAGCATTCAAAGCCTTCCAGTTACGAAGATCCAGGGATTCCCAACCTACAAGGAGTCTTCTCCGAGGAGACAGATACTCTGGGTTGCTCCCAGAATACGATACTAACATCGCCTCCATTTTCCAATACAGCGAAACTGCTCACCTCTTGGGGAGGTATAAGTCACTTAATGCTATGGACCAAATGTGTGTATCCCCCAAAATTCTTATATTGAAGACTTAAGCCCCAATATGATGTTATTTGGAAGTGGGGCCTTTGGAAACTATTTAGGTATACATGAGGTCAGGATGGTGACACTCTTGTGATGGGATCAGTGCTCTTATAAGAAGAGACTCTTTTCCCCTCCCTACCCCTGCCATGTAAGGACACAGCACAGAAGGTGGCTGTCTGCAAGCCAGTAGAGGGCCCTCACCAGAGCCCGACCATGCTAGCACCCTGATCTCAGACTTCCACCCACCAGAACTGTAATCACATTTCTGTTGTTTCAGCTACCCAGTCTACTGGCTTTTGAGCAGACTAAGACACTTAGCAAACAAGATGGAATGGGAAACAGGTGAGTCACTTAATCTGTCTATGCCTGAGTTTCTTCCTCTGTACAATAAGCCTAATAATCATACCTGCCTCAAATAGTGTAGTGAGCATTACATGTTTTGTAAGTCATACGGTGCTCATTCATGCATCACCCGTACTGTTATTATCTTACAGGAAGGGGGAACAGATGAGGTATTGGGCTGGGCCCCTGTGTTCAGGCTGCTGCCCCACCTCACTTAAAGTGAATCATGGAGTCGACCTGAGCTTTTCCTCATCACCGCTTTATCAGCAACAGTTTCCCCTTGTTTCTCCCCACTCGACAGGGATGAGATATGAGGAAATCAGCTGCAAATAAGCCCACTTAGATCTGGAGGGCCTCTGGGAGGACACAGAGCGAAGCCTATTCAACTGCCCTGTTTGGATCTGCAGGTCTCAAGGAGGTCACCAAGGCCTGATAAAGGACAGCAGGGGTTGTAGTAACTGAAGGAGGTGGGGTGCTCTCAGGGTAACTTGGAGAGTAACTAATCATGTCAGATATGCTTCCTCCAGAGTTCATTAGAACACGTGGGGAATGCACGAAAATTTACAGCTGCACTCTTAGGCAAAAACCAAGGTTCAGGCATAATTGCTATTAATTACCTCATTGATGAGATTGATTGAGGAAAATATTTTTGATTACCTGCCACACGCTTTACCCTCTAAACCAGAACTTGCCAGGTGACCTTATCAATTATTCATTGAAGTCCATGGCTATATTGCTGTGAAAATCAGTAGGCCATCATCTGACTCCCCACCTTCCCACTCTATTTTTGCCTCTCTTGATTCCCTAATATGAATGTGCATAAGAATTATCCAGGGATTCTGTTAAAATGTCCAGAACCCTGAGAGGTTCTGACTTTTTAGTAGACCTGGAAGAGGGCCCAGGAAAAATGCATTTTTGGTTTGGTTTTTGTTTTTGTTTTGGAGATAGGATTACATTCTATCGCCCAAGCTGAAGTACAGTGGTATGATCATAGCTCACTACAGCCTCGACTTCCTGAGCTCAAGCAATCCTCCTGCCTCAGCCTCCCGAGTAGCTGGGACTACAGGTGCAAACCACTATGCCCAGCTATTTTTTTTTTTACTTTTATTTTTGTAGAGGTGGGATCTCACTATGTTGCTCAGGCTGGTCTTGAACTCCTGGGCTCAAATGATCCTCCCACCTTGGCCTCCCAAAGTTCTAGAATTACAGGCGTGAGCCACCACAACTAGCCAAAAGCTGTTTTTGTTTTTTGCTTTTATTTTGTAGTCAAGTGAAGCAGTGGGAGCAGAGATTCCATACACCAACAATAGACAAGCAGAGAGCCAAATCATGAATGAACTTCCATTCACAATTGCTACAAAGAGAATAAAATACCTAAGAATACAACTTACAAAGGACATGAAGGACCACTTCAAGGAGAACTACAAACCACTGCTCAAGGAAATAAGAGAGGACACAAACAAATGGAAAAGAATTCCATGTTCATGGATAGAAAAAATTAATATCGTGAAAATGACCACACTGCCCAAAATAATTTATAGATTCAATGCTATTCCCATTCAGCTACCACTGACTTTCTTTGCAGAATTAAAAAACAAACAAACAAATAAAAAACAAAAAAAAAAACAATTTAAATTTCACATGGAACCAAAAAAGAACCCATATAGCCAAGACAATCCTAAGCAAAAAGAACAAACCTGGAAGCATCATACTACCTGACTTCAAACTATACTACAAGGCTACAGTAACCAAAACAGCATGTACCAAAATAGACATATAGACCAACGGAACAGAATAGAGACCTCAGAAATAACACCACACATCTACAACCATCTGATCTTCGACAAACCTGACAAAAACAAGCAATGGGGAAAGGAATCCCTATTATAAATGGTGCTGGGAAAACTGGCTAGCCATATGCAGAAAACTGAAACTGGACCCCTTCCTTATGCCTTATACAAAAAGTAACTCAAGATGGATTTAAGACTTAAATGTAAAACCAAACACCATGAAACCCTAGAAGAAAGCCTAGGCAATACCATTTAGGATATAGGCATGGACAAAGACTTCATGACTAAAACACCAAAAGCAATTACAACAAAAGCCAAAATTGACAAATAGGATCTAATTAAACTAAAGAGCTTCTGCACAGCAAAAGAAACTAGCATCAGAGTGAACAGGCAACCTACAGAATGGGAGAAACTTTTTGCAATCTACCCATCTAGCAAAGGTCTAATATCCAGAATCTACAAGGAACTTAAACAAATTTACAAGAAAAAAACAACCCTATCAAAAAGTAGTCAGAGGATATGAACAGACACTTCTCAGAAGAAGACATTTATGCAGCCAAGAAACACATGAAAAAAAGTTTATTATCACTGATCATTAGAGAAACGCAAATCAAAACCACGATGAGAAATCATCTCACGCGAGTCAGAATGGTGATTATTAAAAAGTCAGGAAACAATAGATGCTGACAAGGCTGTAGAGAAATGGGAACGCTTTTACACTGTTGGTGGGAGTGCAAATTAGTTCAACCGTTGTGGAAGATAGTGTGGCAATTCCTAAAATCAATCAATCCATCAATCAATCAGGTAGATTTGGAAGCAGGGATACCATACTGAATACTGGGGTATAATTTAATGTGTGCATTCTGAACACTAAAACCTCCAGCTCACTTTCTCACTCAGCTTCCAGAATATTTCCAACCAGGCCTTCACCCTCTAGGCAAGGGACTGGAAGATCCTTTTAGGGAGAATGTGACAAGATGTCAGGAAGAGCATAAAGATGGCTAAATTTAGGCCTCTCGAGCTAGATCATGGTGCCATTTAAAGATTACACTGTGAAATGTGTTTTCTGCAATTGGGTTTTGGGGCATTCCTGCATATCATATTACAGTGAGCCTAAAGAGAACAAGACCCACTCTCAGGCTCAGAACCTTCCAGTCAACATTTTAGGACTCCACTCTTAAATATGTGCAGATATATGAGGATCCCCAACAACAAAGGGAATATGAGTAACAGAAACAGATGAAAGTAACTTCTTCTGCAAGGAGATGGTAACTTTAAAAAATCAGTCTCATTTATGTCTTTGAGAGAGAAGAGAAGATTGTGTATTTCTAAAACACAAACAGGATGCATCAAGAGGAATATTCAGAGAACAAAAAGAGCTCTTAATTCAGAAGAAGAGTTATAAGATAAAATTGATGTGATTTTCTCCCACCACAAAAAACAAAAACCCAAAGAGACGTAAATAGGAAAGAAACAAAAAGAAAATTAGAGAACTAGTCCAGGAAGTTCAACATGTGAATAACAGGAGTTTCAGGCCAGGCACAGTGGCTCATGCCTATAATCCTAGCACTGTAGGAGGCTGAGATGGGAAGACTGCTTGAGCCCAGGAGTTCAAGACTTCACCCTATCTCTACAAGAAATGCAAAAATTAGCCAGGCATATTGGCGCATGCCTGTAATCCCAGCTACTTGAGAGGCTAAGGTGGGAGGATGGCTTGGGCCTAGGAGGTTGAGGCTGCAGTGAGCCATGATTTTCAATCTTCTGAAAGAAAATTATTTTTAGCCTAAAATTCTATACCCAGCCAAGCTATCAATCAAATTTGAGAGGAGAATCAAGACATTTTCACACATGCTAAGTCTCACAAAATTTACCTCTCATGCATTCTCTCTCAGGGAGTTAATGGATTATGTGTTTCACCAAAAAAAATTTTTTTTAGAGGAAGACATGGGAACAAAAGATTCAGCAGAGAAAGGTAAATCCCAGGATAAGGGTGAAGGGGCATCTCTGGATGACAGCTGAGCACCAGAAGTAGACAGCAACTGTTCTAGATTGTAGTAAGTCAGAGAGCCCCAGGAGATAGTTCATCAAGAAGATGAAGTTCATTCTTCTAATATGAATAAAAATTTTAGGAAGATATTTAGACAACAGGCAGAGCATTTAGAATTGAATTAGAAATAAGTAGACAGAAAATTAAGTATCTCACAAACAAGAAACATATTAACTCCAGGAAAAACAAAAAGTTGGGCAGGAAAAGAACTTCATGATTCAGCTCTGAAGAACATCACCATCATTCTAATATAAACACTGAATGTTGACCTGTACTGGGTGGGTGGGAAGATAGGAGGATGGGAAGTATGCTTGCATGTGGTGGGAGTGGGATAGTGAAAGAAAATGAAATTGTCATCATTTGTATTGGCACATCAATCAGTAATGGAAGTGTGTTATTTAGAGATACAGAAGAAAATATCTATATCACCGGCTAAGAAAGGTGCAAGTGCTTGCCTCTGCCTAGAAGAAAAGAAAAGGAAGATTCTGGTGGGGAGGGGAAGACTTTCTTATCTGCTACCCGTACTGTGCCCTGACACCCCAAACTGGCAACAGACTGGGGTCTTTGCTCCAGCCCTCTGTTCTGTTATGCTCCCAAACCAAGCATACCTGCCCCTTTTGTTGTTATGGCTTTAATGCTGATCATCACAGAGAAACAGACTGGCGAGACAAAGATTAAAAGCAGGTGAAACCACAAAGGTTGCAGAATCTCAGCACTTGTCTCCAGGCTGAGGCCTTGATCCACAGCTCTAGGCCCCCCTTCCAAGATAGTCATGAGCAGCCTCCTGGATTTTCACTCTTAGGCACAGATTCAAAGGGTACAGCTCGCAAAATATGCCCTGATACTATTCTAAAAAACATTTTGAATAGTTTTTATTTTCCCCAGTTATAAAACACATGCACTTTGAAGAAAAGCAAATAGCAAATCAAGAAAAAATTAAGAATAAATTTAAATTACTATAATTCTACAACTCAGAAATAACCATTAACAGTTTGTTCCAATATTCTTTTGATCTGTAACTAGATAAACTTTATAAGCACACGTAAACTATAATGCCTTTTAATATATGTACCACCCAGAAAAAAAATTAACATGTCTTCCAGTCTTTTTTTGATTTTTCACTAGATAAGTGTTCGTGAGCACATCCATAATGTATGTCTCTCATAATCAAGGGTTGCATTGGTCACAGTAATAATAGTAAAAACTTGAAGCAACTTAAATATTCTTTAATAGGAAATGCTTAAATAAACCAAAACATATTTATTCTATGGAATACTAAATGACCAGTGTTTTACAAAGTGCTTTTGCAGGAATGTGTTAATTGAAATGGAAAGATATTTACAATGTATTATATACGCTTTTAAAAAGATGAAGCTGTTTTTTTCTCCACAATTAAGAAAATTAAAAAATATTTTTAAAAGGGAGAAGATATAAAATTGTATATATAGTACAATCCTTTTTTTTTAATGTGAAAAATAAATTTGCTGTGCCAGGAACTGAGTGAAGTACTTTATGTGCATTATCTAATTTAATTTTCAACGGTTGGAAAAATACAAAGTAGCTTCTCCTAATGGGAACAGGAGGTCTCTGAGAGAATATAAATGGAGATGTTGCAGGGGTAGGGAGGACAAGGAGCAAGATGAAGTCCCCACTAGGTGGGGCACTATGCCATCTGCATCTAGGGACTTGGAGAGGATGAAGCCCCAACTAGGTTTAGGGTTGGGACGTTGACAGCAAGCAAGAGCACCGTCATCTTGGACAAACACCGCCACTTTAAGTTCCAGCTCCCTTTCTAGCCTCAAGCATTTCAAGGAAATCACTTCTCTTCAAACTACAAGGAGACAGTAAAATATAGATAAGACAGCTCAGACTTATCTGAGGGAGGTGGGGGGAAAGTCTCTTGGGTAACTGTCAAACCTCACCCTCATACAATGCGCCCCAGTGAAACAGTGGGCCTTAATAAGCACATTCCTTTTCCTTCAGGTGCAACTAAGATAGGAAAGTTAAAAGCAGACTTGGGGAATATGCCTGCAGCTGCAGAAAGACGTATGGGAACAGACATACAACTCTCCCTCCCAAATAAGCACAACAAAAAGACACAGAAGCAGTCTAAACCTCTGATAAACTCTCCCACCTGAATCCTTAAAAACTCTTAGTCTGTAAAAGAGTGGGGCTCTAACCTAACTCGGCTAGCAGCCCCTCTCAGGTTTGCTTAAAATAAACCTGACTCTGTTAACTGTAAAGCCACCCTTCATGTTTCTCTCCTCTTTCTTTAATTCTTACAGATGTGTGAAGTTTGACCAACTTGTGAGTAAATGGGAGAGATGTCACCAGCTAGGGATGGATGCCTCTGGAGTTCCAGTTGCTGGAATCCAACCTCTCCTGTGTCATCACCTCTGTGTTCCCTTCTTGGAGCCCAGCCAGTGAGTGGGTAAAAAATGATGTCACAAGGACTTTTATTTGAAATAGGTCAGGGAGGGGAGGAGAGCCTCCAGAGTGTGGAATGGGACTGATTAATTCTTCTTGAATTTAAAAGGATCACTATGTTTTGAGAAATTCTGGGCACCTCACAGGACCCAACTTTGTTACTTTTTTCCCTGAGTTCCCTACATCAAGCAGGGAAGGACCTGCTAAATTGTGGAAGGGCTCCTCCCATGCCTTCCTTGTGATGACTACTCAACAGAAACCCAGGTTACTCCTCCAAACACATTAGTACCTCCAGCTTCTC
Organism: Colobus angolensis palliatus; assembly: GCF_000951035.1. Lineage (NCBI taxonomy): Eukaryota > Metazoa > Chordata > Mammalia > Primates > Cercopithecidae > Colobus > Colobus angolensis. Next base: position 3,343,966 of record NW_012115154.1, read on the forward strand.
TGACATGGCTCATCACCAGCTCACTCTCCTACCCCTCTGGCCAGAGCCCCAGGGTGCATCTGGTAACCTACCTTTCAACAGGGGCAGGGGCAACATGGCTGCAGACCCCTGGTGGTTAGCATGATCTTTCTGCAGAACCGGAGGCAGGTACAGAGCTAGGGCAAGGTAGGGCTCAGCCAGCAGGGAAGATGGTAGATGAAAAGGACCCAGGCCAGGGCTGACTCCAGCCAAACTGTATGCAAGTAAGCATGAGACTTTGGAATTACTTTGTGGCAAGAGTTCTTGCTCCACATTTGAGATATTCCAAGGATAATAGAAAGGGAGACATATCGCCTGGGATCACTCCAGAAAACGAAATTACCAGAATTATGCAAAAATCATGAATAATTCCAGAGATTAGTTAAAATCTGGAGTTTCACATAGTCAATATTTTCTTCCTCTAGCGATTGCCTTTTAAACTTGATGTCTTCTTTTGAAATAAATGGTGATGCATTCCTTTACGTGAATTTCAGAAGTGAGCACTAAGTAAGGAAGACCTTTAGGGGATACACCCAAGACCTCTAAAGTCATATGAAGGAGGCAGCCATCCACACTGTTGAGAATTACAGCTGCTGCCAACCCTGGGTGAAACAACTGTTCGCTCTTATGCCCAAAGCAGTGGCTATTACCTTTTCCCTGCTGAGTATTTAACTTAGGAAGTGCTAAGATCTTCTAAAGTCTTATTGCGACATCGGCATTCTTGTTTCTAATCTAGAAAAGCCCATCATTAAATACTGCTTAACCAACAATCAAATCTACTTGGCCTTTAGTTCATAAGCTATTAGTTAGGTTTTACAACCTATGTGTCTCAGGTAGTTACTCATTAGGATCTGAGAAGGAAGCCCATTTGCAGGGGTGAAACAAAACTCAAGTTTATTTCTGCCCTCACCTTAGTCTAAAGACATGAGCATGATTTTATTTCTGAATTGTATTTCCCTCTTTTCTTTGCATGTTTAAGTAGGGTATAAATTCCTTGAACCCTAACTTCTGATTAGTTTGTGCTTTTCACAGAACTTACCAGAAGGCTTGCCCCATAGGCCTTTTCAGTCCTGATTATTCAGTTGAAATAGGACACTTGGCCAGGCGGGGTGGCTCACGCCTGTAATCCCAGCACTTTGGGAGGCCAAGGTGGGCGGATTCTCTAAGGTCAGGAGTGTGAGACCAGCCTGGCCAAAAATGACAAAAACCCCGTCTCTACTAAAAATACAAAAATTAGCTGGGCGTGGTGGCACATACCTGTAATCCCAGCTACTAGGGAGGCTGAGGCAGGAGAATTGCTTGAACCCAGGGGGCAGAGGTTGCAGTGAGCTGAGATGGTGCCACTGCACTACAGCCTGGGTGACCGAGCAAGACTCTGTCTCAAAAAAAATGAAAAAGAAGGAAAGAAATAGGACACTTGGTCAATTATTTCTCTGTCAACATCAGAGGTGTCCACAATATTAGAGATGGAAGGGACTTTTTGATATTACCTAGTTCATCTTGTTTAATTTGCAGATGAGGAACTGGAACCTTAGAGAGGGTTTATGACTCATCCACGTTCCCACAGCACAGAGCTAGAATTCAGCCCTCTAGTTTCCAAACGTGAAGCTTTTCCACAATCAAAATTAACATCACCTCAGGTTTGGGTGAGGGGCTGCCCCATTCATAATAGCTTTGTGTTTGTAATTCTTCACGGGGCGGGGGCTGGCGTGGGAGCTCCTGGGTATCTCCACAGGGAGTTACAAGGCCTCTCTACTGCTACTGCAACATCTTACATTGTGGGGCTAATCCTGGAAGGGAGGGGTCTGGATTTTAGGGGCCTGAGAGACCAGAGTGAACCCTTGGAAGGCATCTTGGCTCACAGAGACAGTGACAAAGAAGGAAGAGGGGGAAGGGAAGTCACCTGTGCAAGAGGGAGGCACTGGCCTTCCATCCTCTACAGAACAAAGGGAGAGCTTAAGCACTGTTAGGTCTCCTGGAAATGACTTGCAAAGGAAGTACTTTGGGAAGTACTTTTGATTTTAGATAAAAAGACCATCCTAGGAATGAATATTTTCCTCCAGATGCTGCCTGGATTCCATCTACTTTGGAAATAACTAGCCAACCTCAGTCTATACTTGTGTAGCTTTGATTCAGATAATTAAGACTAATTGCATATTCATTGTTCCTGCCGAGTCATTTTGTCTTAAGACAGGCAGAAGCACCTTGTGGGGAATGTTTTCCATTTTTCTTTGCAACCCCAGAGTGGAGCACAGGCTTGGCGCAGATCAGATAGAAAGTGGAATTACAGTGATGGGCCCCTCCCATCACTGTGTAAAGTGGAATTACACCCGCTGGGCCAGTTCACCCGATGTCATGACATGATGGTGCAGGACCAGAGGCCACTTCAGGATGTGAATATGTCCTCTAGCACCTGGCACTTGATGTATGCAGATAGTGGATGACAAACAAGGTTTGAAATGTGTGGAGCCAGAAGCTATCTGTAGAAAACTTGACAATCATCAGTTCCTTCCAAAGCCCAGATAGGAGTCTAGCAATGTGTTCACTAACCATATGCCTTTGTAAAACCTGTATAAGCAAAAGGTTATAGCCGCCATTGACTTCAACAGCTGTCCCTGTCCACTTTGACCTCCCTAACTCTAAACCATGACTCAGATGGCATTTGAAAGGCCATGGGACTTGGCTAAGGGGGAGTCAAGTCAGGATAAATTTAGTTAGAATGTAGTGGGATATATTAATGCAGTTGCAGACCACCGACCCACCTATGTATAAGGAATTTATTGCTAGCCTTCTTGGTATAATCAGTTTCCAGCAATTCTCCTAACAACTGCTGGGCCAGTTCACCCGATGTCATGACATGATGGTGCAGAACCAGAGGCCACATTAGGATGTGAATATGTCCTCTAGCAACTGGCACTTGATGTATGCGGATAGTGGATGACCAACAAGGTTTGAAATGTATGGAGCCAGAGGCGATCTGTGGAAAACTTGACAATCATCAGATATGCAAAATTGCTAGAGAATTGGTTGTTATGGATGTCTAGGCAAAAGTGGACATTTTCTCCTATCAGGAATATACTTAGGAATGCAGCATATAAACTTATGAATTCACTATGCATTTAAACACTTTTTGATAGGAATCAGGTCCAATAAAGTTTATCAGAACTCCTGTGTTTGTAAGGCACAAATCTATAGCAGTACCACAGTGTGCATGGAAAGTCATAACGAGGCATCCCAGCTAGCAGTAATAACAAATAAACTTAGACTAACCCATACTAGAGGAATGACTGAGTTGTCTTTCCTTTTTTTCTGCGAAATGAGGTCATTGAAGAGATGAAACCATAAAATGTAGAGGGAGAAAGTATCATAGGTGACTGTCAGATGGTTAAATAATATGTCATGCTATTTTCTGAAATGTGTGACATTTGTAGTATTTATGTTTTTTAACACCTGTAATTTATTGTAATTACTTTCTTAAATCTAAATAAATATTATCTTTTGTGCACGCTTTTATATTTGAAATTTTCTGTTCTTTTTCTTAAAGGGGACACCAAAGACCGTTTAAGCTTCAGGTTGCGCAAAACTCACTCTCTCTTTGGACCGGATGCTAAATAAACATAAGGGAAGGAACACCGGACTAACAGGTTTGCAGGGAGGGAGGAGAATGAGAAAGATCTAGAGGACCTACAAAGAAATTTCCCAAGAAGGTGGTAACCCAAAAAAGCCATTGTGTGAGGTTCTAGGGAATCATGATAGGGTGGGGAATGGTAATGGAGAGCATGAAAAAAGAGGATGTGTGGAAATGAGGAAGGAATGGTCTCCAAAGACACATTTCCTGGCTTCACAATTTTGTCCAGGCCAGAGTAATAGAGCTTCATTTTACTCGGGCTAATTTTAGCAGCCCACATATGAACACGAGGACTTGATTTTTTTATTTTAAAAAAGGGATTCCACTGATTATACCAAATGAGCATCTCAATGATACTGTAAGGGAGCAGAGGCACATATACTCATTAGCTGCATTGCACAGGTCCCAAACCACAGTGAATGTCTGCTGTCTTGTCTACCTAGAGCAGAATTCCTCTACTCTGCTTTATTGGGAAATCTTCCCGAATGGGAGTTGCCATATTTGTTGCCCAGGCAGCTCCAGAGCTGGGCAACAGAGCTCTCCTGGAATTTTACAATGTGAGACTAGCCAGAGCAGCCCTCACTTGCTTTTGGGTGGTAAGTAGGAGGATGTCTAGGAGTGCTGCCTGCAGTCACGTTGTGATGGTTGAATTTATGGGTCAACTTCACCAGGCTAAGGGCTGCCCAGATGGCTGGTAACATATTGCAGGGTGTGTCTGTGAGGGTGTCTCTGGAAGAGATTATCATTTGAATTGGTGAAGGGAGTAAAGAAGATCACCAATGCGGTGGGAATCATCCAATCCACTGAGGACCCAAATAGAACAAAAGGCAGAGAAAGACTGGATTCTCTTGCTCTCTTCTTGAGCTGGGACAGCCATCTCCTCCTGCCCTCAGACACTGGTACTCCTGGTTCTCAGGCCTTCAGACTCAGACTGAAACTTATAATACTGGCCTACCCTACCCTGACCTCAACATTCAGTCCTTTGGACTCAGCCTGAACCACCAGCTTTCCTGGTTCTCCAGCTTGCAAGTAGCAGATCGCAAGTAGCAGGACTTTGGCCTCCATAACTGTGTGAGCCAATTCCTGTAATAAATCTCCTCTTCATATATCTCTATATATCCTATTGGCTCTGCTTCTCTGAGAACCCTAATGCACACGTGCAGGAAGGCTGTCTGCAAGTAAGAAGACCAGGCACCGGCAGAGTAATGAAGAGACGGTCCTGCCCTCCAGCCGAAAGAGAGCCTCCTGCACTTAGCCCAGTGCCTTAAAGGGTCCACTCTAGCTTCTCAGGGAGGAGTCTGCAGGGCCAAGGGGATGTGCTAACCTGAGGTCTGTGTCCCTCTCCCCTTTGAGTCCCCGAAATTCTGTGCCCAAATGGCCCTGAGCCTCTTCCAGAGGCTGCTTGTGTGTCTTCCGTAGACACTGCTGAGGGCAGGCAATGATACAGGTGCACACATCCCAAAGATGGCCGTGGGCCAGCTGTTTGGGGGCAGCTATTTGGGGAGTCTGCTGTCATGGAGGCGAGAAAAGAAGTTGGATGTGCAGGTTGGGGTGTCCACATCCATACATGGGAGACCATTTGTGATTTGGATTAAAGCTTGAAATGGAGAGAGAACTGGGAGGCTGCAGGCTGGGGGCTGGTCCCTGCCATGTTGCCAGGCTCCAAAGCAGAGATCCAACTGGGCAGAAGATTCTAAGTTCAAACCTGGCCTTCCAGGTAGAATGATGAGAACATGTTTTATTTCAGAGTTTGTCAGCTTGGTTTATAACTTTCCAATATTTAGATACCGAGTATGTGGGTCTCCATCTGTACTTGTGCCGGGGGTCTTGTAAATATTAAGGGCAGGCCTGAGCAGAGTCGAGAGACAGAGGATCCTGGCAGCATTTTAGTCCCTGCTTCATCGTGTTCCTGAGGCTTGGATGCACCCCTGCGTTTCTCTTGTTTCCACCTTATCAGTTAATAAAGCATACATTTATGCCCAAGCTGATCTGGATTTGTGTTACTTCCCATTAAGGATCCTAGCCAATGTGGAGAGTAAGTGATGGAGCTGAAACTTGAACCCAGGCTCTGTCTCCTAACCCTGTGCACCCTCCCTTATGCCACACCAGCTTCCCAACCATCTCTCCAGCCATGACCCAAGAAAGCCTTGCTGGCACCCTGGCAGGTAAAAGTCAGAACCCGTGGGGAACCATTTTACCTAGCTGGCCCCTAAAAACACTTGCAGGAGCATGCAGATGCCGGAGATGAAGAAAATGGTGCTGATGAGGTAGCCCTGTGTCAGGACATCGTGCTGCAGGCACACGACCTTGGCCAGGATGAGTGGCACCGCCACGAGGCCCCCCAGGGCTGTGAGGAAGTGCTGTGGGCAGAGAGTGAGAGGAGCGGGCGTGTGATGCTGTGGCCTCCAGCTCCATTCTCATAATCCAAACCAGACAGTGCCCAACATTAACAGGGGTGCCTTTCCCACTGCTCTGAGAGTCACCTGGCCATGAGTGACAAGCAAAGACAAGGCAAGCAGGGGGAATGAGGAAGGCCTGGTGGTGAGAAGCAGTGACCCAGCCATAGGAACTGGCCTCGGGATCAGGGCCCTGGCTCCAAGAACTCATATCCTGGGGAGGAAACCAAGGTAGGGAGGCAAGCATAGGAGGGGATAACAGGAATCAAGACAGGGCCTTCAGAGCAAGGCAAGAGGCTCATTATTAAACAAGGACCACTGTGAGAGCAGACCATCTACAAGGAGAGCCTGAGCATGAGCTTGCAGCCATTGGCCAAAGGCTATTGGAGTTTCACTGGACAGGACAGAGTTAGACCCAGAGCTCAGGGTAGGGCTGAGCCCATAGCAGGCAGCCTCAGCTATAAAGAGGGTAAATTAAATATAGATGCCTGATTGACGAATTGATTGATAGATACAGGGCAAGCAAATCAATACAGAAATGGGCCACTGATGGTTAGGCTTTGTGTCCCCACCCAAATCTCATCTAGAATTGTAATCCTCATAACCCTCTCCTGTCAAGGGAGGGACCCGGTGGGAGGTGATTGGATCATGGGGGCGGTTTCCTTCATGCTGTTCTCGTGATAGTGAATGAGCTCTCACGAGATTGGATGGTTTTACAAATGGAAGTCTCCCATCCCAGCACAGTGGCTCATGCCTGTAATCCCAGCACTTTGGGAGGCCGAGGCAGGCAGATCACCTGAGGTCAGGAGTTCAAGACCAGCCTGGCCAACATGGTGAAACCCCATCTATACTAAAAATGCAAAAATTAGCCAGGTGTGGTGGCAGGTGCCTGTAATCCCAGCTACTCAGGAGGCTGAGGCAGGAGAATTGCTTGAACCTGGGAGGCAGAGGTTGCAGTGAGCCAAGATCGAGCCACTACACTCCAGCCTGGGCCACAGAGTGAGACTCAATCAATCAATCATCAATCAATCAATGGCAGTCTCCCCTGGGCTTTTCACTCTCTCTGTTTTTGCCTGCCACCATGTAAGACATGCCTGCCTTCCCTTCTGCCATGATTGTAAGTTTCCCGAGGCCTCCCTAGCCATGAAGAACTATAAGTCAATTAAATTTCTTTGTTGTATAAATTACCCAGCCTCAAGTAGTATCTTTATAGCAGTGTGAAAATAGACTAATGCAGCCTCTGTCTCACACACTGTAGCCCCAGAGCTGAAAGGTTGGCTGGGTCTAGGGAGACATCTGTGGGCTGTTGTCAGTTTTGTTCTTAGCCATGCTAACTGGACAATATATGGCTCCAGTCCCCACACATATCTGGCCACTGAGCCAAACATTCTGAGAACAGACATGTGAAGCCACCCGCTTCTCTCCACTTTGATGCAACTGGCTTTCTGATACCTGAGGCCAGCATTTCCACAGGGTCTCATGTTCCTGGTGCTGGTAGAATCACTCTGATTTGGCATCTGCAGGAGTGGCCAATGTCCCACTGCATGTTTACCCAAGACTATTGGCTCTCCACCTCATCCCCTAAGAATACAGCATAAATCAAGCCAGCAGATGTAGGCTTGGTTTATAAAAGTTAGGTGCTGGGTTAGTCAAGATAAAAAATGAAAGAAGAGAAGGAAGGACAGAAAGAAGGAAGAAAAGGAAGGAAGGAAGAAAAGGAAGGAAGGAAGAAAAGGAGGGAGGGATAAAAAGAGAGTAAAGGAGAAGAAACAGGGAGAGAGGGAAAAAAGGGAAAGAAAACAAAAGAAGGAAAGAGAGAGGAAGGGAGAGAAGGGAAGGAGGGAGGGAAGGAGATGGATGGAAGGAAGGAAGGAAGGAAGGAGATGGACAGAAGGAAGGAAGGAGAAGAAGGAGGAAGAAGGGAAGGGGGGAAGGGAGGGAGGGAGGAAGGAAGGAAGGAAAGAAGGAGATGAACAGAAGGAAGGAAGGAAGAGCTGGCTGTAAGGCATTGCTCTACACAGAGTTCCCATCCAGTGCTGTTAGGAGGAATTAGGCCCAGAATACCTGATTCTTGCCCCAACTACTCCTGCTCCACACAACATAGAGCAAAATCTGCACACAAAGAAGGCAAAGCAAGGCAAATCAGGATGTTCTTATTTAGCTGGGGCTCTGATCCAAACCTCAATGTGAGCTAAATTAGACCACAGGAAGGTTGATTTGTCTTTAAAAAATGAAACCTAAAAAATATCCATACATGGCACAGGCCTGCTTTTGCAATCCCCACTCACCCCCAAGCAAAACTGAATCTCAAAATGTGGGAACCCAACAGGACCAAGGACCACACCCTCTCCTCCGAGCCACAGGGAGAGAGTACATGAGTGTCTTGCCCACCGTCTATAGTGAGACAGGCCTGGGACCCCAGAAGAAACCTGGGCCAGTCCACCTGGGAAGCACAAGCCCCATGTCTCTCCAGCCATATGGGTGGAAGGTGCCATAAAAGAAAAGCAAAAGAGAAATAGCCAGGCCTTCTTTAAGGGAGCAGTTCCAGCTCCTGTTACCACTTCAACTGTCTCAGAGGCCATTTAACCAGTCATGGTTAATCCCCTGAAATAATCTGCCCGATGTGATCAGCGCTGCTCTTTGGCAGTAGAATAAGGGGATAGGATGCAACATGTGTAGGAGGAAGGGGAGACCTTGAACTCACTAAAAGACCAAGTCCCCCACTTGCATTCTTTCTCTGGTTAACCCAGCAGATTCAGCAGACAAATTGTGGTCATCTAAAAATTGGCTGCCCCCTTGGGGAAGACGATAAGGGGGTGGGGGAGCTTCAGAGAATAGGTGCCTACATGTTGTAGGGGCACTTTGACAATCCTTGCCATTGTTCCTACAGTCCTTCATAGTCTCTCATAGATGTTCTTGGACCTGCTACCCACTAATTCAATGCAGACCATAATATTCTCCAGGCCAAGAATCCACCAGTGTTAGATTGCCCATCTCATAGCCTGCCCAGAAGCACTAGCTATAACCACCCTCACAGACAGGGTCAGCTACCCCTCATTAGCAAATAAATCTCTTGATCATACAGGCAATTTTTCTTTTCTTTTTTTTTTTTTTGAGACAGAGTCTCATTCTGTCACCGAGGCTGTAGTGCAATGGCAAGATCTTGGTTCACTGCAACCTCCACCTCCTAGGTTCAAGCAATTCCCCTGCCTTAACCTCCTGAGTAGCTGGGATTATAGGCACCCACCACCACACCTGGCTAATTTTTGTATTTTTAGTAGAGACGGGGTTTCACCATGTTGGCCAGGCTGGTCTCGAACTCCTGACCTCAAGTGATCCGCCCACCTTGACCCCACAAAGTGCTGGGATTACAGGTATGAGCCACCCTTAAAAAACACGCCTGGCCTTTTATTTATTTATTATTTATTTATTGAGACAGTCTTACTCTGTTGCCCAGGCTGCAGTGCAGTAGCACAATTTTGGCTCACTGCAACCTCTGCCTCCCAGGTTCAAGCAATTCTCCTACTTTAGCCTCCTGAGTAGCTGGGATTACAGGCACAAGCCACCGCACCCAATTAATTTTTGTATTTTCACCATGTTGGCCAGGTTGGTCTCAAACTCCTAATCTCAAGCGAACTTCCTGCCTTGGCCTCCCAAAGTGCTAGGATTAAGGCATGAGCCACCTTGCCTGGCCACCAGGCATTTTCATGGAAGCCGAACTTGGAAGAGAAGTTATCATCCGCAGGGCTTGCTCTAAAGAAGGAGAACTGGCCTGGTACCTCTCACCTCCTCCAAGAGAACTGGGCCTTTAACCAGCCCAGTGAACCCACCTAGGAGAACAATGGCCCAGCCAGTCTTGGATATGGCCAGTCAATGCAGTAGGAGGGAAAATCCTGCTCTAATCCTCCACACCCCTCCCGACACCCATGGAGAGAGAGGCTGGAGGAGCTTTGAGTTCCTGTGAGAGGTCAACAACTTCATTTGACCTGATTATGTGTTGATGTGGTTTTTGAGGCAGAGCCTCTTCAGGAGGAATTTCCTGGATCCCCAAGAAGATACAGAGATAACATGGCAGGATGTCCAAGATGCCATAGACCAGGCAGCTGCTGTGGGACTCCCGGGCTGCCTATCCGTCTTCCTGCCTTGGCCACAGGTTGGGAGCTGAGTACAACATCACCCCTCTGCTAGGAACAAGGAAAGGACACCTCTGGGCATTTCAAGAGTGATCAAGTGGACTTCCTGATCTCAACCGGACAGATGGCCTTCAAAACACAAGAGGCAGTCGGATGGGGACAACTGTGGGCCAGCTCGGGATTTTAGGTGCAAACTCAAAAGAGCAGTGGCTTCCTATGCTATGATCTGCAGCAGGGCCTCTGTGTGAAGTCCGGGGCCACACGAGGGGAGTGGGCGCCTTACCCGATGCCTTGGCAGAGAAGCAGCTTTGTGGGAGAGGAGATGGGGCCAACTCCAAGATCAGAAAATGGGTAGTTTTCCCACATGGACCAGTGTTTCCATCTGCCAAAGCCCTCCTCACAACACGTTTATCATAATGGGTGGTTTCCTTACCCATCCCTTCTGCTGAAATGTCAGTTTCCAGCATGCATGGATTGTTTCTCTCTTCTCACTCACCCAGCTTCTAGTGAAGTCCCTGTGCTCAGTGTAGACGAAATGAATGAATGTAACACTGTAAATGAGTGCCACGCATACAGAATGATAGCCAACTTGCATTCCTCTCGGCTAACCAAAATTAACTTTGAGTTATAGACCTTCCCTCCAACTTATTGGTGGGATAAATTACTAATCGGGCCCCTTCCTTATATTTCTGTCTCAGTTTTCTGATCTATATAAAAGAAATGTCAATAGCACCTACCTCATAGATGGACGAGAAAATCAAATTGGAGCATGAGCACATAGCCTAGCGCCTGGCACAGTGTAATCACCCCACCAATATTATCTGGTCTAATTACTCTGAGCTTCCATATTTCCACATGTTCAAAGGGCCTTGCACATGCGCTTAGGGCCACCATTTGAGCATCTGGTCATGAGTGAGAAGAACATGACAGCATTGTCTCTGGTGTGGCCAGAAGGTGGTAAGGCTGCCAATATGAAGATCAGGTCACTCTATGTGATGTGTTTCCGCAGGGTGCTAGTCCCCAGCCAGATCACAGAGGGCAGGTCTCTACAATGACACAGCCTGAGGATAGTGCAGGCTTCTCATGGAGACAGTTCCAAAGAGAATGTCGAGGTCATTCACTCCAATGCCCAGCTCCCTGCTCACATACCCTTTACATCAGCCCAGCCTCAGAGAACCACTTCCAGAGCAGGGCCACGTTATGATGCTCACAGGCACTGAGCACTTGGACTCTGTGGGCCCCTTCCTCCATATAAAACATATTTAAAATTGTATTTGGAAGCTGGGCGTGATGGCTCACTCCTGTAATCCCAGCACTTTGGGAGGCTGAGAAGGGCAGATCACTTGAGCTCAGGAGTTCGAGACCAGCCTGGGCAACATGGCAAGGACCCCATCTCTACAAAATATATGAAAATTAGCCAGGTGTGGTGGTGCACACCAGTAGTCTCAGCTACTACTATCCTCAGAGGTAGGAGGATCACTTGAGCCCAGGAGTTGAGGTTGCAGTATGCCATGACTGTGCCACTGTACTCTACTCCAGCCTGGGCAACAGACCAAGACCCTGTCTCAAAAATACAATAAAATAAATTATATTTGGGGACTACATTGGTGTAAAGATGAATATATATGTGTGTGTGTGTGTGTGTGTGTGTGTGTATAGTATTTTTAGTAGAGACGGGGTTTTACCATGTTCACCAGGCTGGTCTCGAACTCCTGACCTCAGGTGATCTGCCCATCTTGGCCTCCCAAAGTGCTGGGATTACAGGCATGAGCCACTGCACCTGGCCTATATTAATATATTAAAACCTTTTCTTTGACCTTAAAGTGCATATTTTCCTTCCAGTTTTAAAAGAAATGAGGGCATTTTCACGGGTCCTGAGCACCGTGCTTCCTGCACCTAAATGGATCAGCAGCTCCGCTCTGCAGAAGCAGCAGCAGGAGATGAGATGGGGGTGGGCGTTACCACTAACTTTGATGTGGAAAGAGGCAAGCAAGCCACCAGAAGAACTGGGCAGTCATCCCCTACCATCTCCAGGAGAGCACTCTGCTAAGGACACATTATATTCTAAGACAGAGTTTCTCAGCCTCTCAGCACTAATGATGTTTTGGACTGGATGATTCTTTTGTGTTGTGTGTGTGGTGACATGGGCGCTGTCCTGTGCGTGATATTATGCTAAGCAGCATCCTGGCCTTACTCATGAGATGCCAGTAGCACTCCCTCCCCTAACATCTGACAATCAAAAATGCCTCCAGACATTGCCAAATATCCCCTGGGGGTCAAACTGCCCCCAGTTAAGAACCACTATTGTAAGAGTATTGGTCCCCCCAAGGAAGCCCTAACTTTGGGATGGTGCTGGGTGGAAAGGATGGGGAGGTGGGTGGAGTGGGCGGCACCCTGTCCTGTGTGGAGATAAAGGAAGCCAGTCCCTCTCCATGGGGGCCTAGTGCTGGCAAATGCTCATCCTAATTCCTTCCCAGTATACTCCTGCGAAGTCCTAGGCAGGAATGGAGGAAGCCTGGCATTGCATACCAAGGAGAACCCAGGGCTAAGGTCCAGGATCCTGATACGGGGGTCTACTGACCTGGCTCTGGTTCAGCTCTGCAGGATCATTTGGTTCTCAGCACAAATCAGCATTTTCTCATTTATCTCCTAACTCTAGGTCCTAAAACATCTATGTAAGAGTTTTGCTTCAGCTCATCTGTTTAGTGACTGCTCACCTACTCCAGGAAGCCCTCCCTGACTCCACCACAGCCAGCCTCAGACTAGAGAAGGTCTGCCCTTCCTCAGGGACTCCTATGGAATCATGAGCATGTTTACCACAGCCCCAAACACTCATATCATAATCCTATGATCCCTTACCCAAAAGACTGTGTAGTCCCATAACTTCTCTATCTCCATCCCTAGCACATAGTGCTCTTGGCACTGATGAAACGAATGAACAAATGTACAAACCAATGACTATGGAGAATTTTTCTAACTGATTTTTTAAAATAAATCTCTAACTTTAGCTGGTTGGAACTCTTCCGAAACATCATGCCTACTCTCTTTAGACTTCTAGGGAAAAAAGGATGTATTGAGGCTGCTTGGAATACAGGTTTTCCTAAAGTGGTCAAAGCTGATTTTCCTAAAGTGGTCAAAGCTGAGCCAAAGGTAGACTGGAGGGAGCTCTGGGTCCTGAGTGCTTATGCTGAGGTTTCAGTGAATGTGTGGAGGGATCCAGGAGGAACAGCGAGAAAATTCACTGTTGAGGAAAGAAGAGGGGGAGAGGGAGATGGAGTGATTGACGGATGGATTCTGAACAGGCAAGTCACAGAAAAGCAGCAGCAGTTGGGCCAATGTGATTCTGTCACCCCCCGGCTCAGCAACCACAAGCACCTGACATCACCTCTCCCAGCCTCAGTCTCCCCCTCTAGAATCTGGAAGGGTCATAAGGATGCCCGCAGGCTAGCATGCGTGCAACACGTGTGCCATCCACTTGTGTGTACCCGTGAATGAGCTCACAGGGCCGTAGCCGCTCCAGCTGTGTGTGTCCTGCCAGCAAGCTCACATCGCACCCTCTCCCAGGACCTCTGGGAATTCTCAGGAAGGTGAAGGCGAGGGAGACAGCGTAATGGGGAAAAAATGTGGGCTCTAACCTACTTGTCTTTTTTTTCCCAGCAGAGCAGGAGCCAGTGTCAAAGACTGTTCACAGTCTGATGATCTCCGAATCATCTTAAGGTCTGTCTATATCAATGTGGACCATTGGAAGGTCGTGGAAGCCACTTCTGCATCTGCTTTAAAACAGTTTTCTGGGAAATGGATCCTGAGGGTCCACATGAAAAAAAAAAAAATTAGAACATAGAACCGGGAGAAACCTTGCCTTCCCTGAGAACAACTTGTCCTTCCCTTGTGAAGACAGTGTGACCAAGAAGCCCACTAGCCAAAACTGGTAGAAAGCTCAGAGCCTGGGAGAATACTTTGAACTCAGTAATCCCAGCCCTTCTCTGAACATACTCATTTTCTTCTCCTTTCTGTGTGCTTGGTTGTTGATCTCTATGTTATTCACCTAATTGTTTATAAATATGCCTTTTGTTGTAAACTTCCTCAAGTCATCTAGGCAAAGAGGGGGACATAGAAATGAACAGCAGGGATACAGGATGCTAAGAGTCCTGTGTGTCGGTGAGGAAGGGCTTAAAGACATTCACAGAAACAAGGAACAGCCCAGAGATAGCTTAGAGCAGGAGATGCCTCACCTCAGAGCATATCAGAATATGGGTAGGTCAGGCACAGTGGCTCACGCCTGTAATTTCAGTGCTTTGAAAGGCCAGGGTGAGAGGATCTTTTGAGCCCAGGAGTTGGAGGCCAGTCTGGCATCATAGAGAAAATCTGTCTCTACCAGAAAAAAAAAAAATCAAAATATACATATATATACACACATATATGTGTGTGTGTGTATATATATATATGAAGTACTTTTTAATCCCAGAGAATCCCTTGCTGGGAGAAGTCTGTGCCTGTGACTCATACAGTGGCAGAAGCAAGCTTGCAAGCCCCTTTTTGGAGGAAGAATGAATTCTTCACAGAGCGCTCCGTGACATTGAGAATGGTATGAGAATATGAGCCACAACTTCCTCTTCTGGTTGGAGGAGTCTGTCAACTCAATGCATGGATTGTAAATTTCACCATAAGACTTGATCAAAAGAGGCATCCTGATTGAGATTTGGCCTTTTATAGTATTTTGCAGTTTACAAAGAGTGTCCAACACATCTCGCTTAGGCTGGGCACAGTGGCTCACGCCTGTAATCCCAGCACTTTGGGAGGCCAAGGCAGGTGGATCATTTATGGTCAGGAGCTTGAGACCAGCCTGGCCGACATGGTGAAACCCCACCTCTACTAAAAATACAAAAATTAGCCTGGCGTGGTGGTGCAGGCCTGTAATCTCAGCTACTTGGGAGGCTGAGGCAGAAGAATCGTTTGCACCCTGGAGGCGGAGGTTGCAGTGAGCCAAGATTGCACCACTGCAGTCCTGAGAGACAGAGCAAGACTCTGTCTCAGGGGAAAAAAAAAAATCTCATTTAAGTCTCACCACCATCTCATTGCTTTCCTCTGACAGATGAGGAGATTGAGGCTCACTGAGGTTACAAGGCTTGTCTGAGGTCCACCAGAGGAGGAAAGTTCCACATAGGGACAAGCGGAGTCCAGAGCCGTCACCTGCAGGTGTGGCCCTGGGCATACAGGGACAGACTAGCAGAGCAGGAGGCAGCAGAGATGTGCGGAGAGCAGTAATAACAAGGCGGGGGAGGCCGGGTGCGGTGGCTCAAGCCTGTAATCCCAGCACTTTGGGAGGCCGAGACGGGCGGATCACGAGGTCAGGAGATTGAGACCATCCTGGCTAACACGGTGAAACCCCGTCTCTACTAAAAAATACAAAAAAAAAAAAAAAAACTAGCCAGGCGAGGTGGCGGGCGCCTGTAGTCCCAGCTACTCAGGAGGCTGAGGCAGGAGAATGGCGTAAACCCAGGAGGCGGAGCTTGTCGTGAGCTGAAATCCGGCCACTGCACTCCAGCCTGGGCCACAGAGCGAGACTCAGTCTCAAAAAAAAAAATAAATAAATAACAAGGCGGGGGATTCCTTGGGGGCAGGTGAATGCCTTTTCCCCTCTGACACTATCTATACCCCATACAGCCTTTCCTTCTTTCCAGCCTCCAAGGCTCACCTGACCTGGGCTCGTTTCCTCATTTCCTAACACTCCCATTCACCTGGCTCTCGCCAGTGGGTTTGTCTGGGTTTCTCCGGGTGTGGCCTCCATGGTCCTGCCTCAGTGCCTTTTCTCACCCCGGGCCCCCCTCCATCTCCACCACCTGCTTCTTGTACTCGCGGCCTCCTTGGAGGAGCTCAAATTCCTGCCCCATCACCTTTCCTGATTCCCCAACTGCCTGTGGCCTTTATCTCTCTGGTGCATCATGTGTCATTTTCTCCCTTGTATCAGAGATATGTTTTAGATGCTGCCTCTTCCTGCTTTTGCCTAGCTGGGTCATAAGCTTTCAGGGTCGGGAAGCTGCCTTCCCCCAGTTTGTAACTCTAGGAGGTTCCAGCAGAGCCATGTGCTCCCAAAAACCAGCAGCATCTCAGAACGGTGACTTTGTCATCTGGGTGCTGATCTGAGGCTGTGAGAAAAACAGCAGGAAGAAAGGCCGCTGAGAAGGAGAGGGATAGGTGCCCAGAACCCCCACTCTCAAGTTTGCCTCAGGGAAGCCAAAAATGTGGGAACACACAACAGTCTCCAGAAAATGGAATCAACTCATTTCCCAAGTTTTCATGTCGTTGCTTAGGGGTTGTTTTTGGCTCCCGAGAGCTAGTGGCACCTCCGCTGAGTGACGTGAGTTCTTTGGTGCCTCCTACACTTTCTCAGAAGAGAATGTGTGTGGCTCTTTGCTGGAAGGCTGACCAGCAGCAGGCGGGGGCCGGCAGCCAGGCTTCAGGGAAGCCTGAGAGCCCAGCCCGGATGGTGGGTGGTCCCTGTCCCCAGACATCTGGGCGGGGCCTGATTAGGGCTGCAGAACTGGCCCGTGCAGCAGGTATTGGCAAGAACAGAGGGTCTCCCTCTAGTCCACCCTGTTATGTTCAGGTGGCCAAAATAAGTTGGAGGGGGTGGTGGGACCAGGGCTCAGGGCCCAGCTAGAGAGACTATCAGATGTGTCACTGTGACTTGACTTCCTGGGCCTCAGGTCTCTCATCTGTAAAACGGGAACAGAAGTGCCTGTTTCCATTGGCTTGTTTGGAATAAAATAAAGTTCAGAAAGTGCTTAGGGCATACCGGCTGCTCAATAAAAGTGACTTCTTTCTCTCTCTCTCTTTGCTTCCATTCAGGTAAAGTTTCTGAAAAGAGAAACTGAAATGCAACCTGGAAAACAGGCCTTCAGATTCAACAGATCCACCCCGTGCATGAGGATGTCGCAAACAGGATCAGCTGCCGGGATTGCCAGAAAATCCAATCTTCCAAATCTTTCCCCCTTCTTTGTAATTTGCTGTTTATTTGGGGCAGATTCTGTGTCTGTTGTGATGGTAACCACAGGTGACACTAAGGGGCACTAAGGCTGGAGGTGGGGAGGGAGTGCTGCCCAGGTCTCATCTGATCTAAAGCATGAGGCTCAGCCTTAGCACTAAGAAGGAGTCAAGGCAGTAGGACCTCCCACAGTCCTTCTTCCTGCTCCCCTGTTCAGGGCAGTAGGACCTTCCACAGTCCTTCTTCCTGCTCCCCTGTTCAGGGCAGTAGGACCTCCCGGCAGCCCTTCTTCCTGCTCCCCTGTTCAAGGCAGTAGGACCTCCCCCCAGCCCTTCTTGCTGCTCCCCATCTTTCTCTCCCTCTGTCTCCCACCGGGCCTCACCAAGGAAGTGGAGTGCTCAAGGCTGGTGACGGCAGAGTTCATGGCAACTGGGGTCTTCTCCTTCTGGCTTCCTCTGGGGAAGCAGGGCAGGGAACACACACAGACACACACACACGGTGAAGCTGCCGCAGGAGACGGAGATTAACTTCTCTAGGTACAACTCCGCACCGAGGGCTGGTCCTGGTACTGCCCAGGCAGCCCCCAGGAGGGAGGGGCCTCCAGCTCCTACCTGCCTGCTCATCTATAACAGGCTGCCGCTCCAGCCTGTCCTGCAGGGAACCAAGGTGCATTCGGTTGCAGGAAATGTTTCATAAGTTTTGGTAGCTGCAGAGGAGTTAATGATCCCCCACAGCATTCAGGAAACCAAGCGGAGGACAGCCCATCAGGGTGCGGCAGAAGAGCACTTTCTGGAAACCAGGTTCGAGGGGGCAGAAAAAGAGGGGGATGAGGGTGAGGCTCTGGCTGGAACATAGAGGCTTTTCCATTTTCTAAGCTGATTCCTTGTGACTGGTTGAGCTGAATGGAAATTGTTGCAAAATAGCTGGAACAGCCTGACCCCTGCGATGCCTAATGAGATGATTAACAGGGAAGAAGATTACTCCTTGTCGGCCACAGCCGCTAAGGCTCATGGGTACGGCAAAGGCCTCACAAGGCTCAGGTGAGAGCCTGAGAGACAAATGCTTCCAACCCTTTGTGCTGGTTTCCCAAAGACCCAGAAACACCTGATAATCTGCCTTCTAAAGAGAGAAGTCCAGGAAGGTGTAGTTTCGCTGATTCTGCACAGAACACTTAAAAGCTCCTCCTCAAAAGCCCTTGATCAAACCCCACTTCATGAAGTCCAAAGCAAGCAAATACCAGCTCCTCATGGTGGCAGAATGTTCTGGAAAGGGTGGCACTGGCTCCCAAGGCTCAGGAAGCACATGGCAGGACCCACATAAAAGTCAATGGGAGTTGGTCCAAAAGGAAGCCCCGAAGAACATGACCATGAGATTGTGGAAGGAAAAGAAATCTTGGGACCCCCAAATCACTAAGCCAAGGACAAAGTCAAGCTGGGCACTGCCTCAGGCAAACCTGCCTCCCATGTGTTTCCTAAATAAGATAGCTGCAAAGATAAAAACGCTGCATACCTCACTCGCAATTTGCCTACAAGGAAACTCCTAGTGGACCTCAAGATCTTTACCCTAAAACAGCTCTGTGGAATTTCACCCTAGCAGTGTGAACTGATGGCTCATCTTCATAGATGTGGGACAGAAAGTCATCTCTCTGCTCACTGGAGACAAATGCATGTCTGATTGCTTCCTCTGCCCTATTGTTTATGTAAAAATGCAGATTCTGGCTGTGTTCACACCTGTAATCCCAACACTTTAGGAGGCCCAGGCTGGTGGATCACTTGAGGTCAGAAGTTCGAGACCAGCCTGGCCGACATAGCAAAACTCCATCTATACTAAAAATAAAAAATTAGCTGGATGTGGTAGCGCACACCTGTAGTCCCAGCTACTTGGGAGGCTGAGGCAGGAGAATCGCTGGAACCCTGGAGGCAGAGACTGCAGTGAGCCGAGATTGTTCCACTGCACTCCAGCCTGGGCAACAGAGCAAAACTCTGTCTCAAAAAAGAAAAAAAAATGCGAACTCACTGAGCCAAACCAAATTATGTATTCAGTGAAAGGCTGATCAAGGACTCAGAACAAAGCAACCTTTTGTCTCTTATCTACCCCCTTTGACCTGGAACCCCCTGCACCCCCCACCACATCTCCCTAAAATGTGTAAAACCACCTTGGGTACATGTCCTCAGGACCTCCTGAGGCTGCGTCACAGGCACGTTCTTAACCTTGGCAAAATACACTTTCCAAGTTGATTGAGGAGACCTGTCTTAGATGTTTTGAATTCAAAAGATGTTTGAAGAAGGAGAAGACAGATGAGGCTTGGGCTGTGACAGAAAAACCAAGATTGAAGAGACAGTCAAAAGCCGCTAAGTCACTGACTGTTACTGAACACTTGGCTTTGTACACTGTGCTCTGCCTTTACATGGACTGTCTTATTTCATCTTCGTGACACACCTGGCATTCACATCTTTATTTATAGATTAAGAAATTCAGACAACCAGGCACAGTGGCTCACGTCTGTAATCCCGGCACTTTGGGAGGCTGAGGCAGATTGATCATTCGAGGCCAGGAGTTCAAGACCAGCCTGGCCAACATAGTGAAACCCTGTCTCTACTAAAAATACAAAAATTAGTCAGGCGTGGAGGTGCATGCCTGTAGTCCCAGCTACTCAGGAGGCTGAGGCAGGAGAATCGCTTGAATCCAGGAGGTGGAGGTTGCAGTGAGCCGAGATCGTGCCACTACACTCCAGCCTGGGTGACAGAGTGAGACTCTGTCTCAAAAGAAAAAAAAAAAGAAAGAAAGAAATTCAGATGTTGTTGAGTTATGTTTTTATTCAAGGTTCATAATACATGTGAGAGCTGAGATTCAAACCTAGGCTGTTCCACAGCCCATGACATGCAGAGGATGGTGAGTGAAGACACCAACCACCCTCTGGGCCTGGGCAGGGGCCCCAGAGGGGATGGCCCATGGCCCAGAGAGGTTCTGATTGAGGTTCAGCAAGTGTGGCCATGGAGGAAGCGTGGATCCTCCACCATCATGCTTAGGGCCCCACATTCACCCCAGAAGTAAGATGGGAACTGTTGGGTGTCAGGAAGTCAGGAGCTCCTGCCGCTATGGAGTTCCCCTGAAAACAATAAGACTGCAATCCCCTGGGCCGGGCGAGTTGCCGGGCCAGCACTAGGAGCAGGGCCAACATCCACTGGTTGCTGTGGGAAGGCCTGGCCAGCCTGGATCAGGCTAATGAGCCACACCACTGCCCACCACAGTCCCCTACCCTGGCAGGCCAGCCAGCAACGTCTGTCCCAACTGCTGCACATGCTGTTTCTCTGGCCTTACTGACCACATCCAAAGGTGGAGTTTCTGGCAAAGGGGTCTGGAAAGGCCTCTCCTATATCATTTTAAAGGGACTTAACCCAAGCCTGCTTCGGGGTGCCACCCTGACCAGGAGCAAGGTGACAGGTAAAACCCTATCCCAACTCAGGTTAGTTTTATGCCAGAGTTTGGCCACCGTCTTTATTAAAGAGTGGTTTATCTTGTCTGTCATGCTCATTGACTGTGGTCTCTATGATGAATGTAGTTTTCATTTGCTCTGTAATCCTTGACTTACCTTTTGGGTAACTTCTGAAATGAAAGAAGGACTGCTGTCACTCTGTGTAGTGCATGGGAGTCTGAACTTGGGAATGATTTTCTGGAATAATGTCTTAGCTGCTTCTGTGGTTCTTTTGGACTTGGTGGGGTATATTTTTACCCAGCCTGAAAAGGTGTCTATAAATACCAGCAGCGCCGGGTGCAGTGGCTCACACCTGTAATCCCAGCACTTTGGGAGGCCGAGGCAGACAGATCACTTGAGGTCAGCAGTTCGAGACCAGCTGGCCAACATGGCAAAAACCCGTCTCTACTAAAAGTACAAAAGTTAGCTGGGCATGGTGGCACGCACCTGTAGTCCCAGCTACTTGGGAAGTTGAGGCACAAGAATCGCTTGAACCTGTGGGGCAGAGGTTGTAGTGGGCCAAGATCGAGCCACTGCACTTCAGCCTGGGCAACAGAGCGAGATTCCATCTCAAAAAAAATACCAGGAGGAATTTATGTCACTGGCTGTAGGCATCTGAGTGAATTCCACCTGCCACTCTTTAAAAGGGCACAGTCCTTTGTGTTGCATTCCTCTGTTGGCAGGATTTTGTTCAGTCTTGGGGTTCTTTTTGGTGCACAAAACATACCCATGTGTAATTTTCTGAATAGCTTTCCAAAAGTGGGGCCCCTGAGATATGGCCACACAAGGTCTGCAAGGGTGCCTCTCTCATAGTGTGTTCTTTCCTGCAAATGTTTTAAAGCTAGATAGAACAGGGCCTTGGGGAGTAAGACTGTTCCCTAAGCATCAGTTTTCCAGAATGAATCTGAGTCTGTTTTATCAAATCCCTAGTCCCCAGGCACGCTTCTTGTCTTGCTCAGTGTAACAGGGTTTGAAATCTGACAAGTCCAAATGGGGAATTAAAGCTCCCGGCAGCTGCCTAATTTCCTTTAGTTGTCAATGAGTCATCTTTTCGGTGCCTGGGGCAATGCATAATGGAGGTCTGGGTGAGCAGAGCAGCCGCCTCTCATAGAGCTAAAATTTTCACTGGGTGTTTAATGTCTTTATTTTCTAATGTCAGGAGGCCTTTCTCTTTCCAGATGGCCCCATGAGCATGCACTACCATGAAGGCATACTTAGAATCAGTGTAACCACTTTCCCTGGGATAGCTCCATGGGCCTGGTGAGAGCAATTAGCTCAGCCTTTTGTGCAGAGGTACCAGCAGGAAGGGCAAGGACTTCTTTTGCCTGGTTGATAGTTACCACTGCATACCTGGCTTGATGCTGTCCATCCTCCATGAAACTGCTCCCACTGGTGTAGAGTTCTCGATCTCTGGCTGGTCTGCCAGGTCTGGTCTGCTGGAATAGACTGCACAAAGATTTTTTGTTTTGTTTTGTTTTTGAGACTGAGTCTCGCTCTGTCCCCCAGGCAGGTGTGCAGTAGTGCAATCTTGGCTCACTGCAACCTGGGCTCAAGCAATCCTCATGCCTCAACCTCTCGAGTAGCTGGAATTACAGGCATGCACCACCACACCTGGCTAATTTTTGTATTTTTAGTAGAGACAGGGTTTCACCATGTTGCCCAGGCTGGTCTCAAACTCCTGGGCTCAAGCAATCCACCCTCCTCGGCCTCCCAAAGTGCTGGGATTACAGAGGTGAGCCACCTTGCTTGGCCTGCATTAAGGATTTTTAAACAGCCATGCTGTAAATCAGAATTGGGTCCTGTAGCTGGGAGCAGTGTGGTGGGGTTTAGAGGTGTAGTAGTTTGCAAGGTAACCTTTGGGTCATCCAAGGGAATGGCCTGGTGTTTGCCCATTTGCTCTGCAGTGAGCCATAATCTCCCTTTTGTTTTAGTAAAGTCAATACCTGGTGGGGCACAAACACTGTAACTGACTGTCCCAGGGAAAATTTTTCTACCTCTTGCAAAACTATACAGGTAGCTACCACAGTCTGAAGGCAGGTTGGCCATGCCTTGGTTGTCTGATTCAATTGCCTAGAGAAATAAGCTATGGATTGCAGTGTGCCTCCTGCATTTGAATTAACCTGCCCAAATTGACTCCTTGGTTTTTTTTTTTTTTTTTTTTTTGAGACGGAGTCTTGCTCTGTCACCCAGGCTGGAGTGCAGTGGCCGGATCTCAGCTCACTGCAAGCTCCGCCTCCCGGGTTTACGCCATTCTCCTGCCTCAGCCTCCCGAGTAGCTGGGACTACAGGCGCCCGCCACCTCGCCTGGCTAGTCTTTTGCATTTTTAGTAGAGATGGGGTTTCACCGTGTTAGCCAGGATGGTCTCGATCTCCTGACCTCGTGATCCGCCTGTCTTGGCCTCCCAAAGTGCTGGGATTACAGGCTTGAGCCACCGCGCCCGGCCGACTCCTTGTTTTTTATGGATATAAAGTTTGAATGGCTTCTGGGGACCTGGTATCCCCAGTGCTGGGGTTGTTATTAATTTATCCTTAAAGGTGCTCTGAGTCTAGTCCCTTTAAGGCTTTCTAAAGTGGTTTGGCCGTCAGCCCAAAATTAGAATCCAGATCCCACAGAAACGGGTCATTTCCAGGAATCCATGCAATTGCCTCCTCTTCCCCAGGGTTTTGATGGCTGCTATTGCCTGTTTTCAATCAGTCATTTGGCTTCTCTTGTCTAGCCTTAAGTTGGAGCCATGATAAATGACCTTTTGTTTGCAAATGTGAGCTTTCTGCTAGGATATCTTATATCCACAGGGGATACCTTTTACCTACACTGAGCCAGTTGATTTAGGACTAGAATAGCGATAGCTACTTCTCATAATCAGGGTTATCCACATATTGTAACAAAATTCCTTCATCTAGTTGCAAGTCTCTAATCTCTTGCCAGTATTTCCCCCAAAACAGTGGGAGAATTTTTGAACCGCTGAAGCAGTACTATTCAACAATATTGGAAAGTCACCTTGGTCTCCAGGTCTTAACATTTAAAAGTGAATAACTGGTGAGCTGGTTCCTCAATTGGAAAACAGAAAAGATCATCTTTAAGGTCCAACACAGAAAACCATCTGTAGTTTCCAAGTATGGCAGTTAGTAAAGTAGAAAGGTTACACGCAGTTGGGTGAACATCCTGGTCTATCTCATTAGTTGCTCTTAAGTTCTGGACAAATCAGTATGCATCACAGTGTGACCTTTTTACAGGCAGAATGAGGGTATTATATGGGAACCTGCAAGGATGAATTAGCCCATTCCTTTAAAAGTTTTGGAAAATTGGTTGTGTTTCTTTTAAGGCCTTCTTTTTTAGTGGGTTTTGTTTTTCTGGGTCGCCTTAGCTCTTTATTTAATTATATATGCACTGGCCGCACATTTTTAGTTTTTCCCAAAGTTCTATCTGCCACAACTACTCACCTTTTTTGTAGATTTCTGGAGGGAAAATTTTTTCCTCCTTTGTTTAGAGGGTAAGCAACATCTGTAACCAAAGTGCTTACTGTGGGGGAACCTGCAAGCATCACTACTGTTCCTCAGGGAAGAAGGCTACTTGAGCATTTAATTTACGTTGTAGGCATCATCCAAGCAAAGAGTTGGGGCATTCTGACATACATATAAACCATGCCTTAGTTCCAGATCCCCCAACTTATATTTCAAAGGTTGAAAAGAGGCTTTTTGCTCGATACCCCCTGCTATTTCCATCACAGGTGCTGTTATTCTTATGCTCTGTGCTTCTGGGGTGTTAAGAATTGAGTATGAAGCCCCTGTATCAACCAGGAAATTAATAAGTTTGCTTTCCACTGTCAATAATATCCAGGGCTCTTCTGGGGAAGTGTTAATTGGTTTTGAAAGACCTAAGGGAGCCCATGGGCATCCCCATTAATTATCACAGCTCTGTCCCAGCATCCGTTTATGACCTCACTCCTGGATGGATCCTGATTTTCTTTGGCCCCCTGTCTCTTTTAGTTTTGAACAGTTGGCCTTCCAATGGCCTTCCTCCATGCAGTAAGCACATTTTTTGTGGCCTGGGGGCTTGCCCCGGTTCCTAGGGCATTGAGGAACCCTGCCTGTGCCATATATGCAGTGCCAGGTTGTTGTTCCTTTTCTCCCTTGTTGTCTCTGTGATTATACAGCTGCAAAGCAACATCCACCAAGTGATCTGGGATCACTTCCAGCAACTCATCATATTTTTCTAATTTTTTCCTTATGTTGGAGGTACTTCTCTAAATAAAAGTCACATTTAATAGCCTTGAGTTCTCAGACTTCTCAGGGTTTATGCCTGTATTTCTACAAAAACTTTAGTAGATTTGTTCTCAGAATTCAGAAGGATCCTCATTTGCCTTCTGGATGATTGTTTGGACTTTGTTCAGGCAATTTTGCTTGGGTATTCCCTTTCTGAGTCCAACTAGGACACACTTACATTAGTGTTCTAGGCAAGCCATATCATTTGCTTGGTTGGGGTCCCAATGAGGGTTTGTACCTGGAATGTCCATGGCAGGATTAGGAGTATTTTATGGGTTGGTTTTATGGAGGTGCTACACTTCCTCATTTGCCTCTTTAATTGCTAATATCTTTTTATTTGCCACTAAAAGCATATTCAGGAAGGCCTGTACATCTGCTCAAGTGGATTGATGGGTGGCAAAATGGATTTTAAAAGGTCTGCCATCCTCTTGGGTTCCTCCCAGTAGGGTGGATTGGAACTTTTCTAATTCAATAAGTCATATGTTAAAAATGAGCTGTATATCTAACAATGTCCTGCAGGTTGTCTATTTTTATTTAA
The DNA here is from genome assembly GCF_000951035.1 of Colobus angolensis palliatus. Taxonomy (NCBI): domain Eukaryota; kingdom Metazoa; phylum Chordata; class Mammalia; order Primates; family Cercopithecidae; genus Colobus; species Colobus angolensis. The sequence goes on from NW_012115154.1 coordinate 3,369,402, forward strand.
ACCTTCTACTGATAATTGCCTAAATGGGAATTGCCCTGCCCCAATACTACTTTTGCCCTGTCCAAACTGGGTGCCCTGCCAGATCTTTGAGGGGGAGACCATTCCAGCTCCCTCATACTCAGAAGGGCCTGTGGCCCCCTCTTTTAAATCTACTTCTTCATAAGGTGGGGTGGAAGCAGTTGGCATGGCAGCTAAGAAAGCAGCTGCTGGCCCCGTGGGAATGGGCTGTGTTATGGGTCTGCCTTGACCAGGGGGAAGGGTGGCTGCTGGCTGATCCACAGCTGCCTCAATGAGACCCAGAGTGGCTGCCAGGTTCAAGGCCTATAAGAGGGTTAAATCTTTCTTGTCCTTTTTTCCTGAGTTTGACTATCTGGGAGTACTTTCTTCGCATCTCCCTGCATGGCTAATATCCTATGGCCCCTTTCCTGTCCTGAGTCCTGATTCTGCAATAGCATAAAAGAGTGGGTGTATGGTATTTTGCCCCTTTTCCTTACTCTCTGACAAAGGTCCTCTAATTTTATCAAAGTCCAATATTGAGTACTTCCATTCTGCAGCCAAAATCTATTATCAGCCAGCAGGTACTGAGTCTAGACAGTAATATTACAGTAATAAATAATCTTTTTTCTAGTCATAGGTTCATAACTATATTCCTTCCCATTAGCCAGATTATTCCCTAGGGGAATTTCAGAGGAAATAGAGACTTTGTTGCCCATCCTAACTCAGTATCTGCACATAGGCCATTCAGCTTCACAAAAGCACTGATGGTGGTCACCTTTTAATTTATTGATTTTATTCCACAAGCTGTCTCCTGCCATCAAGCCTCTAGTAGTCAGATGAATTAAACAATTTCACACAGCCAGTGTACATAAAGCCACACATGAACGCTGTCTTACCATTATCGCCCAAAGTCTACAGTTAATATAGTGTTGGGTTTTTTCAAAAAAAAAAAGAAAGAAAGAACAAAAGAAAGAAGAAAGAAAAGGAAGAAAGGAAGGAAGGAAAAAGAAGAGAGAGAGAGAGAAGGAAAAGAAAGACTCAATTTTAAGTCTTCAGCATATAATTTTTAATCTTTATTATTAACTAATATATAATGTAGATAGGTTTAAATAAGCAGAAGCAATGAGTATAACTAAGTACTTTTAAAAAACTATATTTTCTTCTCTTCAACTGATAACAGCTTTGCTTTTCTCTTCAGGGATTAAACATACTGCAAGCTTTTATTTGAGTTCAGTCTTGCAGAACACAGACATTACTCTAGGGCTGCTTAACAGAAACAGTCATAATGGGCAATTTGCCATTTATAATCTTCCACCTCTGCTCTTGTATAACTAACTGCTTCTGCTAACCCTTCAGCTTGTCTCTGTCTCTCCATTTCCAAGGTCTTTTACTGGACAAGCAGGGCCCAGGGAAGAATATCCAGGTAGGGTCCCTGGAGCCAGGAACAAACACCTGGAGGGGCTGGAGCTGGCACATGTGGAACTAAGATGCAAAATCAGCTTGTGGTGTCAGGTCACCCACGCTTCCTTAGCATCATTTAGAAAAGGCAGGAACCAGGTGCAAAGGCTCTGGCCAGGGGCAGAAGGCACTAATTGAGAGCAAACAGACTCAGAAGAGAGGTTCAGAGATGGGAGCCAGCAACTTTCCTTGAGGGGCCAGGACACAGAGCCAAGGGCCCAGCCTAAACTTTTCACATAAATGCAGCAGGATCAGGGCTTACAGAGGTTCACCTGGTCAGAAGCAGTTCCCAGTCCTGGGTGCATATTGCTTCACCTCTCAGAGATTCCTACTTAATTGACTCCCCACCACTCCATACACACAGCAACAGCTTTTGATTTTGTTTTAAACCCAGATGATTTGACTGAGTATCTATGGTTGAAAATCACTACTCTAATATCATGCTGATTCCAAACTGGAAAATAGGTTGCCAAAATGTAACTACTGCTCTAAGCTGCTCCTGACCTGTAGCAGCAGATCTTGCAGCCAACTTTGGCATCTTCCTGATTGCAGCTCTTCCTGTATACTGTACTTGGGTTTCCCCACACTGATTCACCAAGGCTCAGAGTGGAAGGTTGGGCTCCCATAAGCTGGACAGAGCAGAGTCCTGTGAAAGTCAGAATGGATTCTCAGAAAGAGATGTGTCTGGAGGGAGAGGTCCTGGACCAATAAACTACCTCACCCTGAAGATGTCCAGTAGTGTGCCTCCTTGACTGTTCACCCTGGCCAGAGGACCAGCCTGCAGCCCTCCTATGGCTGCTTGCTAACCACATGCCCAGAGGACAGTATTCTAAAGCCCTTCCTGGCAACCCATGATTCATCCTGCTACTGCCTGGCCATCAGAGAAATTAGAAACCAGAGGGCACCTGAGAGGTGTAAACCAGAGGATAGAGTTAGGGTTCTTCTTGCAAATCATAGAAATGGACTCGACCAACTTAAGCAAGAAACAAATATGTGTTTAAAGAATACTGGGTGCTCATCGAATGAGTTCAACAACCTGGCACTGAGAAGGATAGAAATGGTTGCTCTAGAGATCACAGCAGCAGAAATCTGTGGACTTTCTCTTATAGGGTATTACTTTCAGGTGACATAGCTCCACCCTCCCTCTCTTCCTCCTGCCATCACTCAACAGTCAAATTCCCAGGAAACAAGATCTGATTGGCCCAGGCTGGTAATATGCCCACCCATTCAGGCAGCCAGTGGGGGTGGAAGTGGGTTCCTATGAGTGGCAGCTCTCCAGGACGCACATAGAAGGAGCAAGGGGGCAGTTCTTCCAAAGGAAAGGAAAGAATGGCAGGAGGAAGATGTAAGAAAGAGGCGGATACTCCCTGGTTACCATAGTGGGGATATCCTGGGTGGAGGAGTCAGCAAATTTCCCTTACTGTGCTATCAAACAGTATGAACTATGAACGCACATTTTCTGTATGAGTATTTCCCTCTTTCCTCCCCACCTGTCCTAGAGGACCACTCCAAGGGAAGCTGGCAGGAATCCTCACTTCACCAAGTTTTAGAGCAATAGAGTAATTTCTTGCACCCCTGATTTTGCAGACTCAGAGTCCTACCCTTCAGTGTGGAGACTCAACCTGGTTGGCAAAGACCCCTCAGGCAGATCATGTCTGTATCGGGGACTGGTCACAAACCAAGACAGAGCCATGCCTTCGAGGCAATGGGGAGCCCAGCCAGAATCGTGTGCCACTAGGAGGCCCGGGTTCAGAGGGCGCTCCCTAAGCTGCATGGGAGAGGGTCCAACAGACCACTGTAAATGCCTTCAGCAGATTCAGGGCCATCACCAGGATGAAGAAAGGGGGTGATGAAGATGACTAGAGGCTGTGGACCAGATTAATTCCTGGTTCCCAGGAAAGTATCTAGAAAGAGAAGGGCATGGAGAATGATTTTTAAGCCCTTTATGCCAGACTGAGAATTTCTAAAAGAACTGACTCTCCTGGAGAGAAAGAATTTTCCCTCCAGGGGAAGTTCTGAAGCACCTGTCAGGGTCTGCCCTCTGGGGCAAGAGGCTTTCTACCAGAGCCAGCAGCCCTGGCTGGCACTTGACAGGTGTCACTGGCCATCAGGTGGGGACACCTCTAACTGAGCAGCCAAGACCAAAGGGCCCCAGTATTCAGCAAGCGGTTGGGGGGCCCAGTGCAGAGACTGAGCTAGGGGAGAAATCTGAACCCACAGCAAGGCTAGAGAAAGCAAGGGAGAGAATGGGGACAGGCCCCCAGCCAGGAGGAGGGAGGAGAGAATTCTGCCCAGTGTGTAGCCTCCTCAGCTGTCTTGAGAGATCCTGGGAAAGTCTCACCCACAGAACAGGCAGTTTGAGTGGAGCAGCCACTGACCAGGGATATTCAATTTGGACAGAGCCTAGTTCCCCTCTTCTTTGTGGGGACACAGACTTATTGGGAAGAAAACTGTGGAAGAACAATGTTTGAAGAAGAATAATCGATTTTTTTTTTCTTCAAGTATTTTCCTCTTTCATTCCTTCCCTTCATTGTGAGAGGACAGAAAGCAAAATACCTGTATAGCTGTCACTTGCTTTTCTTTTTTTTGCATCTGAAGGTCTTACCCATGCAGGAGTTAATGCTGGATACCTCAGAGAAAACAGCACTATTTATAGAGAAAGGCTTTCTCCCTGCAAGTAGTTGGTTGGAGGGTTGGGAGGTGAATAGTGAGATAAGGAACATAAAGACAGCTGGGTGTTGGTGTGTTCCCAAGAGGTAACTGTGCCCCATTCCTAGGTGAGAGTCCAGAGGGTATAGCAAGAACCCAGAGAGGGGACATCTGTGTGATGGGTCCAGAGAATCAGTGCCACAAACAGCACCCCCACAGGACACAGAAGCAGTCAAATAATTCCTGGGTCCTCAAGCCTGACTCAGAGTTGGTCATGATGGCTGATGGGGCCTTCTCAGTGGGGACATATGTGAACTGAAGAATGTGGACCACACAGATGATAGACACTTCAGGGACACCTGAGGACTGGGACACAGGGCCTGATGGGACCTTCTTTAATGCCTTGGCACTACAACTGGAGCTTAGCTGCAAACGCCAGAGACGGGGAGGACCCCAAGCTGGAAGGTTGAACTTGCAAAGCCCCAGCAGAATGGAGGTTCACAATAGAAGTTAATGTTTTTTACTTGTGGCCCATCTGCAGTTTTGACTCAATGTATACTTGTTATGGGCACCTTAAGGAGAAAGGAGGGCTCACCACCAGATCCCAGAACATTTCTGCAGGACTGTGACTGTGATCATACAGACCATGGATGGGACAGAATCAGAGTGGTTGTCCTTTCTGCATGCCACCTGCAGAAAAGTGCTCACACTGAGGATCAGCCCTCAAGGAGGAGGCCCAAGGTCGTACCCTTCATCATACCATCCCTGGTGCTGTCCTTACAGCAGTGGTGTCCTGGCACCCAGCTCCATCACTAGACAGGGTTGACTGTAGCTGAGGGATGTGGGAGCCCAGGGCTGAGGAGCGCCTGGCTCCTGCATGATTGATATGGTTTGGGTGTGTCCCCACCCAAATCTCATCTTGAATTCTAACTCCCACAATTCCCATGTGTCATGGGAGGAACCCTTTGGAAGGTGATTGAATTATGTGGGTGGGTCTTTCCTGCACTATTCTTGTGATAGTGAATGAGATCTGATGGTTTTAAAAAGGGGAGTTTCCCTGCACAAGCTCTCTTCTCTTTGCCTGCTGCCATCCACGTAAGATGTGACTTGCTCCTCCTTGCCTTCTGCCGTGATTGTGAGGCCTCGCCAGCCACACAGAACTGTAAGTCCACTAAGCCTGCTTTTCTTCCTCAGTCTCAGGTATGTCCTTATTAGCAGCATGAAAATGGACTGATACAATGTCCTTCCACTGTAGCGTGCAGCACTGGCTCCTCTACATGAATCAACCGCAACTGGGAAGTGTGGGGCCCAGGGCCAGAGACCTCTAAGATCTGACATGTGGAATTCCTATGGTTGGTTTTATAAGAAGAGAATGGTGCTTTTGGCTTCAGGCCTTTTCTCCCCTCAATTCTTCTCGATAGGAGTTTGACCTAAATATATCTTGCTCACAGTTAAATCTTCATCTTCTCTTTCATCGCTTCTAAGGGAACTGAGTAGCACTGGCTTGGGCTATGAATTGAAGAATGGGCCGCTGCTTCTCCTGGGAAGCACGCAAGGTGGAGAAATTCTCATAGTGGTTTCTGCCCAAGGTGGGTCTGACCAAGACCCACCTTTCCTCAGTCCTCTGCTGAAGGCCAGCCTGGCAAGATGTTCAGAGACTAACAGGGCCTATTCATGTCAACATCCCTTCCCACATTTTGCCTTCACCTTCTTGCAGAGAAATTTTCTGAGAAGTAGAAATCTAGACTATGAAAGGAGGAAGGAACTATAGAAGAAAGTAAAGCCCAGAGAAGGAGGGAATCTACTTGGTCAGTCTCCTTGTCTCAGTTAATCCAACATCCAACAAACCACCCAAGCCACAGCTTGAGCGTCAGCATTGTAAACTGGTCCACCATATGCAACTCTTCCCAAATTCCACTGAATTCCCTTTCTAGATATATCTCATGTGTGTTCCATTCTGTCTGATGGTAGCAAATATATTAACCTCATTTAAGCCCCTTCATTACTTCTCCTTCCTTATGTGGCTTCCTTATGTGTCACATCACAGCCTATTTTCTTCCACTAATTAATTTTATGCACAGAAGTCCCAGTAAACTCTTGAAACATAAATCTGGTCATGTCTTTCCCTTTTAAAACTCTTGACTGGGCATGGTAGCTCATACCTGTAATCCCAGCACTTTGGAAGGCCCAGACGAGAGGATTGCTTGAGGCCAAGAGTTTGAGACCAGCCTGGGCAACATAGCGAGACCCATCTCTACAAAAAAAATTACAAAAACTAGCTGGGCATGGTGGCACACACCTCTGTTAGCTCTTCAGGAGGCTGAAGTGGGAGGACTGCTTGAGCCCGGGAGTTGAAGGCTGCAGTGAGACATGATTGTACCACTGCACTCCAACCTGGGTGACAAAGCCAGACCCTGTCTCTGAAAATATAATTGTAGTAGGCCAACCACAGTGGTTCACGCTTGTAATCCTAGCACTTTGGGAGGCCGAGGCAGGCAGAACACCTGAGGTCAAGAGTTTGAGACCAGCCTGGCCAACATGGTGAAATCTTGTCTCTACTAAAAATACAAAAAATTAGCCAGGCGTGGTGGCACATGCCTGTAATCCCAGCTACCCAGGAGGCTGAGGCAGGAGAATAGCTGGAACCCGGGAAGTGGAGGCTGCAGTGAGCCGAGATCACACCACTGCACTCCAGCCTGGGCAACAGAGCGAGACCCCATTTCAAAAAAAAAAAAAGATTATAGTAGTCTGTTTTCATGCTGCTGATAAAGACATACCCAAGACTGAGTAATTTATAAGGAATAAGAGGTTTAATGGACTCACAGTTCCACGTGGCTGGGGAGACCTCATGATCATGGCAGAAAGTGAAAGGCACATCTTACATGGCAGCAGGCAAGAGAGACAATGAGAGCCAAGCGAAAGGGGAAACCCTTATAAAACCATCAGATCTCATGAGACTGACTTACTACCACGAGAACAGTATGGGGGAACCACCCCCATGATTCAATGATCTCCCACCAGGTCTGTCCCAAAACACTTGGGAACTATGGCAACTACAGTTCAAGATGAGATTTGTATGGGGACACAGCCAAACCATATCAATAATAAATAAATACATAAATACATAAATAGAACAAAGGAAAAAAATTTTTTTAACTCTCCCTGGCTCCCCCATACCCTGAGAATAAAGTAAATCTAATCCTTAGCACATCCTATGATCCTATGACGTCTTCCATGACCTGATTTGGCTCTCCCAAGCCTCACTGTTCACCACTCCCCTCCCACACAGCACCTCATACACAAGTACGTACACAGCCAATAGCAACAGGATTGGCTCAGATTATCCAAGTTGACTCAGCGTGTGTCAGTCATTGAGTAGTGCCTCTGCTCTCTTGGGCCAGTTCTTTGTCCATAAAGAGGTAGGCCTCAGGGCCCTCCTTCCACTGTCCCGGGCTCTGACTATAAAACAACAGGGGATCTCTGAAAGCACAGGCTGTGTTCTGCTCCTCTGTGCTTGCGCTCAGGATGGACAATGTGAGGCTGGCCACTCAGTGGGCAGACCCCCAAAGCAGGAGCTGCTGCTGTCATTGCCACAGGGGAAGTCACAGGATGGGATTTTCTCTAAAACTTTAGAAATCTGATTTCCATTTCAGAGGGTGAAACAGTCCCTCAGAAAGGGGCATGGCTTTACCAAGGCCCTTCTTCATCTCCTTTGCTAATTTTAAAACATACCTGGGATTTTGTTTTTGTTGGGTTATGGTGAGGCTGGCAGATCAGGACATGACAGCCATTGAAAAGATAGTTTATTACTCACAGTTCCCAAGAGGAGGGAGCACACCATGCCATGCAGAGCCATATGGGGAAGCACCAAAGTCATCAGAAGGCAGAAGGATTGGGGAGAAAGTGTAGGCAAAAACCTTGATTGTGATTTTCATGGAGAAGTATGGGTGACCCAGGCTAAGCAGCTAAGCAGGCTTAGGATTGGCTGGTTTGAATAATTCTGGCAGGCTCTAAGGTATAGGGCTGTCCCTAGTTGTCCGCCACCTGGCTCTAGGGTGTTTCTGGCATGAAGACAGTGGTTTGCCTGATAAAGGAAGTGGTTGAGAGTATGGGCTCTGGATTGGTTAGTTTGCAAATGACAGGCAGGCTTGCAGGGAAGTTATTTGCTACCTCTAAAAACACCCTAAGAATTGCTTTAGAAAGGCAGACGGTCTCCAGTCAGACAACCCCAAATCCCAGAAGATAGATAATACAATGCTAGATGGGTAGACTTTGGGTTTCTCACCAGTACCTGCTCACCACAGCAGTCAACCAGTAGTCTCACCTTTGCCACCATCCCCTTTGTTTCTGTTTTCCTTGTTGGGTTTTTGTTTTGTTTTGTTTTGTTTTGTTTTTAAGACAGTGTCTCACTCTGTCACCCAGGCTGGAGTGCAGTGGCACAAACCTGGCTCACTGCAGCCTCAACCTCTTGGGCTCAAGTGATCCTCCTGCCTTGGCCTCCTGAGTAGCTGAGACCACAGGTGTGCTACCACCATGACCAGCTAATTTTTAAATTTTTTTGTAGAGATGAGGCCTCTTTTTGTTACCCAGGCTGGTCTTGAATGCCTGGGCTCAAGTGATCCTTCTACCTCGGCCTCCCAAAATGCTGGGATTACAGGCATAACCCACTGTGCACCAGCCCATCCCCTTTGTAATGACCTCAACAGTCCCTTCCTCCATAAAAAGTCCATGGAAAAGGGCAAAGGAAGACTTAGAGGAGAGAGAATGGAGAGCGTTAAATAAAACCCTCCCATGCATACTTCCTGAACAATCTCTGCCACTTGACAGGAAAAATAAACTGACCTCGGAGCTGAGAAGGAAGAGAGAGGGTGCCAAAGGTCTCAGAGGGAAGTGGGTGCAAAGTAGCTTAGCGCTGAGGAAAGCTGCTGCAGTTTGAGTCACCTGCTTCTTGAAGTTCCTTTGGGGGCCAACAGGCAGCACAGCACTGGCCTGTCCCGAGGGGGAGAGTGCTGCTCTTCAGAGTCCTGGAGGGTGAGCCCACACCACCCCAACACATGGTGAGGCTCTCCCTGGAGGCAGGAACCACGACAAAAGCTGCCCCTTCACTTTCTCAAGCCATCTTTGTCCCAGTAACCCCTGAGCCCTCCAAGGATGGCTTCTACAGAGCAGTGAGCGTCTCTCTCTCATCTTTCCAGCTGACTCCATCTTCTTTGCCCTGTGCTTCCTCCAGGAGCAGGTACCACAGGGCAGCTCTGCAGCTGCTCGTTCTGTGTACCTGTCCTGGCCCATGGAAATTCCCAAGGGCCAGGCATACTGAGCACACACGGGCCTGTGCTGACCCCATGAGTGGACAGGCCCACAGGGAGGCAGGGGCACCAAGCCCCCCGCACCCCTCCACCTTCTCAGGAGTGTTCATGCCACCACCCTGCTCAGATGTTTGCAGGAGATGACGTGGACATGATAGGAAGTCCTGGCTGCAGGAAACAGCCTCATGTTGTTTCAAGAGAGAGTTTTCCCCAACTCTATTACCACTGGGGTCAAATGGGGCCACTGTGTGGTAAGTAGCATGTGAAAACTAAAACCTATAACTGGGCCCCAAGCCAGCATTCTCTAAATTGATCCAGGTAATTCCTTCCCCATCCCTTGTTGGAGGAGGGGGAGGGGCGCCCTTTGATTCATCACCTTGCAGCTTGCCAGAGCCTCAGGTGACAGAAAACAAGGGCAGCAGTGACACCCAGTGGAGATATGTACATCAGCTCCCTTCCACCTAAAGATGGGCACGGGACTGCCCTCTGCTTCACCAGAATTCCTCACAGACCCCACCTTCCAGGGCTGGGCTTGGGTCCTGTCCATGGTGCTGACATCCTAGGATGGGAGAAAGGGTGGGCCAGACGGGATGTCGATGGCAGGGCCTGACTTCGCATGTCTGCTGTCTCAGGGACTTTAAGGCCACAGCTCACACAGCCACCAACCACAGGTGACCTCCCAAGCTTCTAATGCTGTTTTCCTGAGGCAAGGCTCAAGTCCTGGCCTTTATCAAATGGTCGATTCCTCTTCTCTCCTACAAAAAGAAGGCAAGGAGATAAAAGATGTTATTCCCAATCTACAAAGCTTTTGCAATTAATAACAGAAACCTAACAGAGAATGTTAGCTGTGGGGTTTTGCTCGAGCCTGCCTAGGAAACAGGCATCCCTTCCTTCATTGCATGCTTTCTTCCTTCCAGCCACCCTCCCATTCATCCACTCAACACATTCTAGAGCACTTACTACCACTTGGTATGTTTTGAGCATCGTGCTGGGTGGTGGGTATATCACAGCGAGCAAAAACAGACCCACAGGTCCCTGCCCTCATGAAACTCATTGTCTGGGAGAAGATACAGGCATTAATCAAATACTACTACAGATCAATCCATAATTACCGATGTGATAAGTGCTATGAAGAACAGGCAAGTGGTGCTGTGAGACTATTACAAGAAGATTTTTTTACCTAGTCAAGGAAGCCAGAAAGAGCTTTCCTGAGAAAATAATGACTGTGCTTTGATATAGGTAGATGAGTTGAGAGGGTTTGAGGCAGAGGAAGCAGCTTGTGCAAAGGCACGAAAACACTCAAGGAACTAAAAGAAGCCTGGAGTTCAGGGAGTGAGGAGGAGTGGGCTGTAAATTGAGGCTGGAGGAGTGGGCAGGGGCCAGACATGCAAGGCCTTGTTGGCCAAGTTAAGAGTTTTGTCTTTTATCTAAAGAGCAATGGAAAGTCATGGATATGCTTTAATTAGGGAGGTGACATGAGCAGGTTTATGTTCCGAAAAGATTGCTGTGGCTGCTATGTAGAGAACAGACTAGAAAGGGGAAGAATGAATGCAGAAAGGCCAGGGAGGAGGCCTTTGCAGGAGTCTAGATGATAAAAGGTGGTGGCTCAGACCAAAGTGATGGTGAAGGTGAAGGTGAAAATGGGCAAAACTGAATGGGAAGGGGAGATGTTTAGAAGCAAAGTCAACAGAACTTGGTGATGAATTGGCCATTGGGTGGAATAAGGGAGAAGGAAGTATTAGGGATGACATGGGGTTTGGGGTTTTTTTGACATGATGGAAGGTGGGGATTTGTATTGAGTTAGAGAAAACTGGAAAAGGCCCAGGTTTGGAGTGGATGAACATAAATGCAGTTGTTGAGTTCAGGGTGAGTTGAGACATGCAAGTGAGGATGTGAAGGAGGCATATGTACATACAGAGGGTCTCCCGGGAGAGAGGTGGAGATGTCAACTTTGAGAGTCTACTCTGCATACATGGCCACTGACATCATAGGCATGGATGAGAAGGCCCAGAAAAAGAGGACAGCATGAGGAGTGGACACGAGGCCACTTGCCCGACAATAACGTCTTAAGAATAGCCTCAAGGTACCTGCCTCAAGGGCACACAGATCAGTCCAGGAACAGCAGCTGGAAGAAGGGGAGAACCACATTGTTAGGGTTCCTGGGCTAAGGTTCCAGTCACTGTGGTCCCACCTGATTCAAGAACTGTTGAGTGAGGTCCTTAAGCAGAAAGAGGAAGCCAGGACCAGGCAAAAGGGCACTAAGCAGTGGGGATGGGGCCCTTGGGGGCCAGGACCAGCCTTCCTTCCATGCCTTGCTTTGGCAGCACAGCCCCTGGCTGGGCTCCCTCCAGACAGGACCACTGAAGCCACATGAGCCAGACCAGTGCATCAAGACTGGCAGGGCCGATCTGTGTCACGCAGGGCCCTGATCTGACCCTGGGGGGAATAGACACAGGAGAGGTGTGTAAACTAAAAATAAAATCCTAAGCCCCCTAACTGGCTGAATGGATCCCCTCCTGGCCAAGGGGGTCCCAGAAGATCCTGAAAAACTAAATTCCTGGCTATCATGGAATTGAAATCAGACACACCTTACACCCGCCTCCTTTTTGCAGTTTAGACACAGTGACTGACCAGCATTAATGCTACAACAGAGGTCATAGCCTGACGGAACAGACTCTTTGTGGCAATAAGATACCAAATTATCAACAGGACCTAGGACCATGCCAGAGAAGAGTTAAGTTGTGCACCCCTACACTAGAAGAATAAACTATGTCCAACTGCCACAAGGGTCTTCCTTTTCTCCAGCCACTAAACAAGCAGTGGTCTCAAGATAAGCAATACTGAAACTATTACAACACTTGCAGCTCACAGGCATGGACTAACCTCCTGTTCTACCAGCCATAACCACAGCTTTCATTGGACAAGAGGCTGATTGCAGTAACTCTCCTGAATAAGAAGCCACTGACCACGGACTGGTTCTGGCCAGTTTACAGAGGCTGCACACTTGAGTGCCTTTGTGTCTCTGCTTACCTTTTGACGTTTAGAGCCTAACTGTAGCGCATTTAAATGTTAAGTCTCCACCCCAAGGTGAACATGGGTCGCATGTTACATGCATGTTTAATCCATGTGCGTCAGGACCACCTTCATGAATATTCATATTTCCTCCTGTAACCTGTTGAATACGTACATTTAGCCGACCCATTCGGCATAAAGCCCTGCCCCAACTCCTCCTCCTCCTAAGGGCCTGTCTCTGGCCTCGGCTGGGGGCTACGCTTCCCAGCCTGCGGGATGGGCACTTTGCAGGCTGTAAGCCTTTACAAAAAATAAAGTCTCCTCTTCTAAATGTATAGATCTTGTGATTTTTTAAGTAAACAGGTGGGAGCTGGGCATCCTCTTCATTGCTCTCCCCACATCTGCCAGCTGGTGGTGAAGGAGAGGTTCCTTCACACACTGAAGTTCACTCTCGGAGGCTCGGGGGCCCCGAAGCACAGGCTGTGCTAGTGGGAAGCCCACGCAGCCATCGTGGCTGTCAAAGTGCCCCTTCCAGGACCAGGCCTGACCCTCTGGCCTCCAGGTACCACCCAGGGAGGCAGCCCCACCCAAGAGGAAGAGCCTGGCACCTAGAGGCACTTAGGACCCAGGGAGAAGGATGTGCAGGGGTCCTAGAGCCATCTCCCTGCCCCACAGTGCCATTTATTTCATCACCCTCACCGGCTGACAGCCGGGCTTTCAGCCTGACTCCCAGAGCCCCAGAAGCATGAGCAGGCGAGGTGGCAGTATGGGTCGTGCAGAAACTGAGCCCCTACTTTTGAATGGTGGCTTCAGACCAGAAGCACACTGAGCTGAGGGTGCCGGGTGTGGCCCAGACGCTGGGTTCAGGACCACGCTCAAGTTTCTTCTGGCCACACTCTTGCCAGCTCCCTCCAGGTCTCCATGAAGCGTCTCCCTTCCAGGTGCCGGAGCCCTAACACACGCCCAGCCTTCCCAGCAGGGAGGGCTTTGCTCCCTGGAACATCTCCCTGCCTCCCCATCAGGCCCTGCCTGGGTGTCCTCGCTGGCTCCCCTCTCCAGCCAAGTTCATGGTGCGGAGGGGAGGGTGGACACATCTGGGCCTTGAGCATGTGTCACCAGAAGCAGGTACCACCTCGCCTTCTTTTTCTCCCCTTTTTTGCCCAGGAACTGGTTACCTGGACTTCATTTGCCTTAAACACAGCAAGACAATGCAGACCTCACTCCAATGGCCGGTCAAGGCCTGCAGTTAGATAGGCAGCTTCCTGGTGATGGTGATTGGAGGCAGGAGAAATGTGGCTGGAAAATGGCTCCAGCAGGGAGCAAGACTCTGCCCTTGTTGGCACTTGTCATCTATACATTAGGGGAAGCAGGAAGAAAACAGTGGAGGGGCTTGTCACAAGATAAAGTGCCCATCCCCTCAGCCACAGAACACTAGAAAAAGAGACCCATGCTCTCCTAGGAGTCAGAAGGAGCATCCGTGTCTGAAGAGCAAGACAGCAGGTTCGGTGCAAACTGGCACAACCCCATCCAGCCCAGCCACAGCTCTAACCTGTTCACATCCAGGCTCCCTCTCGTTTCCTTCCTTCTTCTCTCCTTTTCTGCAGCAGTCTGGGGTAGCCTCCTCGAGCCAATGGGCAGACCAGGGTCACCTTCAAAAGTGCCTGCACCAGGGGCCCTATCAGTAGCTTCGACATGCATCCACCTTCTCCAGAAACCAAGGATCTGCTCCTGCGCGCTAGCCTCCCCCAGCAGCCGCCTGCCACCCACCGAGCTTCCCTGGCACGGCTGGAATCCCTGGAGCTGGGGCAAGATGCTCACATGCCTGGGCTCCTGCTATGGGCCTCCGAGTACAGCAGAGTGACTTGGGGCACACTGCCCTCCGCAAGAGGCATCCCCTCCAGATTCTGTGGCAAGAGAGGAGAACTGTCACTCATGGCCATCCGTTCTGTCTTCTTCCTCCAAGGGGCCCAATCCTTGCCTTTTCTTGTTCGAGCTAGAAAGTACAAGCCTCCTGACTGGGATTCTGATCACAAGCTTGGTCCCCGTAATGGCCTTCACTTCATTGTCAGAAAGTCTTCCTAAGTCACCATATCTGTTTCCTAATGGAGCTGGACTTAAGGAAGAGAACCTCATAAGAAGGCTGAGTTCGCTGCAAGGGTTAATGAGGAAATCTTTAGAAAGGGGCCAGGCTGCCTGCCATAGAACAGGAGCAATCAGGACTCCTCTGAAGACCCCCACCCATGCTGTTTGCAGGCCTGAGGCACAGATCCAAATGAAGGCTTACATACTACACACTGTGTGTCTACGGACTGAAAAGTTACAAGGCCAGCTAACTGTGAAATGAATATGCTCCATCGCCCAACCTTGATGAATACACCTTCATAACAACCTGGTAGCTGACTTGCATTTGAAATGCATACTCCTTGAATTCTGTGTTCAAATGGGGTGGCACAGGGAGAACAGACCTCAGCTTACAGCCCACCCCCTGCTCCATCCCACACCACAACAGTCCTTGGGTGTGTGCAAATGAACACCCCTGTCCTAACATCTGAGCTCTTCCATGTCCCCACTCCCCAACACCTTCGCTTGGTTACTCTTCGGTGGGGCCTAGGAATGCACACCTGGGAAAGAGGCCTGCACAGGGTCTGCAAGTGGCAGAATCTTAGAATGAGAGTGTGGTCTGTACAGGGGGGTCCAGGTTGGCATATTCCTTTGGCCCCAGATTCCTTGCCCCATGGAGAGGGCATACCCAGAGAAGGGCCAGAGTGGGCCCCTCTTGCAAGGCCTAAGGATGATCCTGGTAGGGCAGCACAGCTACTCACTCCGCTACTAACAGGTGGTTAGCAGGCAGGACTACAAGCCTCGGAAACAGTGCCTCCAAGTCCCCTCCCAAGTTCTCCTTTTGCCCCTGTTGTGCAATGCTCCACCACTCAGACTCCCAACAACCAAATCAGATCATTTACAAAGGTGGAGGTAGAATATGGGAGAACTATATTGGATATCCAGTACCCCAGGGCTAGTAACAGTGAAGGCACTGTTATCACCCTTAGATCCAAGGGCAAAGGAGAGAAGAAGAGAGAGTCACATTGAGGAAGATAACTTGAGAATGTGTGACATTTGGCTGAGGGGGATCCGGTTGCCTCCCAGGTAGGGATCCAAGAGACTAAAGATCATGGCCTCACTCTCCTTCCTTCCTCTAATATTTGACTTGTGTTCCCCATTGGCCAAACTCAACCAAAGCCAGACAGCATAGGAAGCTGTTGGTGTAGCCCAGAGAGGTTGGCCTCCCAGGGCAGAGCATAGGATGGAGAAGGGTAGAAGATGGGTCCAGAGGAGCAATAGGAAAATATTGGAAGAGCCAGATACAGTGGCTCATGCCTGTAATCCCAACAACTTGAGAGGCAGAAGTGGAAGGACTGCTTGAGCCCAAGAGTCTGAGGCTTCAGTGAGCTACGATCACGCGACTGCACTCCAGCCTGGAGTGAGACCCCACCTCTAATATATATGGATAATGTGCACAGCTACTAAATTATAATAACCCAGATAAAAGTAATCAGTAGCAAAGATAGAAGAAAGTTTGTATTTGTCAGCTCATGGAGGCAGGAGGTACAGAGTGTCTGGCTACAGTGGGCATGTGCTGAAAGAAGTTAAAAATTTTTAAAAACTTTTAAGGTGGGCATTTGTGAACAGAGTTTTCTGTCATGACCAATCCAAACGGAGTCTTGATAACTTTGCATGTGTCCGATATCATGCTCTCAGGTGCGCAGGCAGAACTGCCAGGCAGCTCACACAGGTAATGGTAATGCTCCACCTGTGTTTCCCAACCCGAAAAGGTCTGGAGTCTTCCCAGAGAGGCCCAGCTCAGTGTAAGATGGAGACTAGAGCCCAGGGTCACTCCCTGGCCATGGCTTGCCCACACCACCCTTCCACACCTCGCCAGTACTGACCAAGGCAGCCTAGAAACAGGGCAGAGAGGCAGAGTGTGTTGGGGGAAATGGAAGGTTTTGTGCATATTGGGTGTGAAGGGATGGTGGACATTGAGTGGAAATAGCCAGCCAGCAGCTGGACATGCAGGACTGCAGCCCATAGGGAAAAAGTGGCTGGATTTGGGGGAGAACTATACCTCCTCCGACAGCCCCTGGCCCAGAGACCAGCATTCACACACAGGCCTGGGATCTACATCCCATGAAGGAGCAGGCCCACTTCCCCCCCATTTCTTTTTCTTCCTCACTTTTCACCTTTTCCCAACCACTTGCCCAACTCCCTGGACCCCTGCCCTACATGTCCTTCCCTTTCTTCTACCGTCAGTGCACCGAGAAGGCAACTGCACTTTCCTTACTTCGTCTAAAGCCTAACGATGGGCAGTATCCTCCTACAAGGACCAGTTTCCAAATGAAACATCATGAAATTTAGATAGGCTACATTAAAAGAAAATCAAAAGGCATGATGCAAACCGGCTGTGATATTGGATACTTAAATGGAAATCCTACACAGTTTTCCATCAAAATGTCATCTGATCTGAGAGCATATGTACCGGCGAGAAGTGAAGTTTTCTGAATATCTGACATGAAACCTTCTCCGGGGAGCTGTTCTCTCAGCCTGACTTAGCTCAGCCTGACAAACAAACACCCGCTCAGTTCATCTTGAGCAGTGCTGATCTGAATGGGCCACATGCCAGATTTCGCATCGTCCTTGGCAGATCTCTTAATTAACTTGCTGATACTGTCACTGTTTTGGAGTGGAGCCCTACCTCTGCTATTTTAAGGGGCTTGTACTAGGAGCCCACTGTCATTCAGCCAGCCTGTCCTCATGCGTGACTTGAATGTGGGCACCGTCGTGGAACAGGAAAAGGGACGCTGTCTGTGTGAGGCAGCCAGGAGAATCTCATGTCACTTTTTTAGGGCTCTTTGGCCCCATATCTTTCTCCCACCTCCTCCCTCCCAGGGTTTCCAGATCAGCTCCTGCCCTTAACTAATCCATCAACCAACACCATGGCCCTAAGAAGCCAGCCTGGGAGAAGGGCTTCATTGACTGGGATAAGCCTTGAGGCCTTGGAGCCCTCCACCCCCACCCCGGGGAAAATGACTAAGTAGCGCTCTGCATGAGTGAGTTGTAAGCCAAGTCCCAGTATGAACCAGCTAGTTTTGCCACATTCCCAGTCATACACGACAGCGGTGGCCATGGCCAATCATCTGGCAAATGGATGCCACAGTTGCAAGGTACTGAAGTAAGAATGAACAGGGAAGAATTTTCAAAATTACTTACTCCAAATCCTTCGTTTTATAGATGAGGAAACTGGCCCAGAAAGCAAAGTGACATAGGTATTCAGTGTTCACACAGGTGGTTAGAGATCCCACAGAAGTGGGCTCCAGGTTTCCTAACATCGAGTGCGTCACATGTCAACCGTGCGTATCCCAACCACTGGTAATGTTTAAGTCCTAATGGCTGGTCAAGAAAACCATCCTCATCTACAAAGAGGAGGGTATCATGGACATCACTGAGGGGATTCTCTAAGGACACGAAGGGAGCTGTCCACTGAAGAGTGAGCTATCTTTACAGGACCATTTGGAATTATAAGAGAATATTCGATCGAGTGGTTTCCTGTCTCTTTAGTTGAAGAGCCTCACATTTAGACCGGAGAAGAGGGGTGGAGGGTGTAACAGAGATATGAGGTTTTGCTGAAGATAGTAACAACTAATAGTCAAACAAGTAAGAGTGTACTTTAAAGGAAACTAAGAGTGAACACATAAAGAGATGAAGGATGAGGGTTAATAATAAAACTTTTAGTGTTATTTGCAAAGGAGATGAAGAATCACATATTTTTTAAAATGTTAGTCTCCACCGACTACCTCCATTTCTTCACTTCCCATTCACTTTTTAAAAAAAAAACATGCAAGGATGTTTATTGCAGCATTATTCGTGGTAGCAAAAACAACACAAAAATCATAAAACTGGAAAAAAGTAAATGCCTACCAATTGGAAAATGGCTGAATAAACTCTGGTACGCCAACACCACTGAATAAAAGCTAAAAAAATAAAAAATACCCCAACAAATTGAATGAGGAAGTAGGTATGAGAATTTAGCTGAGCTATCCTTCACCAAGCCAGACATTAAAGAAACTCGCAAAAATGCAAAATAGTGCCACCCTCTACACTGATCCTTGTTTCTGAAAATATAGGTATTCCTCATAAAATACATTAACTGTGCTAACATGTATGGGTTTATTATTGTCACTCTAAATGAATTGATACATAAATATCCCAACAACAGTTCTTGAATGAGGATGACCAGAAAAGCACAAATTCAATTTGAAAAAAAAATTAGACAACCCAAGAGAAAAATTGGCCAAGAATCCAAGCAGACCTCATGAAAAGAAAATCCAAATGACTGCCAACTACATTAAAAGGTTCTCAATAATTTTATTACTAAATGTGTGTGTGTGTGTGTGTGTGTACTGCACTATTGGTAATTTCCTGGTTTTGGTCACTGTCCTGTAGTTCCATAAGATGTTGTTAGCATTAGGAGAAGTTGAGTGAAGGGTATGTGGGAATTCTCTGTACTGTTTTTGCAACTTTCCAAAATACTAAAACTAGTTCAACATGAAGAGTTAAGAATGTACAGTATTCAAATTTTAACATTAGAGTGTGGAAACTGATTTCTCAGCACTTTTAGATGCTATTTTTTTTCTCTGCTCACCATACTACACAGTTCCAATAGGAAATTGATGCTCACCTTGCCAGTAAAGTGTGCTAGCAGGAGTGATGTTGCCACAAAGTTATTAAGCTTGCCTTCCTCATTAACAGAAACTGACTAAAGGAAAGGATGTCTTCTTCTTCAGGAAGATTTGGTCAAAGGCGATGATGTAATTACATTAAAGCAGCACCCCAAACTAAAGCTTTGTTTGCTGCTTGAAAATTTGCTCTCTGAAATTTTTTCTGAAAATTTGCTTTCAGAAGCAGATATAAGATTGTTGACTTGGTTATATTTTGTGTGAAGTATAATCTACATAGAGAAAGATGCACACATCAAATTTGTTCATACACATATCGTGGATAATTTTAAAGTAAGCACTCTTGTAGTCATATAGGTCAAGAAGTATCAACATACACAATATTTTGGAATCCCTGTCCCATGGCTTCCCTGATCATAACCCCCACCTTCTTCTAGAAATAAGCAACTTTCTCACTTTTTAATAATACTGCTCTCACTCTTCTCTTTCTTAATATCACTTATGTAGTTTTCTTTTACAGTTTTTAAACTTAAATATTTACAGGTATGGAATAAGATTCTATATGTTCTTTTGCATCTTGCTTCTTTTTTTTCCCAGCAGTATGCTGTGAGACTAGTCCATATTGTTGCATAGCCATCGCTCATTTCTTTTCATTGCTGTATCCCATTCCCTTTTTTTTTAAAAAAAAAATCAGTTTTAATTTTTATTTAGCAAATAATAATTGTATATATTTATGGAGTACATATTTATACACTGTGAAATCATTAAATCAAGCTAATTAAATATCTATCACCTTACATACTTATGATTTCTTGGTGTAAGAATGTTTAGAATAGTCTGCTATAGCAATTTTGAAATATACAATACATTATTATTAACAATAGTCACTGTGCTGTGCAATAGACCACTAAAACATTCCTCCTGTCTAACTGAAACTTTGTCCCCTTTGATCAACGTCTCTCCTTTTCCCATCCACTCCACCTGGCCAGCCTCTGATAACCACCACTCTACTCTCTACCCCTAAGAGCACAACATTTTAAGATTCCACATAGAAGTGAGATCATCCATTCATTTTTTGATCCATATAATCACACTTCTACCTTCCCTCTGGAAAAAGTGATCAGTGACCTCCAAATTTCCAAATCTATGAACTGCTGCCAGTCTTTGCCCCATTTGGCCTCCAGTGCATTTGACACAGTTAACCATGACATTTCTCTCATAGCTTGCATGCAACCATTTTTTTTCCCACTCCCTCCTTTCCCTCTGTTCCTTCTCAGTCTCACCAGTTGATGTTTTCCAAGATCCCACTTATGGCTCCTTTTTTCCTCCCTAAGTGATCTCAGTTCCATACTAGCCACATGTTGACAACTCCTAAATTTTTCTCTCTCTGTCCTTTTTGCTGAGCTCTAGTTATGTGTGTGTGTGTGTGTGTGCGTGCACGCTTGTGTATAGTATACATACTTGCATATTTTCACTACATATTAGACCACACAAACTCAAACTCATCATTCTCTCTCTTAAACCAACATGCAGGTAGTTGTCCAAGTCAAAGACCTCAGTCATCTCCATCACTTTCTCTTCCTCCACCTTCTCATACAGATTAAGTCCTGTCAATTATGGATCAGAAATGTCTCTTAAAATTTAAGTTACTCCTCTTGGGGAAAAAAAGAAAAAAATTAAATTACTCTTTTCCTCTCTGCCCTCATGGTCATAATTCAGATTCAGGTACACTTTCTTACCAGGACTACTGCAATAGCTTTGTTGTTTTATTGTGGTAAAATAGATACAACATAAAATTTACTGCCTGGACCTTTTATGAGTGTACAATTCAGTAATGTTGAGTATATTCATATTGTTGCCTGAATATCAGCACTATCCACCTCCAGAACTTTTCTATCACCCCAAACTGGAACTCTGTACTCACAAAACAGTAACTCCCCTTTCCCCTCCCTCCAGCTCCTGGTAACCACTATTCTTCCTCTAGGAGTTTGACTACTCTTGGTACCTCATATTAGTGGAATCACACAATATTCGTTTTTTTGTGTCTGGCCTTTTCTCAATAGCTTTTAAACTGGTTTCTTTACTTTGTGTGTGTGTGCGTGTTAATATTACACTAATCCAAACTCACACACACACACTATTGTTTAGTGTTTATTGTTTGTTTTTCTTTTCTCCGCCAGTCATTTTTGCTATCTTCCCTGTTCCTGTCCACTCCACCTCACCAGCCTTTGGTAACAACGATTCTACTCTCTACTCCTAGAAGCTCAACATTTTTAGATGCCACATAGAAGTGAGACCATCCATTCATTTCTTGATCTGCTATAATCATATTTCTGCCTTCCCCCTGGAAAAGGTGATTAGTGACCTCCAATTTCCAACTCTATGAACCGTTTACAGTCTTTGTCCTACTTGGCCTCCATGGCATTTGACATAATTGACCATGACACTCCTCTCTTAGCTCCCCTGAAACCACGGTACAATCCAAGGTAACTTTCTAAGATACGAGAAGGCCTAGTCTTCCATGTCAACCACAATATGAAGCTTACTTTCCTTAGCATGACAGTCAAGACCTTTAAAAGTCTTGCTTAAATCTATCTTTTCAGTACCTCTTGCTACTCCTCCAACAATAGCCCAATCACACCACTACCTGGTAAGCACTTTCATGCCTTTCTCACTGTCTTTGCACCTGTCACTTCCAGCTGGGAATGCCATATCCTCTCCATCCCCTCTGCCAACCCCACCCCAAATCTCTGGGCTTCACCTGGTAAACCCTGCTCATCCTTTATATTCCAGCTTCCATGTTCCTTCCCCTGTGAAGTTGGCCCCGACTCTTCACACTGAACTAATCCCTCCCTCCACATGTTACTACAACACTCTGCACATCTTGGCTTTATGTAGTTTTCATTATGTCTTATATTTCACAATTGAAAGCTTTAAGAAATATTCATGTCAGTCTCCCCTTGGAGTTTGTGATTTCCTAAGTAGTCAGGAACATGTCTTTTCATTCTTGGCACTCTGGCTGTTGTGTACTCAATAACTGCATGTTTAATAAATAAATCAATAAATTCCATCCATCTATACTGGGTTAAAATGCTGCCTTCTCTGGGGGCGTAAGGACATATTAGGTGTCCCTAAAAGGCTTCTTGAGCACAGGATGCCATAATATTAGGTTGGTGCAAAAGTAATCATGGTACTTGCCATTGAAAGTAATGGCAAAAATTGCAATTACTTTTGCACCAACCTAATACATTTGGAAACTCTGCCAGATACCACAAAGGAGCATCTTCTTCCAAAATGAAAACTGGGGATAACAATTGTATCACAACATCTGGTTAAGCTTAGTAGCTCTTGGCCGGGCGCGGTGGCTCAAGCCTGTAATCCCAGCGCTTTGGGAGGCCAAGACGGGCGGATCACGAGGTCAGGAGATCGAGACCATCCTGGCTAACACGGTGAAATCCCATCTCTACTAAAAACTACAAAAAACTAGCCGGGCGACGTGGCGGGCGCCTATAGTCCCAGCTACTCGGGAGGCTGAGGTGGGAGAATGGTGTAAACCTGGGAGGCGGAGCTTGCAGTGAGCTGAGATCTGGCCACTGCACTCCAGCCTGGGCGACAGAGCAAGACTCCGTCTCAAAAAAAAAATAAAAAAACCTTAGTAGCTCTTTAAGTGTCAAAGATAATCAGGGTAATTACTCAAAGTTGTCATCTTGATAGTCTGAGGCAATCAAACTCAAAGCATTGCCTTTCCCCAGGAGGGCTGTTCAGCATAATTCAAACCTGGAAGCCACTTGAACTGAAGGTCTTCTTGATGGGAAATTGTGGGTACTGCTCCCAGGAGGAGGAAAGTCCAGAGTGCAATGTGGCCTGGTGGGGTGGGGGCTGTCCAGATGCACCTCCATTGACACCAAAGAAATCCATGTGGCTAACAGCTTATGCCCAAATCCCCAGCCACAAGTGTAAAGTATGGCAGCACTTTTTCATGAGAAGAAAATATTTTGCAGCAAATTATTACAGCAATCATTCTTTGCATTTGTATTGCACTTCAGTTTTCAGAGCACTTTCATTTGCAATATTTCATTTAAGCCTTGCAGCCACATGAGTATAACGATGTCAGTGCACAGATGAAGAAACAGAGGCCAGAAGTGGTATTGTGGCCATCCCAAGGTCGTAAGGTAAGTTGTAATACTTTTTGCAGTTTCATATCAGGGGTTTCTCAGCTAACGCCTGAGAATCCTGAGGTTATTTAGAGGTCTTCATTGTAAATTGATTACAGCAGGACTTGACATGACTTTATACTCACTTCCAAGATTATCTGGTGCCATTACTGACCAGTGAATTTGGAAGGACTTTTGGAGATCACCTAGTCCAACCTCTCAATAAAAGCAAGGAATTCCCTTTATCGATCCTTGGCTGTGTTGGGTCTTCCTTACATTGGGTTGTCCTTGCCCTTGAATTTCTCCTCATAACTCTTCATTGTCCTCAATAGGACATGGAAATAACATATAGTTCCTCTTCTCAGCAAAACTTTCAAATATTTGTGAGTAGTTTCCTCTCTTTTCCAGCCTAAATGTTCCAGATCCCTCAAGCCACTGGACAGGCAAAATGCTAAGTCCTGAACATGGATAATTTTATTTAAACCTCACCATAACTCTAAGATAATAGTACACACTTTATTAACCTGATTTGACATACAGGGAAAGGAGACTGAAGTTTAGAGATTTGTGTAACCTATCCGTTGTCACCCAGATGGCACATGGTAATGCTGGCAATTAAATGCAGGCAGTC
Source organism: Colobus angolensis palliatus (assembly GCF_000951035.1). Lineage (NCBI taxonomy): Eukaryota > Metazoa > Chordata > Mammalia > Primates > Cercopithecidae > Colobus > Colobus angolensis. The sequence continues at coordinate 3,393,340 of NW_012115154.1, forward strand.
TGAGTTTGTAACTCTAAACCATTATACTATAAACCCTTTTCTATTCTTTCTCTACAGTCTCCCCCTACCTCCAGTTCAAGAAAAAAAAAAAAAAAAAAAGCTTCACGTGCTAGATGGACAGAATGTGGGCTGGTATTTCTAAGAACCAAGTCTTTTTTTGTTTTTTTCTAATGTTTTGTAGAGGTGAGGTCTCACTATGTTGCCCAGGCTACTCTCAAAATCCTGGCCTCAAGCTGGGATTATAGGCATGAGCCACTGCACTGGCTGCTAAGAACCAAGTCTTAATCCTCATCACCCACTCACTGTGACTGGCAGCAAGTTAAATCACATTATGCTACTTATTTTTCTCAGCGAGTACACTCATTCCATAGAGACACCTCAGTCATTGTCAGGGTATACTCATCACTTTTTGGACTAAATAGAACTCCTCACGACTAGCTACTAAAGCCATGAGCCCTGAGGCCCCTGATCAACTCACACACTTCATCTTATACCATTCTCCTCCTCATTCATTGTGCACCAGGCAACAAGGGCTGCCTCCAGCTGGATATGCCCAGGTTCCTGCAGTGGGGTCTCTTCACATGCTCACAAACACTGCTCTCCTGCTGGTGAAGTTGGCAGCGCTGGTTCCTTGTTCTTCTTTTGATTGGCAAGTCACTTTCTTAGTGAGGCTTTCTCATCCATCCATCTGCCCACCCATCCATCTGATGTCTTTGCTGGGTAGACAGGAGTAAACAAGTCAAATGCAGCCAGGCACAATACCTCATGCCTATAATCTCAGCATTTTGACAGGGCAAGGCAGAGGGATCCCTTGAGCCAGGAGTTCGAGACCAGCCTGAGCAACATGGTGAGAGACCCCGTCTATATAAAAAACACAAAAATTTGCTGGGGATGGTGGTGTGCCAGGAGAATCACCTGAGCCTGGGGAGGTTGAAGCTGCAGTAAGCCATGGTCATTCCACTGCACTCCAGCCTGGGTGACAGAGACACCATCTCAAAAACAAAAATAAAACAAAAACAAAGTCAAACATGCTGTTTGCTCTCCAAGTGCGTTTACATTCTGATGCCCTGATGAAAAGCAGTTTCTTCATTGCACACTTACTGTATGTTATACTTTCATTTCAAAGTATAATTTTTAATTATATCAGTATTTTCATTTTATAATATATTAATACATTTGTATGGCTTAAAGAGATCAAACAGTATCAGTCATGCAAGAAATTCTCCTTAATGTCTCCTGGCCAGCCCCAACCCCACATCACTCCTCTTCATAGGGGTAATTGCTATCATCATTTTGGCATGAACTCTTCTGGGTCTTGTCTATGCATTGCCATTTACATAGGCACATACAAATATGTAGTTTTAGTTCCTGTGTGCTTAATGTAGAAAATATTGCAGATATACTTTAAAAGTATATTTAGGCTGGGTGCAGTAGCTCATGCCTGTAATCCTAGCACTTTGGGAGGCCAAGGGGGGCGGATTGCCTGAGCTCAGACCAACCTGGGCAACATGGCGAAACCCCGTCTCTACTTAAAATACAAAAAAATTAGCCCGGTGGGGTGGCGCATGCCTGTAATCCCAGCTACTCAGGAGGCTGAGGCACGAGAATTGCTTGAACCCAGGAGGCAGAGGTTGCAGTGAGCCGAGATCGCGCCACTGCACTCCAGTCTGGGTGACAGAGCAAGACTCTGTCTCAAAAACAAACAAACAAACAAACAAAAAACCCATATATTTACATATAGTTTTTTCATTGTGTGACTTGCAGATTTTGCACACGGAAATACATGTAATTATTCTTCTCATGGTGTTCTGTAGTATTGCCTACCAATGAACTGCTGAACATTCAGGCTATTTTGTATTTTTCTTCTTATAAACAATGCTATAATGAATGCTTTTATATATTCCTCTCTGTGTATGAGTTCAAGAAGGGAAATTATTCAGTTGAAGTGAACGGGCAATTTCATATTGTCAGTTCATACCCCATAAAAGTATGTACCAATATATAATCATAGCAAAAGTACATAAGATACCCATTTTCTTATACCCTTAGGAATACTTTTTGTTTTTCTTAATCATAAGAACAAAACATTCTCAGTAATCATTGTTTATTAGTTGTCTTTGGCTTTTTGTATTTTTAAGAAAGATTGATTTGTAGGTATTCTTTATATATTTGGGATACTAATCCTCAGTCTATTACATGGGTTACAAATATTTTCTCCCAGTCTGCTGTTGATCTAATTTTGCTTATGGCATTTTGTCTTACAGAAGTCTTAAATTTAGGGTAAGTTAGTCAATATTTTTTTGGGGGGTCTAGTATTTTGGATATTGCTTACACATACTTCTAAATATATTCTTCTGCATTTTCATATGACTAGGTATATTCACTGGATTGTTTACTGATCATCTTCACCACCTAAGTCTGAGCTCTAAGAAAGAGAGAGTCATGACTGTTCTATTCCCAAATGTGTCCCTAACGCATATCACAGTCTAGTACCTCCATGCTCAAAAAATGGTTATTGAGCATATGGGGAAAAGAAGAATGATGTGGATGTTATTAACAAGAAAATACAGGTATCGCTGGAAGAAACTCAATATGTGAATTAGGCAATTGTGAGTTTTATAAAATAATGCATTCTGTACACATTATTAAATTTTACACTTAATTTTGAATTCTGGCTATTGGTAATTTATGCAGTAATCCCCAAATTATCATAAAATCTGAAATGTTGAAAGAAACTTTAGGGATCATAGAGGGGTCCCACTGTATGGCTGTGTGCTCTGACAATAGGTTGTGTACTTTCTCTGTGCCCAGCTGTGGGCACCAATCCAGTTCCAGGAGATTGATAGCATGATTGAAGAGCGTCCCCTACTGCTGGCCTTCTACAGGCCATGGTGAGCCCTTACCTTCATACTATGGGCCACGGTGAGCACTTTGATACCTTCGCCCCCTCCCAAAGCCTCAACCCCATGATTTTCCACCATTTCTATCGGTCAGAAACTCCTGGTAATCTCCATGCCTCCTTTGTGTCTCTCTAAGATTGATGAACAGTCAAGGCCACATCGAATTATTCTGATTGGTTCTGTACATTGTAACCTCAACTGGGCCCTTGCTGCTTGTTTACTACTCATTTAACACATTCTTTTACCTTCCTGTTACATTCTCCAAAGTATTGCACATTTTCTATGTTCTCAAGCTCCAAATTCCTATTCCACCTTCTGCTACCTCATTATGCTGAGCCAAAGGGTTCCCTTAATATTCCTTTCTTTACCTTAAAACCCTCTCTCTTATTTTCTTTGCTGTTACCTTGGAGGGAAGCATCCATGCATGTTCCTGATTCCCTTCAACTCAGCTTTCTTCTTCAAATTTACTTTTTCAAATAATTTTGTCTCCTCTAAAAGGCTTATGATTTCCTTTGAGGAAAAAAAAAAACCTTCCTTTACTTGAAACTGTGTTATCATTATCCCTTTATCAAACTTCTTCAGAGTATACTATCTCCAGTTCTTTAACTCCTAGTCATTCTCCATTCTTCAACATACTGCAATTGGGTTCCAGTACCTCCACTGGATTAAAACTAGTGCCTTAAAGTTCATGACTGATCTCCTGCCAATAAAACTTAATTGCACCCCACCACCCAAAACTGCTTTCCTTCTGTCATTCATTCGAACTGAATGTTGGGAACTGTGCTAAACCCTGTGTATAAACAGATGAAAAGAATCATCCCTTCTTCAAGGAGGTTGCAGCATAATGAAGGCATATATAAGACACAAAGGCAGGGAGGGCCACCTAAATCTGCCTAGAGGTGTGAGAAAAAGCTGCAAGAAGCAGATTGCCAGGGTGAGGATAGAAATAACATATACATTCCAGGCTGAGAAAACAGATATGCACAGAACAGAGACACAGTCACATGAAATAAAGAATATCCTCCTGTTAGGGGAGAGGGCACCAGGTCCCACACCAGCCAAACTTCAATTTCATTATGAAAGTATTGGGGGAGAGATGTTTTTGGAGAGTTTTGACAAGGAAGTGACATGGCCCTGTGAGATGCTCTAAAGCACAGGGGCTAGCTTGTCTGTTGACATCAGCCCCATCCCTGCTACTCTCTCCTGCATCACAGTTCCGATTCCTTCCAATAGGATCCCAGGTTAGACCCTACTAATCAGAGGTACTTAGGGCAATTTGAAAGATGTAAGAGAAAAAGCCATCATTCTACAGGTGTTCTCTGGGCAGGCAGGTGGCCCCTGGCAAATGGGGCATTGGGTAGCCACTTCCCAGAGTCTTCCTGGGAATTACCGACTTGCTGCTGCAGGCAGCTGAGGGCTTTTTGGTAGAGGCTTTTTCTATGACTCCTGTACTTCTGGAGCTCCTGAAAGCCAACAGAGGTCTTCCTGACCTTTCTTCTCCAAGCCCTCCCAGTGGTTGTGAAATCCCTGGTTTATGATGAAACCCTGACTGACATAGCATGAAATTTCCAGTAATTCTTGCCTAGAAACTGTTCTACACCGACACCATACACTCAGATCTCCTTCATTTTAGGCTTCTAGCATCTGTTTTTCCCAAGGCTCCCATCTCACCTCTCTCCCTATAAAGATGACTTCAACACTGTATTTCTCCTCTGTATCCCCACAAATTTCCAAGTATTTCTTGGACACCACTAGCTGGATGACCTGCTGGAACCTCAAGTCAACAAATTCATCTTTTTGCACTTGTTCCTTTTCATGAGTCCACATGTGTTTTCAGCATGACACAATTATTCCAGTCATCTGGCTCAAAACTTGTAATATTTCAATATGCAACTATTTCAGTAATTCCAGGCAAGAATTACTGAAATATTTATTGAGAGCCTACTATGTGCCAGCTGGGTTCTGAGAATGTAATGTTTAACAAGCTAGCTGTACTCTCTGCTCTGAAAAAGCTTACAGTCTAGTGGAGGAGCTAAGAAATCTAAGACGGCTGTGAAATTGGTTTTCTTTCATCCTTTAATTATGGCCAGTAACTTGCAAAAATCTCTAGCACTTCTGAAATCTCTCTTGAATTCTTTCTCCTTGTTTCCATTCCCAATCCCTTTATCAGCCCAAAACCTTCACCCGAACTATTCTTCTAGCTTACCAGACTTTATTGCATCATGCACATTTTAAAAATAATTTGATAAAACACTAATGCACATACCATTTTTGCATACAATTTCCAGGGTCACTGGTAGTCCCTTTGTGGCCAAACTTTAGATTTCTTTGGGTCAATTAAAGAACCCTACCCCAGTGGCTCTCTCATCTTCATCATTCCCACTTAGGACTTAAAGCAAAATCCTATCATACCTTTCTCCTACTTAGAACTTGTCATTTGAAACAAAAGCAGTGCCCAACTCACCCTTCCAGCCTTATTTCTCACAAGCCCCCTACAGGAACCCCAAGTTGCAAGCCCTAAACATGCCCCAGACAGGCTCATGTTGATGTCTTTGTTTGTTCAGTGTTCCCTCCAACCAAGTCTCAAGTTTGTCCAAAGCTCTTTCTTTGAGCGACCTTGGCACTTCCCACTTCTCACACTCACTTTCAGTTTTAGAGCTGACTATCCAAACTTTTTCAGTTAGAGAGCAGGGATCATTTTATTTTTGTACCCCCGGAAGCACCTGGTATAATGCTAAGCCTAAAGGTGTTTTCAAAAATTATTAAAACTAAATCGAACCCAAATCTCTCTTCCATGTCTTAGTCCAAGCTGCATCCTTCATCCTATTTCCTCTTCTACATAACTGTCTTTCAAACATTGGAAGACAAGTACCTCATCCCTGTTCCTTATCTGTATAAAATCCAGAAGACACTGGCTAACTTGGTAGTTCAACTGAATGTAAATACAACTCAATATGAGCACAAAATAATCAGACGTCCCTAAGGGACTTCCCAACTAAACTTTGACTCATACCTTATGATCTGGGATGAACAAATACAGAAACTCTCCACACCCTTTCACCCACCACTACCTAGCTAATATAAGGGAGGGACAAATAATACCTCATCTTGGTAATTCCACAAACAAGAAAGCTAGAAAAGCACTTGCAACTTTGAAACAGAAAGGAAGGACAACCAAAGTCATGCAAATGTAGGTGAGGATGGGTAACAAGTAGTTCTAGCTCTGCTATAAAACTTGTGACCCAGGACAAAACCTTAACGTCTCTGAGCCTATTTCCCTACTTTTCCCACATGATGGGATCTGATAAGAGCACTGGAATTCATTATATGAAACAAACAACATTAAAAAGTGCCTCTGGACTCGATGTCATATGCCAGGCATTTTATTAACAGTATTTTAGCTTTGCAAATACTAAAGCTGAAAATAAGAAAGCCACAGATGATTGTTTCCCTTTAAATGCTCTTGAGTTATTTATTAGAGTTTTTAAATCATTCAGACCACCAAAAATATCTATTTGGCCTATTCATTTTTATTGATCTTGTACACTTACTTCCTTCACCCATGAAAGGAAGCCATGGAAGGAGGTCCAATGACTACACCTACTAACACCTGCCATACCCTCAGTTTCCCTCAGAGATGGACCAAATGCAGAATATATTCTTGAGAATGGCCAAGGTGTACCATGAACATTTGGGCCAATATGCATGTTCTTTCCCAAATCATCTGGGTTATCACCAATACAAATAATTATTTTATCCTTAAAGGAATTTATTAAATAATTTACTTATTTTCCTTAAATCAATATGTTCAGAAACAACTTTTAAAATGTATTTTCAGGCTAGGCATGATGGTTCACACCTAGCACTTTGGGAGGCTGGGAAGGGCAGATCACCTGAGGTCAGGAGTTCGAGACCAGCCTGGCCAACATGGTGAAACCCTGGATCTATTAAAAATACAAAAATCAGCCGGGACTGGTGCTGCACACCTGTAATCCCAGCTACTTGGGAGGCTGAGGCAGGGGAAGAGAATTGTTTGAACCCAGGAGGCGGAGGTTGCAGTGAGCGAAAACTGCGCCACTGCGCTCCAGCCTGGGTGACGGAGTGAAACTCTGTCTCAAAAAAAAAAAAAAAAAAGTATTTTCAAAGGCACATCTTCCTGCTGGAAAACTGCTTATGACTGTCAGAAGTCTAAGTCTGAACTAAATTAACAATTACTGAACAAGCACAAAAAATAGAGTACTGATTTTGGGGACAAGATAAATATTTGATTTCTCCAAATAGTTCATGCTAATGACCTCCAGTCACCTTTCACTTGGATAGGCCACTTGGGCAGAAGTAAATACATCTGACAAAGGGCATATCTCAAAATTAGGTTTAAGACATATAAGCTTTCTAACTTTTAAGAGTTTACATACTGTAATAATAAGGATATAAAATTAAATGATGGTTAATATTTAATAGAAAACTCGAAAGCCATGTGCAGTATACCTTATGTCGTCAAGTTTAAGCAAACCTTGTTGGAGAGTGCTAACTGAACTTAACTCTGTATTTTAATACTATAGCATAATCTCTGTAGACATACATTGTTGACAGTTATTACTACCCATCCTTAAAACACAATTCTTACACAGCATACATAGGTAAGAGTAGGTTATTTTTTCCCTCTCTGCAATTTCTGGACTTGTTGTAATTCAGCTAAGCCTAAAAAATGACCCACATCCATCTGACTTGCAAACGACCCTGAAACAGCAGTAAAATTTGCCTTTAACATCCAGCCTAAAATTTAACCATTAAAATTATCCCCTGTGTGATTACCTCTTGAAAAACAAACTATTGACTGTAAACCACGAGCTTCTTTGAAAAAGGGGATGTTAAAAAGAGAAACCACTTCAAGGTAAATGAAACAAACAGGTACTATTCAAACCAAGCGATATACAACATGGTGACTAGCACTCATTGGCCAATAGCAAAAAGATAGTCCTTCCTCTACTTCACTGGCAGACAAACTATGCCTACTAGTTTATCAAATCAGAGCACAGATCTGAGCTAAGATGGTAGACTGAACTTACATATCTAATTTTATTTCTTCCTAAAGGTCCATTAAAATTCGAGTAATAGAAAAAAGAAAAACAGGGATAACAAGAGGAAATGACAGCAATAAAAATCTAAGGACCTAGAAAGTAGAAGGTTGGGTGGACTCACCTAGCTCATTTGAGAAAGGCCAACCTTAAGCTAACAGCAGGGAAAACTGAGCTCCAATCCAATTTACATCACAAAATCCTCAAGGGCACAGGAACTGACAGGACTAGATACTGCTAAAACCAGAGATAAAGTGTGTGGAGTGGGGCTAAATAAAGGTTACTAAGAAAGTTGTTTTAAGAAGTTAACTCCCTAGATTCATTCCCCAACTCCACGCTATTCTTCTCATAAATGGGCAGATATTTGGAGAGTTAATCTCTGGCGAGGTAAAGACTGCATCGGGGAGATTATATGTGGTATAATATTAAATACATAAAGAGACCCAACACAGCTCTGAAGCCCTGGCAGTCAGACCCTTACCAGCTAGGCCAGCCATTGTAAGACTATTCTCTATGGAATCTGACCAGCCAAGGCCAAGAGACAGGTGCTAAAGACAATGACAACAGAGGTTACCCATTAGAAGAGACCACCCAGATCTTCCAATAGGGGAATTCAAAGTTGGCAAGCCCTACTCATGTTTTCAAAACTCCCCATCGATTTTCCAGTCTCATTCATGGGCAGATAACCAAGGATTACCAAGCATCTAAAGAGTCTCTAATATAATCACTTCTTGGCCTTTTGGCTAAGATCAAATGTAGAAAACTCTAATAAGGAAGATAGAAATCAAAGCAAACAGATTAAAGCAACTTGGAGAAACAGCACAAGGAGAAGAAAACTATAAAGTTGAAAGAAAACTTCCTAGAAAGAAGAGCCAAAGTGAAGATACAGATAGAAAATTGGAGAAAATATTTTAAAAAGCAGAAGTCCAGAAAGTCTAGTATTTAAACAACGGAATTTTTGGAAAGGGAGAACAGAAAAAGAAAGTGCAAGAAATTCACTAATAAGCGAAGAAAATCTCCGAGATTGAAGAAAATGAGTCATAAGATTTTAAAAACATACTGTATGTCCACTGTGTCCAGCAAAATGAATTAAAATAGACCCACACCTGGCTGGGTGTGGTGGCTCACGCCTGTAATCCCAGCACTTTGGGAGGCTAAGGCAGGCAGATCACCTGAGGTCAGGAATTTGAGACCAGCCTGGCCAACATGGTGAAACCCCATCTGTACTAAAAAGACAAAAATTAGCCAGGCGTGGTGGTGGGCACCTGTAATCCCAGCTATTTGGGAGGCTGAGGCAGGAGAATTACTTGAACCTGAGAGGCAGAGATTGCAGTGAACCAAGATTGCACCACTGCACTCCAGCCTGGGCGACAGAGCGAGACTCTGTCTCAATAAATAAATAAATAAATAAATAAATATAAATAAATAAAACAAAATCGACCCACACCAAGGCAGATCACTGTGGAGTTCCAGAACATGGAAGACAAACTTGCTACAAGCTTCCAGAGAGGGAGAAAGATTACATACAGAGGATAAGAGCATCTTTGGATTGTTCAACAACAAAACTGGTAGCAAGAAGGTAATAAGCTTTCAAATTTCTGCAGGAAAATATACAGAATCCTGTATCTACCAAACTATCAACTGAGAAGTAGAATTAAATGTTATTTCAGACAAGCAAATTACTAAAATATTTATCTCCCACGTACCTTTCCTTAAGAAATACTGGAGGGTGTCACTCCAGCAAAGTAAGATTTAGGAAAAACAAAACAAAACAAAAAACTAGGGTATGGGATTTAGGAATATAGGAAGAAGGTCCAAGAAAGGAGAGAGAACAAAGGGAAATATTAGAAATGACTGCTGTGTACCAGATCTGAGTATTGTGATCCATGACAGCTGTCAGTACCAAGATTCCCACTGCTATTATACCAACAGGCCGCCTAAGTCAGTTTGGTTCAGGCTGCTTTCTGTACTTTCTGATTTTGACCAAACCTAATGAACTTTCTGTTTTCCCTGCCAAGCCCTGATGAATTAATCAGCTGACACTTGTTTTAAACCCCACCCCTCACCCCAAAGGGTTAAGACACTTAATTCACGAAGTGTCTGTGATCTACTCCAGAGGACTGGCGAAAAGCCATGGTGAGCTTTGACATAGGAAACGGACAGCAGACTGATCCTGCAGACCATATTTCTGCCATGCAACCGGGACTGTGCTTACATGACAAGACCTACCCCAACTGGCAAGCCCTGTTTTCCAGGACTCACGCATAACCTTGGCCACTGCACTTCTCAGAAGAGGCTTTCATAAATGATCAGAAGCGCTAAAGCCAAACTATTCCCCAGAAGCTGTTTAGTTTATCTTCTCCTAAAAGCCTTAATCTAATAGTGACAACATTGCCCTTTCCTTCCACAGCTAGGCTTGGGTTTATTACTCAGCTTTTTAAAACTAAACAATATATTATTCAAGGATAGATACACAGCTGACAAAACTCTTGAAGATTAACACAGAAATTAAAATAAAATTTGTAGATGAGGAGGAAGGAAAATGGTCTAATTGGAGAGGGCAAATGGTGGGCTTTTAAGATACCGAGGTTCTTTTTTTTTTTTTTTTTGACACAGTCACGCTCTTGTTGCCCAAGCTGGAGTGCAATGGCACGATCTCGGCTCACTGCAACCTCTGCCTCTCAGGTTCAAGTGATTCTCCTGCTGCAGCCTCCAGAGTAGCTGGAATTACAGGTGCGAGCCACCATGCCGGGCTAATTTTTTTTTTTTCCTTCTAGTAGAAATGGGGTTTCACCATGTTAGCCAGGCTGGTCTCGAACTCCTGACCTAAGGTGATCTGCCTGCCTTGGCCTCCCAAAGTGCTGAGATTACAGGCGTGAGCCACCGCACCCGGCCTCTATTTTTAACCTCGGTGGTAGGCACACAGATCATTATTATTTTATTCTTCATACTTTTTGTACAGTCATGCTTTCTGTAAACTCTTCTGTATGACCGATTAAACATACACACAATTACACAGCCTTATAAGGTGGAAGTTCCCTCTTGTTACAGAAAAAGCAACGTTTTTATTGATATGCCCATCTCAGGACTCCCTCCCCATCCCGCAAAAAGCCTTGATTACAATTTACTGGCATCTGAATATTATTTGTGCATTGGTCCATCATTTTGCAGTACAATGTGGAGGTTCAGGAGACTGAAGCGAAGTTCAAGGGCAAAGAGAGCCTGTCATTTCTAGTCCTCTCCACTTACCCAGGGAAATTTTGTTAATTTTACAAAACAATTTACTATCCACTTGGTCACCATCTATTTGTGGGGACATTTATTTGAGAATACCATGTTTAAGTTTCTAAAAATTGTGTTGAAACTTTTAACAAATTGAAGTACAGCGTAAAGGTAAGGATGAAAAAAACCCACCTGAAAACACAGAACGTATAATCTCTATTTAGTTGATCCGACAAAGCTTCCCTTAATGGACATGGCTGAAAATATGCCAGTTCCTGCTTTGAGCTTCTGAATGCATCCCAAGGCAAGACATACAAACCACACAGATCCTGGTGTCCTGTTGGGGAACAGGTAACTTTTATCCCCTACCCTCTTTTGGTCAGTGGTGCGATCATCGCCCCATCATCAGGTACTTCCTAAAATGGTCAGTCATAAAAGATGTGTCTGTGGATCATCTACATCAGTGTTTCCCGATCTCTTTCCCATCATGGCACTCACAAAGTGGTGCCACTTGTGTGACACAGTGGCTGCTGCTCCTGCCAGGTCTCCCTAAAGAGAATCAACATCTCAGCATGTCAATAACCTCTCCATTACTGGCACATGAGGCTTCTCAGCTGGGAAGGCTTGGCCTGCATAATACAATAGCAGAAAGAGGAATCTTCTACTGAAAGCCACTGGAAGAGGGGTTCTTGAGGACAAGGTGGGCTGAACTTCAAGGATGACACTGACTGACAATAAAATGGTTGTTTATCCTCCACTTTCTTCTTCTAAGCCATCCTCCCTCCCTATTGTTGAAGATGTAAAATCAAATGGAAAGTCTGATGGCTACTTGTCACAAAATCTTTCAAACTCACATGCAACAAAACGGAAAAACAAAAACAAGAACAACCCAAGTGTCATCATCAAGTTTTCTGTTTTATTTAAGATTTTAGTTTTAATTCTGAAGAAAGAGGTACATTTCCTTGTTTTTAGTTTTAGCGTCAGGTTATAACCAGGTTTCTGTTTTCTTTTCTCCTGTCTTTTCAATACTGCACAAACGTCCAGAAACTACAGGGTTAAGTAAAAGCTGCAGGCAAGGAGGTCAGAGATTTGCTCCTGATGGTGATCAGATGGCCCCAGAGCAGTGCTATCTCAGAGTGCCCTCGTCAGGTGAATTTACGGTAAAAGAAAAAAGATTCCGACAGAGGAGAAGGACTGAAGAAATCACTTACATTTCAGCTCTTATATTATTAATAGGTATTAAATCTGTGAATACTTTTTTTCTTTAAAACATTTCAATTTACTTTAAATCTAAAGCCAAAAAAATTTTCTCCTTTAAAAAAATTACTTCTCACCTCCTTATAAACTCTTTAGCAATCAGCCAGTTACTACTACAGATGAATTTGTCTTTCCATCAACTTCCAATACATTCTTTTGCTTAACGACACAATCAAGTCCTTGCCATCAACTTGCCAAAATAATTAAAAATTAATTTAAAATTAAAAGCATTTTCCCTGCAATAATGATAAGCTGAATACAAGATGGATGCTAGGACCACTGTTTTCCCCCATGCATTTAGCAATCTCACGTAAATGAACCTGGTTTTCAAACTTCTGCAGTTGATAATGCATTTACTCGACCTTTCCTATAGATTAATCGCCATTTTCTGCTAAGCAGATTATGTCATTATTATGCGCAACAGACAAACAATAATTTTCTAAGTATTGAGACTGCCCTTTGATTTTTTTTTCTCTCCTTAAGAAGGCATTTTTAGAAACATTCAACAGTGTCACTCAAATGCTGGATCAACAAAAACTTTTACGATTAATAAAGAGATGGTAATGACCCTGTGATCGCATTGCATCTGGGGGTAGGGAGAAAAAAAATTGATCAGGTACTGGATTCTTCAGAACATAAGAAATGAGAAGGGAGCTGTGGGTGGTGGGCTGAGAGGGAGAAAACAAAGTGGGACAAATCCTGCATTTTCTAATGGTTGCTCCTCTTTGCCTAATGGCGGTCCAGTGTTGAACTCTGTAGTAAATCTGTGGGGGTTTTGCTGGGGGGTCTGAAGGCCGTCTGAAAGCCTGGGGGTGGGGAGTGGAAGCTGGAAGGGTTTGAAGGAGGAGGGTAGGGATTCCAACTGGCTCTGTGCAGCGGGATCTGTGTGCTGAAGGGGGCGCTGTGGTGGGTCTGTGATGGAGCAGCGCTGGGGCCGTCCATCTCTGTGAGGGCCTGAAGGGATTTTAGCCAGTGTGGAGGATTGTCATCTTGAAGAGAGTCTAAACTGTTTCCTGAAGATGCTGGAATACCTAAGGAAAGAAAAGAAAAAAGAGGGAAAATGGTGAGTTTGTGTGGAAAGAATAAGGTCATCAAACAAATTTAGAAAACAAAACCAAAAGGAAACACAGAAGAGATTACAATTTTAAACTCCTTCCACATGAGACCTTTTAAACCTTCTGTTCCTTTGATCCTCCCCCAACAACCAAGACTTATTGTCACACAAACCCATGCCTCCTCTTGAACTAGACTTAGTCCCCCACTGTCACAGAGGCACAGCTGCAAAACACCATTCCCCAGAAATGCATGACGGCATTTCCCAATTGTGCTTTTCTTCCTCTGACAGGGATGCGTAACAAGACAGCCTTATAATAGAGAGCTTTATAACAAAAAGTGGAGTATGTTCCTTATAAGAAGAGTAAGTCAGATCCTTTTGTACTTTGAGGCCTACAAAATACACATGTTGCTAGACGTTAACACCTACTTAAACCAGAAGAAGCAACCTAGGCACCAAATGCCTTCTTATTAATACACAACTAGGCCGACAGGTTAAATGAGACTTGCATGACCCCTGAGAACGAAACAAGCCACTCCACACCTGCAGCTTTGTGAAAAGAAGCTTATGTTGAAGAGATCTCGGTTTTTATTTTATCTGTGCTAAAAACCAAACTGTTGGCAGTCAGTGGAGCTGAAGGGAGTGAGAAAGTTACCTGTGATGATGGCTGGGTCTGTCCAGCTGCCAGGGCTGTCCCAACTCAGGCTGTCGGTGGTGGCAGTGTTGGAGGTTGGTGCACTGTGGTTGGCGTTGGAGGGGGAAGAAGAATTGGGCAGTCCACCAAAGTTGATGTTAATGTTGGGTAGAAGTGCCCTTAGCCCGTCCTGCCATTCCTTCATATTTAAACTCTCTACAGAACTGCTGTTGTCTGGGAGATTTACCAACAAAAAAATGAAAGATAAAAAAAAATAAAAAGCTACGTTAGAAACATATGTTGTTCTTTAGTGGTTAAGCGGGAGAAGAATTATTCTTTCTTTATTGAGCATTTAAAATGGGTTGTCCTAGCAAGATAAACTTCATTAGGATTTTGCTCGTGAGCTCAGAGCCCCTGAAGTAAGTGAGGAAAAACCTGCTCAAGGATCAGGAGAGGGAACTTCTTGTCTCTCTATAGCCTCTTCACCATTATGGGTTTGTAAATCAATAATCCAGTTTAAAGACTCAATGCTCCAGAGCACAGTTTAGTTCCAGCTACATTATGAAGTTTCAGTTAGTGAGGCATTTAGCCAGCTGAGCTGATTTACGCTATAAAAAAGCCAAGTCTGCAAAGTCCAATATAGGAGCTTATTTCTCAGCCCATCAAATGGAAGAAAAGTCATTTTATGAAGAATAAACATAAGCAATAGAAAAAGAAAAATAATTAAGTCCTTCTTGATTATAAAACTGGCAATGTGTTTCAGAAGAGAAAAGCAGTAATGAACAGGCTTTTGAATTTGAAAAGAATGTATTTCCATTTAGTCACTAAGGCCAAGCAAGCAGGAGCTGACACCTTTTAGATGGAATAATGTCCAACACAGTCTGCCTGCCCTACTCCAACAGTTTGACCGATCATTCACAGCCTGAGTCCTGGAGCCCTACAGTTTTCTGGGTCTATTTATGAATAGCATCAAACATGAGAAGACACTAGCAACATAAAAAAGGCTTTTTATAAATTGTGACTAAACTAACTTGATCTACTACCATCCAGAATCCACATACTAAAACTAACTGGCTGGGGGGAAAAGGGTGAAGTATAACAACTACTTAGATAATTGTTTTATTTAACAAATACTTAGATAGCTGTTTTATTGAAAATATGAATGTAAGTCAAATTACAAACTAGAGTTTTTGAAAAAAGCATAGAAAAATATTTCTGATTCTACAGAATTGATTAGCAATCAACGCTGAGGAGGAGGAAGAGAAGGAGGAGGAGGAGGTTCTATCAGGCACGATCTATGCTATTTAGCAAAATCAGGATTTTCTTTTTGTAATTTTGCTTTCCACCAACCACTGATCTATGCGAAATTATATCATGTTTCAACAAGTGAAGCATTTAACTCCATTGACCTTATTTAGAAAAAGATAAAAAACTACAACTAAACTGAACAAAGGTCATCTCTGAACTTACTAAGATGAAGAAAAAGCTCTCTAGGCTACATAAAACAAGACAACAGAAGGGAAAAATAAATTCTCCCAGCCTACTTTCATTTCATAATTGATGTAATTTACTAAACCTCACATTTCTTATATTTGCATATTATTTTACATTTGTATTCAGTTGTATGGTTTACAAGTCACTCTAATAGTCAATTATTTCATTTGATCTTCACAACAGCCCTGAGAGGTAGGCAAAGGAGGATAAATAATCTGCATTTACTAGATAAAGAAACAGACTCAGGAATAATTTGCCCAAGTTCACAAAACTTGTTATTGAGAACTTGAACCTGAACCCTATCTGTCCAAAAAAAAAAAGGCAAGTAAGCTTACTCTCTCTCGATCTACTCTGTACAGACTATTAATTTTTTAAAGGGTCAAATATTAAATGGAAAGTCCAGGGGAAGATCCATGATTGAAAGGAGGCAAGAGAGAAACACAGAAGCATTATAGTATGCCCACTGGTCATGATTTGAAGAGAGATATTGTGACTCAAGGAAGGAACTGGACTTTGTGGCCAGGAGAAAAAAATTCTAATCAAGAATACAATCATTAGTTTCCCCCTGGCTCCCTAACTACATGAGACACAAACAAGATCACAAATTTAAGTCCTAGAACACTCTCAATTACAGGAAGGTTTACGGCTATGCAACATTCTAACTTTTAAAGCAGTCAAACTGTCAGGCTGAATAACTTAAAATAGCTTCCAATTAGGCAAAAACAAAACAGGGAAAACTTCCTGGAAAAAAAATAAAATCCCCCAGAAATAGAAAGATGATGTATAACTACATGGGACAATGTTCAGGAGGATAAATGCTCTTACACCGAGTGGCTAACGTCCCTAAGAAGTCCAGGCAAATGATGATCCCCCCTCTTCTACTGACTAGGGAGAGAGAGAATATCCCATAAGTCAGACCAGTCTGCTCCTAACTTTTGCTTTACCATTTAGTGAGCAATGAAATTGAGGAACATTTAATTTTGCATTAACAGAATAACACTTGCATTTACATAAATCTTATTTGAAAATCAGTAATAAAGTCAAAAGACAATAAAGGCAGAAGGGTTATATGAGAACTCTCTGTACTTCCTACTCCATTTTGCTGAGAACCGAAAACTACTCTTAAAAAAGTTTGTTTTAAGGGACATTTGTTCCTGTAATTGTAGACTAATCAAATCAAGCAAGAGTATGTTAGCCAAAGAAATTCACGTATGGCACATGATGCAGAAACAGTGAGAAAGTTAGATCCTCCCAGGTGCACTATGATTACAGGATACCTTGGGAAATAAATTAGCTAGTTTATAATGCAACAATCTTTACACCCCTCCCCCCAAAACATCATCTGCCTTGACATTTTGGGAGCCTGACAGCATGGGTGTGTGGCTTACAGTAAAGCTGCAAGTGTTACAGGGAAGTAGAATGATGCTTTTAGCTCTTGGAATAGGACCATATTCCATCTAGCTTAGAAGAAAAGAAGTTTATTTCACTGTTTTTTCCACTATTGCTACGCCAAGTGTTGGCACAAAGAAAAGGTGAGAGAAAGGAAATCAGCTTAATCCTAACCCCATCAAAATAGCTCATCTCAGTCCAGCCGTACCTGAAGTCACCTCCTTGACTCCCCATTCCCTCCCAATGACCCAAATTTGTCTTGGCTGCAAGGGCTTCTGGCAATTCCATTCTTTGAAATACATACAGCAGGGTTTATTAACCTCATCACTACTGACAGTTTGAACTACATAATTCTCTGTTGTGGAGTGCTGTCCTAAGCACTGTGGGAGGTTTAGCAGCATTGCCGGCCTCTACCCACTAGAGGCTAGGAGTACCAACTCCCCAGTTTTGATAGCCAAAATTGTCTTTAGACATTGCAAATGTCTTCTAGGGAAATAAAATTGCATCTAGTTGAGAACCCGAACCACTGACACAAAGGAAGTCAATTCCTTTGCTTCTAGGGCTCTTAAATGATCTCACTTGAATGCACATTTTCCTTTTGAATAGTACCAGGACTTTGACCACTGACTCAACTTGATGCAAGTTCATTTTCTTTTATTTATACAGGACTTCACACTGGAGTACAATTCAACGTGTATAAGTCAGTGGGTTTCATAGAGAAAACATCGGAGATAGGTTGTATAAGGCATCTCTACAACTGGCTGTCAATATAATTTAGCCATGTATATCCCAGGACCCCTAATTCATAAGTAAAAATAACACCTGCCTTACTCTCTCGTAAGGATAAAAATAAGAGAAGGAAATGCAATTTGGAGCACATTTATTACTTGCTAAATGACTAACAACAAATGCTCCACTGGTGGTCAATACTGAATGGATATAAACTTTCCAAGAAGCTAAGTATTTCTTACTGCCAGGAACTAGCCCTGTGGACAACTCTCCTTTTAGGAATTTAGGAATAGCGCCCATCATTCTCAGCGGTAGTGTGAAGTCAATCTAATAATGAGCCTTCTCATCGCTAAAACATTACAAAGATACCAGAAAGTACTTTAAACTTACCATAAGATGTGAAAAGAGCAAGCAAAGTATAATAAAAATCAAGTTACCAAACATTTTATATTGAAAACAATATTAATTTTATTTTTAAAGTAATTAGTAATAGTATAATACATCAGGGAAGGAGTGTTTATTCTTAAAGAATTGATAATATATTTAGATGCTTTCTGATGTTAAAAAATTTTACTTTATGGCATACAAGTATGTACAAAAGAATACTATTTTCGGTTCTAAACCATTTGAGGGCAGGAAAGGGGGTCAAGTTGTTGGTAGTAGTTCTATTTTTCAGTGCAGAACTCAAAGGCACACAATTTAAAGTACTTTCAAGATGCCATGTGCCACACTTTCATATTCTACTGTGTAAGAAGTATCAGTATACTTTGTTTGCCTGCCTCAGAAAACCTCTTATTAAAGAAGAAATTATAGTTAAAATTCTGCTACTTTGCTGGTCAAGGTAGCAGAATCCATAGTAAGCCGATCATGATGCACTAAACAAGTTGACAAATCTAGTTTTTAGCAACAACAACAAGTTTAAAAAATCAGTATAAAATGCATAGATTAAGACCGCCAAGCTAAAAATCAAAGCAACTCTTTACTGAGTGCCTACAGTGTGCGTGGAACATAAAAGCACTTAAATCATGACCTCTGTTTTTAAGGGGCTAAAAGTCTAGACAGTGGGACGATGAAAATACATGAAAAGTTCAACAACCACATCTGAAAAAGCAACAGAAGAAATGCCCAGGGTGGTATATGATTAAAATATGCTACATAAGTTCAGTAAAAAGACAGGCCAGTTGGGACACGTATGGGAACATGTTGGTGGGTGAAGAACAGTAGCATTCGTGGAGTTGCCATTTTAGTTACTACATAGCTCTCCCCCTCCTCCCACGCCAAACCTGAAAATCTCATAACAGGTTGAAACTATCTTTAGTATTTCTACATAACACTGTACTAGTCCAACTGTTTACTAGGAAGTACACAGAAAGGCATTTTAAACAATGACTATCTTATAGACTATACTTCAGAATGAATTCTGACATCAGACCTTTCACAGAACACTGCTTGGGTAAGCACACGCCGTTAGCATTAACAGCATACAGAGTGGGTATCCCCCCTTTCTGTTCTCCAGGTTAACTGTAATATGTTAATTATTATGAAATGTAAAACTATAAATAGCAAAATGTGGGCAAATCTGCTCATAACAGTAACCTTGTCACTGGCAATAAGCCAATGAGTTTTTCCAGCTGGCATAAAAGCTTCACCTGAAAGAATGGAAGTTGAGGGGGCAGGGTACCAGGACAAGGCATCCTTCCTTCCCACCTTGATTTCATGTAGTTTACATATTAGGGCACTATGTAAAATTTAATTTGAAAAATAAGATCTGCTGCTAAAAGGGTAAAGACATAGAAGACCTCTGCATAATGACAACATATTGAGATAAAACACATGTAAAACAAGCCCCCAAACAAGACAATTCCAGTAGATATGTTTCCACGAATATATTTTTGTGCCACCAAATCAGGATATTGTGCCTTCTTGGAATTCTTGCCTCTATTTTAATTTTGGTACCACCTCCTCAAGGTCTTCTCATTGAACAATAAATATACCCCTACTGGGTGTATTTATCCTCAGTGAGGATGTCTCTCACTGAGAGACCCAGTCACAAAATACACCTAAAAGTGTTTATTCTGCACTTCAGTTTGTGAGCCACATTTAATGGTCATTACCAAAAAGCTCAATACAACCTGATTTTTTCTAAAAAGCTTTTGTCTTCCATCTTCACTCTTGTCCTTTACAGTTCAAAACCACATGCTCCAATGGTTAGGTTACTTAAATCTTTCTTGGTGCAAGTGGCTACACAACAGAAACCTGGTTCCTACTGAACTCTTTGCCAGTTAGACTTTCAAATCTTTGTGCATTTTTAGAAAGACATAGGGAACAACCTGTCCTAGCTCCTGCCCCCACACCCCTCCCTCTTACAGATGATCTCCTCCCAGTTTTGGGATGGAGTGCATCTTCATCAGTATTTGATTTGAACAAAGTTTAAACTTCTTCAAACCTCAACAATGAATCTCTAAGTGACTCAAATACAAATGATTCATGCTGAACTAAACTTCAAAGAGCAAACAAAATTTGTCATGTTGAAATTTAAAAGAAAGCCTTCATAATATAAGCATACTGTACATCAGGGCAGTCACAAAAATCTTTCCAATTTATTAACTAAAATATGCAGAGAAAATGACTTCTCAGTAAATGAATTGTTATAGACACACATTATAAAATCAGTTTATGAAAAATGTTATTCTAGTTAAATACTTTACACTGAAATTTCTAGAACTATGTTTATTATAAAGCAAGACAGACCAATACTGCACTAGGTCACAGACAAAATCTTAAGGGTTTAATAGATCTGAAAGTAGAGTTTGGATTAAGTGCAAAAGCTTAAGAAACCAAATGAAAAAGAGTTCTGAGCAGATACAAAGAACCTGAACAAAGTAACAGCCAAAACAACAACAAAAAAGGCAAAAATTGTTTATACTAGTAGAAAGAAGCAAAAATGACATAAACAGAAAAATCCAGATCCGCTGCTACATATGACTTGTGCTTTCTAAACTTTATTCCCTCCATTCTCCTTGCCTAGAATGCTTTCTTGTTCTCTTCAAGTAGTTTTTATTCAATCTTCCAAAAGTCAAAGTCTCTTCTCTTCCACTGGACAGCACTTAGGGTCTGAACTACTCATCTGGCAGCACACTGTGCCGTGCCATCAGCTGCAGTTACTGTCCACCCTTCCATGTACTCATACTTCACCCTCTCACAACTCCACTGAAAAGCCTGATGGGGACATCCTGTACATTCTTCAGCAGGTAGCTCAGTGTTTTAGAAATGTTACCTGCATCAAGATATCCACAGACTTGAGGGTCTGACTTGAGAAGAGCTGGAAAGTGACTTTCCCCAATAAAATCTGTTTAATTCATATCTATATAATGCTGTGAACAGATGGTTCTCTCCAAAAAGATGCAAAGCTTTCTGAATGCAGGAGGAGTAAGTTAAGTTTTGGGGTCCAAGAGGCTTCTCTGCATGTAAACTGAAGAAAATGAGCCACTAAGATGATATGTTTTTAATAGCATTTCAGATGCCAAAACACAAGCAAATACACTTTTGTAGCATCAAAACTGTTTAAAGAAGGAATGCTTTATTAAAAACAAATATTCTAGTATTATGTGTACAAGATATTAAACAAAAGTCTCTAAGATATATTCTACCCATTTTTCTACTCCAGCCATTATTCCTTCACTCACTAGGCACTTTATGTACTCAATTACTTTAGTATCAACAATCCAATAAGGTTTAGTAGTAGGTTCATTTTACAAATGAGGAGACTGAGTAGGTGCTGTAGTTCCAAGAATTTGTCCCAGGTTATAGAGTTAGTGTTGCAGTCAGCAATTAAAATCAGTCTGACTCCAAAGCATTTGTTCTTGCCATCAAACATACTACCAACAAGTCTGTGTCCTGGGCAGGACTCATGGGCTAATTAGAAGGGAAGGGCAAATGTGTTTAAATAACTACAACATGGGATAATAAATGCTATTCTAGTATGAGCAAAGACCTGTGGGGCATAAAGAAGGAAGTGAATAATTCTTCCATTCTACATGTAGGATAAATGACGAATAAGAAAACATCAGAGGAAAAGCAGCTGATGTGGAAGAGGGAAAGGACATCCCATAGAGAACACAGGGACACACAGGCCACAGGCAGCAAACAAGAAAATACAGTGGGAACATTTCAAAATATAAATAGATGTGTTTTGCATAATGTGTATTATTCTCTTCTAAAATGTTCCTATAAAGATCTATAAATCTGTCTTGAAGGAGAATCAGATTAATGAGAACAAGAAGAATCTAGATGGCTGCTTTTTGAAGGATCTAAGGAATCAGAATCTAAGAAACAAAACAAAAATATTTATGTGCAAAGTTATATTAAAAAAAGAGGAAAAAGTAAACAAATTTTAATACAAAAGATACATACACCCTTAGAAGCATCACAGACTGGATCAGATGAGACCTGAACCAGAATATGTAAGCAACGCTAAATGAAGGCAAGGGACAAAAAAGATTCATTTAAAAGATCTGTAAAACATCAAAGCAGCAGCCTGGAGGGAAGCTTTTAAGTGAGCACAAAACTGAGCAGCGACCATGAACAAAGCCCTGTGAGGAGTTCCAAAGATGGTCAAGGGAACGTAAAATAAGGAGACAATACACAGATCACCAGAATATTCACCCAACACTACTTCCCCAAAACAAATGACAAAATTGCAGAGACATAGAGGGTGTCAACCACCCTAACATCTTTGAAGTCTAAATCGGCTAGAAGAAAATAAAACTGACAAAACATTCCTTGCTGACGATCTCTCTTTTCCAAGGTGAAAGTAAGGAAGACAACTTTTATTCTGGACTTAATTCTGACCGACGAAGAACTGGTTGGCTACTGCAAAAACAACAGAAACCCTAGGAGGATGTGACAGAATTTTAGGATTTACAAAAGCAGCGAATGAGAATAGTTATACTTGAGTTCTTAGATGGCAAGCATCCTCGCTATTTTGCAAATACCACAGTGTATTACAATCATCTGTTTACATGTTCACTTTTTACGACTAGATTTTGAGCTCCTCTAGAAAAAGGACCTTGATTTAATCATTTCTATGTAGTAAACAATGCCTGAACCTGAATTTCAGCAGGTACTTTATGTTTCCTAAACATATAACCCTGAACATTGGTTTCCACGGTTTTTTTTTTTTTTTTTGGAGACGGAGTCTTGCTCCGTCACCCAGGCTGGAGGGCAATGGTGCAACCTCAGCTCACTGCAACCTCCGCCTCCCAGGTTCAAGCAATTCTCCTACCTCAGCCTCCCAAGTAGCTGGGATTACAGGCATGCACCACCACGCCTGGCTAATTTTTGTATTTTTAGTAGAGACAGGGTTTTGCCATGTTGGTCAGGCTGGTCTCCAATGCCTGACCTCGTGATCCACCCGCCTCAGCCTCCCAAAGTGCTGGGATTACAGGCGTGAGCCACCGTACCCGGCTTGCTTCCAGGTTTTTTAAGAAAACAACTATCCAAAAAAGATAGGGAAAAGGATGGGTGGGAGTGGTCCCATGGTTATAGAGAGCAGTGATTCACAGGCCACAGAAGATGCTAAAACATGACATTTTGACTATGCAGTAGTAAATGAATCTATAAGGAAAAGAAAATTAGAGGAAATCTAAAGAAGTTGGTTGTTACACAGGGAGAATCTGATGGTATTAGATTTGAAAAGAAAGAAAAGATGGGTAGAGGTATATAACCTACTTGTATATAAAAGTATAATTCTTATGGATTAAAGTCAGAATACATAATGATCTGGGGAAAGTGAAAAATGCTGAAAGCAAGACAAAGCTATGTTTGGAATAAGGGGAATATCAAGAAAGGCCACTGCTCAGCCTGATGCCATATTAAGACAGGAGAAAAGGCAGGGCAATGTAGTTCCATGTTCATTTTGCTTCCTTCTATCTTTAGGTAAGAGCATGATCTTCTAACCAAAAGGACAGATTTAGTAATGTGAAGAAGGGAACTGTTAAGTCAGGAGAGACGCAAAGACATCACAAAAGCATCTACTCAATTCAAATGAGTTTAAATCTTTAGACTGAAAATGAGTTTTATCCCAGGCTCTTAATCTTCACAGGTGAGAGCACAAAACCACTGTTAAACAAGTACCAGAAATGGAGGAAATGGCAGACTCTAGAAGCAACATGCTTAGAATTATTATTTTTTTTATTTTTATTTTTTGAAACCAAGCCTTGCTCTGTCACCCAGGCTGGAGTATAATGGTTCGATCTCAGCTCACTGCAACCTCCGCCTCCCAGGTTCCAGCGATTCTCCTGCCTCAGCCTCCTGAGTAGCTGGGATTACAGGCACTTGCCACCACACCCAGCTAATTTTATTTTTTGTATTTTTAGTAGAGACGGGGTTTCACCTTGGTTGACCAGACTGGTCTCAAACTCCTGACCTTGGGTGATCTGCCTGCCTTGCCTCCCAAAGTGCTAGGATTACAGGCCTGAGCCACCATGCCCAGTCTAGAATTAGTTCTTCAGAAAATTCTAAAACATTTGGGCTTGATGATTTCTTTAGAAATGAATATGATGGGTTTATCAATCACTGTTCTGTCTGCTTGTGTTTGGGGGTAGTTTTCATGGGAAATAATGTGTAGCATTTCGACCAGAACTCAGCTTGATTCCACCTAAAATATACAGGAAATTTAATTCTGAAATTGAACAAGTAGTTATAGAGGTTCCGCTAACAATTGTTTTCCATTGGAAAAGTCCTTATATATCCCACGGCCCACTTCCTTTCCCCTTCTGTTGCCCATCAAAACTCAAAGACTTTGTAGTTAGTTCTGTTCCCATCCCACTGATTGCTCAATCCTCCCCAAAAATGGAATAAAGTTATCAATGAGGGTCAAAATGAATTTTCATAAAGAACAAATTCTATCAAAGTAATTTATTCTTTGGATAGGCTTCCTAGGATGTCAGAAGTGTAATATATCTGGAATATGTCTTGAATTCAGCAGTTTCTGGTAAAATTTGCTGATGGTTCCCTTTTGGGATAACACGGTAAAGTATAGCATGGATAACAGCAGTGTTTAGATGAATCTACACAGAATATGAGATACTGAGTCAGCCTAAAAGTCTCTGTAATACTCTTGGCTTATATTTGACCCCATGCTTTTTATTATACTTAACAAAACCCACAAAGTTCATTTAAATATGCAAGTGGAAAGCCAGTTCTACAGATGACAGAATAGCAGAAACTACAACTATTCTCAAAACTCTTACATTCTTTGACAAATGTTATTAATAGTGTTATTAATAACATGCATCTATCATTTTATAATCACATAGTTCTTTCATAACACAAACTAGTAAGATGGGGATATATAAACAGGATACATTCTAATAATACCAAATCCAAACACATACAATTTAACAGATAATTAGATTTTTAAAAATGCATTCAGAAAGGGCAGAATGGAAAAGATCTAACCAGTAGCGTGTATGGGAAAAGGTCAAGTGGTTTTGCTTAATAGGCTTATGATACTTGGTATGGCAACTGGGTAATGGAATGCCTAAAACATTAAGACCATATAAAGAGATGTACAATGTCTAAATTAGCAATTGTATGACCTTAGGCAAATCACAAATGATAACCACCCTGCTTCTCATTTATCAAATGGAGATAACTACCCTACAAGATACTTTTATAAAAGAACTCTGAAAACATAAGGGAAAATACAAATATTAGTAACAAATTTTAATAAGAGATCTATTATCTGATCATATGTGGATTATTATATTCAAGTGTGAGCTTCATATTTTACGAAAGGAAACATCAAGTCAAAATGTGTGTAAAGGAGAATTAGACTGAGAGAATTCAAAATCATGTTGAGTGTGGAATGGTTCAAAGAAGTGAGGCTGTTTGATCTACATCCAGAAGTTAATAGACAAGTGGTCTTCATGTGTTTAACAAAATGCACCTAAGAAGTACAATTGGAAAAGACTTTGGCTTAACCAAGACGAAAAATTTCTAACAATTTTACCCTAAAGAACTCCCTACCTAGCAAAGTACGAAGCTCCTAAAACATCTCAGGAGTACACACGAAGCATTCTGAAAAAGCAGGTATTAGAGAGACTTTCTGAACTGCGTATATGTGTTTCACGGAAGATTTACCAATATTTATATATTTCAGAAGCATTCTGAAAAAGCAGGTATTAGAGAGACTTTCTGAACTGCGTATATGTGTTTCACGGAAGATTTACCAATATTTATATATAGATTTATGGGTATCACAAATGAGGAATCACTTGATAAGAAAAATATGTTAGCTTTTTTTTTTTAAGGTATGTGTTAGGGCTGGGCGCAGTGGCTCATGCCTGTAATCCCAGCACTTTGGGAGGCCGAGGTGGGTGGATCACGAGGTCAGGCGTTCAAGACCAGCCTGGCCAATATAGTAAAACCCTGTCTCTGTTAAAAAATACAAAAAATTAGCCGGGCACGGTGGTGGGCACCTGTAATTCCAGCTAGTTGGGAGGCTGAGGCAGGAGAATCGCTTGAACCTGGGAGGCGGAGGTTGCAGTGAGCCGAGATCGTGCCACTGCACTCCAACCTGGGTGACAGTGTGAGATTCTGTCTCAAAAAATAAATAAACAAAAGGGGTGTGTGTGTGTGTGTGTATGTGTGTACAGGGGATGTTGGAAAAATAAGGAAAAGTCAAGAGCTGAGGTTTCCCAAATTCAGAGGTTAAAAAAAAAGGAAGAAGAAAAATTAATCACATAGTGAGTGGGTGATGTGTAGGGGGCAAAATCTTAACAATGAACACCACAATGCCAGAATAGAACCAAAAAATGAATTATAACTCATATGCAAATGAATCTGACTGAATGCTTCCAAAAGTCCAGATTAACACAAAACAGATCCATGCTTTGCAGGCCTCCAGAACTGACACCACTTTCAACCATCAATTTTCCTTCCACAAACATTTATTGCATGTCTACTCTGTACCATTTTCTCTGGAGCTTGATGCTATGACATTCTCTAACAGCCTCCTAAAAGCCATGCTGTTCTTCATTTTTTATTTTTTAAGGCTAGTCAAGTGAAGTTCTGCTTATTTCTTAGCAGATCACTCGGGACTGGCCATTCCAAATGAAGTCAGTAATAGCTTTTGATTGTTTAGTGGCAATAAAATATTTTTATTGGGGCAGAAGTTTCTCTTCAGGCTTACATTCAGATGAAAGTATTTTGCTTCCTATACAGCAAATCTCTTTATGGTTATATATCTATTGAAATTCCTGAGATTGCTGATGTTCATAATTTTCCAAATTAAAAGACTCTCAAGTTATCTAAAAGTTATTTAAAACATCAAACCCAGTTCTTTACTGCATTTGATTACACAGCACACTTTTATTTCAATAGTGAAGATCAGTCAGTCTTATCTTTTTCTAAAAGATGGCTCCTATCAGCATCAAATTGTCTTAAGCATTTAAATCAACATAACAAAAATCCCAAATAAGAATAAAATTTTCACTTTTCTGAAACATCATTTTAACTGACAGATTCTTCATAATCCAGTTATAAGCTTCATTTTTAGAGAGTACTTTTTAGGCATTAAACGATGATTTACTTTAATTTCAGAAGAAAAATTATTTCAGAAAATGATATAACTTCATTATTTTATAAAACTAAATGAAAAGGAGATGGATATAGTCATGGTGATAAACATTTCCAATACAACAGACCAAACATACATCTTTAAGAGTTCTTTCCCATTGTGCTAGTTACCCAAACCAAGAGACATTTATTAAGGTTTTCAGATTTTTTTAAAACAAATGTCTGTTTTTTAAAATAAGCATTTATATTCTGAAATTCAACTACTTTAGCTATGTAAAATGTGTGATTAAAAAATAAGGCTAGGGGAAACTAAAACGCACATTACTAAGTGGAAGAAGACAATCTGAAAAAGCTACATTAGTTTTAAAACTAATCTGTACTTTCTAAAAACGACCCTGAAACGCCTGTGTGCCACCTATTCATCACCCAGATCATCAATTGGGTTCATCCACTGTAACATATCTGCTCTGGTGGGGGGGGGTGCTTATAATGGAGAACACTGTGCATGTGACAGGGGCAGGGAATGTAATGAGAAGTCTCTGTACCTTCCACTCAATTTTGCTGTGAGCCTAAAATAGCTCTAAACAATAGTCTGTTTTTTAAAAAGACTATTTTGCTTTTTATTCCTCCTTACAGTATATTCACATACTAGGGGAAATACAAACTTTTGTTTTCAATTTGCAAATGGTGTCTCAATCTAAAAGGAATTAAGTCTTAATAACACATCTTTTCCAGACCTATATGATGATACTCCTGGGGAAGACAGAGTTTCAAAAGACCCTGCATTCAAAAATTCATATGCTCATCACATCACTCGGGGGCCTTAGTTTAAAAATCATTTAAAATATATAATTATTTAAGTGTTCATCCTTAGCTATAATTTATAGTTGAATTAGGGACAGATTGCCAGAGACAATCTTGACAGAACCAATTCTCAGTCAATGTTGAATCTTATTTCAAAAGAAGAAAGGCAAAAAAGAAGAATAGATGAAAATATTTTCAAATACAAATCAGAAACTGCAATATTCTTACTTCAGATATGCTAGAGCTATAAACTGAATTAGAACTGCTTTACTGAAAAAAAATGTATTAAAAACCACATTTGTAAAACTTTGAATTTTAGTCATATTGTTGAGCAGTGTTGACCTTTTATAAGAGCTAGAATTATCTTAGAAGTTGGGGAAGCTGAAAAATGCCCAAGTTTTACAATGTCAAAAATCTTTATTGATTCAGAATTTTACAGTGCCGTGGTCATTCCCCAATCTGCTCCAAAATCCAGACTATGGTTTCTGTTTAAATGTGTTGTTTTGACTTAAAAGAGAGAGAGGGCTAGGCGCAGTGGGTCATGCTTGTAATCCCAGCACTTTGGGAGGCCGAGGCAGGCGGATCATCTGAGGTTGGGAGTTTGAGACCAGCCTGGTCAACAAGGTGAAACCCTGTCTCTACTAAAAATACAAAACTTAGCCAAGCGTGTTGGCCTGCACCTGTAATCCCAGCTACTTGGGAGGTTGAGGCAGGAAACTCACTTGAACCTGGGAGGCGGAGGTTGCAGTGAGCCAGCATCGCGCCACTACCCTCCAGCCTGGTTGACGGAGTGTCTCAAACAAAATAAAAATAAAAAAGACAGAAGGAGGAAAAAAAAAAAAAATATATATATATATATACTCATTTAGGATCAAAGGCAGTTTGGAATAAGCTGAAAGGTGAGTAAGAGTAGTTACTGGGGAGACAGAGGGTCTGCTGACTCTGGTAATTGAGTAAAAAGACTGAGAAAACACTTAGTAGACTGATGGGGAGAGACCTCTCTCCTTTGAAGAGGGAAAACTGGCTAGGCACGGTGGCTCACGCCTGTAATCACAGCACTTTGGGAGGCCAAGGCGCATGGATCACTTGAGATCAGGAGTTTCAGACCAGCCTCGGTAACAAGGCAAAACCTGTCTAGAATACAGAAACTAGCCAGGCGTGGTGGTGTGTGAACGTAGCCCCAGCTACCTGGGGGGCTGAGGTGGGAGGATCACTTGAGCCAGGGAGGTCGAGGTTGCAGTAAGCCGTGTTTGCACCACTGCACTCCAACCTGGGCAACACGGGGAAACCCTGTCTCCAAAAAAAAAAGAAAAGAAAAGTGAAAATTCAGGCCTGTCAGGGATCCAGTAGGAAAATCATACAGGTAGTGTACATTAAGATTTAGTCATGATCTCCTTGCTAATTGTGGTAAATTACATGGAGAAAGAAATTTCTTTGACCAAAGAAAAAGAAACTGGATAGAGAGGTGAACGCAAGCTATCAGAAGGAGACTCATAATAGTCAATAGTTAAAACCTGAAAGCAAGTTACAAAACAAAGGTTGCAGGGCTTTGTGTGTTTATTTGGAGATTACATAAAATCCTTGCTTATTTTAATAATATGCTTCATTTCAATTAGTTACTACCATTTAAAATGCAGGTGAGGTCTTACGAGTTTACATCTATCAACACTGGGCAGACTAGAAACCAAGATATGTTACAATTGTCTGGAACTAGGGGAAGACTACAGGTAGATTAATTAATTACTACAGGTAATTAATAAACTTAAATGTTAAGTTTAGAAGGAAAAGGAAACCTATCTGGTAGCAAATCTTACTCTAAATGGGGACTGGGGGAAGTAGGGTATGTGTGTGTATATATATATGTGTGTGTATATATATGTATATCAGACATCCATAATCATGAATTTTACTAGAAACTAACATTTTTAATAGAGAAAACCCAAGTGGAACTATGGCTGTAACCAAACATTCAGTTTAAGGTCAATGACAAAACTTCCTACTTGGCCGATGAAGTCATAACCCACGGAATCTTTTACCTTTAGCTGGATACTAAACATACAGATGTAATAAAGGAAAAAATAAAAATAAATAAATAGTTGTCAGACTTCTTGCAAATGGCAACATATAACACGACAATGTTTTAGAACAACCCACTAAAGTTCTAGATCACTACTTTCGGTTCCATTGATACATTATTTCAGTATGCAAGTGTGATAAGAGTGTAAACGCTAGTGCAGTCCTTGGGCCAAGATCTCACTATATTAAGAAACAGTGCTAGGCTACAAAAGTTGATTGCAGATTTCTTGCATTTCTTCTTGGAGATGGTGACAGCATTATCATCTTTAAATCCTTGTGGAGCTCTGCCTGTTTCCTTATGCTGAAAACAACAACTTCCTTGATTGGAAAAAAAAAAAAATCAAAAGATATGCTATCATTCTACATGGTGTAGCACAGGATAGCTCTTCTTCAAAGATGAATCTGAGATCACACCTTTAGTGTGTATGTAATACATCTTAGTGCCATTACTACACATTTTTTTCCATTTTGTAATATTAGAGATGTCACCAGTCTAGTGGTTATGTGTGTTGGCCCCTAAATTCTCTTTGGTACTGCAGAAAAATCCTGGGTAAATTAAACTTCACCTGTTTTACTCTTTTAGTTCTAACACTGGTAATTATGTAGTTACCATAAGTTTATTTTAAGAGTACCTGCAAGGTTACAATTTTTTCCCCTGCTAAAGTTACTCTAAGATCACTGGGCCACATTTAACACAGGGCAGCTTTGAAAACCTACAGGATCTGTGACAACAGCTGCCAGCTGGTGGTCATTTTGAAAGCCTTCAAATTCATTGTTTGCAATGATATTCACAGTTGTAAGCCCTTGACTTGAAAGAACTACTATAATTAAACTGTAAGACACAACAATGTTTACAGAAGAGACAGATTCTGAATCTTAAAAGTTTTTTCCTCCACTGAGTTACAAGCATGAAAGCACATTTACATGGTGAGGGCTAAAGAAACTGTTAGAATGTGACTACAGACAAATCTCAATCCTTTGAAGCCTTGTTTATTATCATCATTGCTATTACTTGGTCTTTAAAAGGATTGTTAAAGACTATATTTATTTATTCATAGCTCTGAAGTGTCATGATTCCAAAACAAATCATTCTTAAATTATCCTTTCCTTGGGTTTTCCCAAAGACTGTGTCATAGATGGCTATCTTAGTGGTGGGACTGGAATTTGATGAGGAAAAGCTATGAAATATCTGTTCAGAAAAAACATGACCAGGGTGAAGTGGGCACCAGTATTACAACCTTATTGCATTTAAATAAGGTCTTTGGTTCCTTCAAAAAATAATTGGAGAAAGACAATAAAAATATGGCATTTATCCTGAAGATATGAATTAATTGGGACACAGCAAGAATAAATACATGAATAGACATAGGTCATAGGTCACCGAAATGACCTGAGACATCTTCCTCTGCTACATTCATTAAGTGGAGGATTTAACTGAAAATTGCTTTATATAAAAACACACACACGGCCGGGCACAGTGGCTCAAGCCTGTAATCCCAGCACTTTGGGAGGCCGAGACGGGCGGATCACGAGGTCAGGAGATAGAGCCCATCCTGGCTAACACGGTGAAATCCCGTCTCTACTAAAAAAAATACAAAAAACTAGCTGGGCAAGGTGGCGGGCGCCTGTAGTCCCAGTTACTCGGAAGGCTGAGGCAGGAGAATGGCGTAAACCCAGGAGGCGGAGCTTGCAGTGGGCTGAGATCCAGCCACTGCACTCCAGCCTGGGCGACAGAGCAAGACTCCGTCTCAAAACAAACAAACAAACAAAAAAAACACACACACACATTCAACTGCACATGCATACAGAGAGCTAGGCTTATGGTTTACCTTTGCTAAACAAATGCTTTCTTACATAATGCTAATTAAATGTCATGAAGACAGTAAGACTGTTACTAGCATTTCAAAGCTATTTAGAGTTGATTCAAACATTTTTACCACTCAGAAAAGCAAATCTCCTAAGTGTCTCTTGCCTTGAGCTCCTTGCACTGCCCCCCACCACCTTTTTAAAAGGGTGTATAAAAGTTGCTTGATTCACAAGCTTAAGTTGCAGTAGTACTGCTGTGCAGAAATAGGAGTATTTTAAGGTTTAATATTTGCCTTTTAGCCTACTGGGTAAAACACAGAGTCTAGAAGCAGCTATTACCACACAGCCCCAACAAGGAACAGACTAAAATTCTTTCAGCAGAGTAGGTTACTTACTCTGCTCTTTTACCATTGAGATAATTAAAGAATGGTACTGGGTCACTGCATCATACACTTTAAAATAATTAATTGAATGTTATGTGAATTTCACCCACTATAAAAAAGAAAAAAAGGTAATGGGTGCATTAAAGGTTTTATAAATTATATAAGAGGAAAAAGCATTTTGGGATGTTGCTTTGTAACAGCACAATAGTGGGTCTAAGCACCCAACAGGAGCTGGAATAACAAAATTGTTATAAGCACAGTATGTTCCAGGGTCAGCTTGGAGCTTCCAGGAACCTTTAGAATAAAGGTAAAGTGGGCTAAGACAGTGAAGTCAATAGCTGCCTTAGGAAGTGTGGTCAAGAGGAACCTGGAGAAAAGGAACTGGTTCTCAAGGTCAACAACTTCAAGCTGTTTTATGGAACATCTGGGTACTTCAGTCCATTTCTCAAGTGGCTTAGGTTACTTAGGCTTGTTCTCAGTTCTAGGTACCTAAACTCGATTTCTCTGTAACTCAAACCCAGAGAAGACTCTCTAAAAGACCAAAAAACAGAGTACAATCTTCTTAATGCTTCTTGAATTATCAAGAGTGATTCTTTGGAAATAGCCCCTGACTAAGAAGTGGAAGGCTAGTATGACCAGCAATGTTAGGTGGCTCGATTACAACTCACAGAAGCAAATCACAGGGTGGTAAGGAGGTCCAAGGAGCAGTGGCTTCTCAATCCATCAGCAAGGTTTCACAAACAGTATTCTTGAGCAATGATTTGTACTTTGAAGCATTATCCTTTTTAAATGTCACAGTTGGTATTGCAGCTGACATATATGGAGTGAGTTTTAAAATACTTTATTAGAAAACTAAGGTTGCTTCCAAACTGGGAATATTTGCTATTAACAGACTAGGAGAAAAAAACAAAAACAAAAAAAACACAGTTGACCCCAGGTATCTGGGCTGGGATTTTCACATCTGTGGATTCAACCAACCTCGAATAGATAATATCTTTTTAAAAACTGTGTAATTTATTAAGCATGCAGATTTTTTTGTCATTAGTCTCTTAAACAATATAGTATCACAACTATTTACATAGCACTTACATTGTAATAGGTATTAGAAGTAATCTAGAGATTATTTAAAATATACAGCCTCCCATATATGTGCAGGTCATATGCAAATACTACACTATCTTATATTGAGGACTTGAGAATCTGAGAATTTTGCTATCTGTGGAACCAATCCCCTACAGATACCTAGAGATAACAGTATACAGTATCTTCACCCTGCTCTACTACCTCTTCAGCAATTTTTTCCTAGAGGTCACCTCCTAAGTACACAAAACATAAGAAACAAGGGTAAATTAGCCCAATATTTTGTAGATTTTATTTATTCATATAGTACATTCTCTTTGGGGGAAATTATCAAAATATTTTTATAACCTGTTACAATAAAATTATTAATTTATCTCTACTGTTCACCAATACCTTATTTTTAATTCTTATTTGATATATAAATAAAGCAGAATGACCTACCTAAACCAACTATGTAAGAAGAGATACTTTCCCTTCATAGGTGGAAGCCCATTTTTAAAAAAGCTTTCCAGTTTGCCTGTGAGTTTGGGAGAAGCTATATTACCTGTAGTAAGGGCTCCACAACTACCAAACTCATCATACACCATACCTAAACCCTCTCTCTAAATCTTTCACATCATAAGTAACATTTCTACCAATCCTTCACACTCACTGGGGCTTGATTACTTACACCTGTCTCATCTCATCCCTGGCTTTTCCTGGTCCTCCCCAGCACTCTGCTTCCATGTCCTCCTACCATGCTTTGAGGAAGGCAGTTTTCCTTTCATCATTTTCAACTCACTGGAAACCTGACCCAGGATTCCCCAGGTGCCCAGCTGCGGATGAATGGAATTGCTTCCAGGCTTTCCACAACTCTCTCTCACATAGTTTGACTTCCTACACTCATGGAAAGACTGGAGGAGAGAGTATAAAGGGTTACAAAAGACAAGCTTCTTTCCAACCTCCAGCCCTCTCCTTTCTCTGGTTCTCAATCATCCATTTAGCACTGAGTGGTTATCACAGTGACCACAGTCTCCCAGTTATCATTCCCTTAGCAACACTAACATGTTCTTTGTCATTGTCAAAATCTAAAATCATTCAACTCCCTTCCACATCACTCACACCATTTCTTCACAGGAAACTGCCTTAATAGACTCTTCTTGGCACAAGATCATGCATTTCATTGTGGTCTTCTTGAATGTCTCTATGTCTTTGTCTTTTTCCCCTTTTAACCAAACTCTCAATATTCGCTTTTTCCACTCATGCTTTGTGCTAAACCAGAGGAACATACAAAACCATATATATTTGAACTTGAGAGATCTTTAAGCTGACTCTTATCTTGCTTTATATAAAAACATACAGCAACTATTTACAATGCATTTCTGGGCTTATTCTCACAGAAGACTTTTTTCTTTTTTTACATCTCCTTCTTTAACAAGCTTCCAATTCCACTTTCACCCCCGTTTTCAAATAATGCCTTTTAGTAATTACTCATATGAGCCCTTTCCTCAATTCTCATCTTTCTCTTTCTCCAGGTTCTTCTTGCTCTTACAAGTCACAGAGGAAGATACAGCCCACTTCTCTTTTTTCTTTTTTTTTTTTTTTTTAGACGGAGTCTCGCTCTGTCGCCCAGGCTGGAGTGCAGTGGCGGGAATCTCTGCTCACTGCAAGCTCCGCCTCCTGGGTTCACGCTGTTCTCCTGCCTCAGCCTCCTGAGTAGCTGGGACTACAGACGCCCGCCACCAAGCCCGGCTAATTTTTTTTGTATTTTTAGTAGAAATGGGGTTTCACCGTGTTAGCCAGGACGGTCTCGATCTCCTGACCTCATGATCCGCCTGCCTCAGCCTCCCAAAGTGCTGGGATTACAGGCGTGAGCCACCATGCCTGGCTGCCCACCTCTCTTAAGCTAACCCACATGCTCCTCTCAGGAGCTTATCTCTTCCCACCAAAGACATCTGTTATCCTACTGAATGAGCTATCTTCTCTTCAACCCTGCCAATCTCTTCCTCTCAGTTGGCTCTGTATGGTCTGCCTTTAAATATTTAGGTTCTTCTTCTCCCTTATATTAAAGCAATGCCTTCTAAGATCTACCATCCACCTAGTTAGCATCTTATTTTTCTCTTCAATTTTGTTGTCAAATGTCTTAACACTAAGTAGTCACTGATTGCTGCATACATATTCTTGGCATTTCCTCAATCATCCTAAAACGATGGGCTTCCATTCTGTACCTTTCTCTGAAAGTTACAGTTTTAAAGATCATCAGAGATCTAACCATATCTGAAGGCCTTTTCTCAGCTCTTATGCTTTCCAATTTCTAATTCATAGTTCTTCTCCATTCCAACTACTACTGTGCTAGTCTAGGCCAACTTATTTGCACTGGCCAGCAATGGCATATTACTGGAATTACTTTCTAACTAGTCCTAATTGCAATCAAATCTATTACCCAACTACTCTTCTTAAAATGCTATGATCAAGCTACATTTCTGCCAAGAACTTATAGTTCTCTATCACTGACCACATTCGCATCAAGACTAAACTCTTCTTCTGGTTTTCAAGGCTTTAAGCATACTTATCCAAGCTTACCTGTACCTGAATACCTCAACTGATCTCCTTACTGCCCTATCCCAACCCCTACAGGCCACTGTAAGATTTCAAAGCAACAGCAATTTGTTCCTCTCTCTTGTCTTTCTGGGGCAATGCCTCTGTGGGAGCACCTATGGACCTGTGTCACAGCAGACCAGAGCTCTGGCAGTCTTGACAGTGCCTGGAACACCGTACAAATAGGAGCCATGTCAGTGGAAATGTGTAGAGGTAAAATGCATTAAAGTTGTTTTCTTTAAAGGAACACCTACACAGAAGGCTCTACTTAATTCCCAGGATGCTAAGAGAAAGAGACATGAGCTCACACACACGTGGAATAATGAACGTATGTCTTTCCTAGCAAGGTTTTTTTCACCTCCCTCCAAATTATCATAAATTTTAAAATCTGAAATATAAGTATTCAATACCCTTTGTTGCCACTATCAGAGCAGTTACTGAGAGATGATAAATAATAAAATGAGTCTGGACTGCTATGGTGGTTCCTGTGATTAAAATATTATCAAGACCTGATAGAAATAATGTGAAATATAATTGTCACTAGAATTATCCTTGATGATAGGGTCCGTATTTTATTCAACCTTTTATCTCTCAAGATCTAGTTCAAGTAATATACAGAATAGGTACTCAAATATTTAATTAATGCTTTGTCAAAACAAGCGGAGAGTACACAAAAGTGGCATGTGGAAAACGAAAACTCAGTAATAGGATGAAAAGGAAAGCATTATTAGTCAGAAAAAATATTTTCTAATGGAATCTTAGAGAAAATAAAGAGGCACTTATAATTCATCATACAACGAAAATCATTCAGTACAGGACTCTAATCCCTAAAGTGGCACTAAAAACATTTCAAGGCAGCTGTTCTTTTTTATTTTTTTGATAGGAGAAGCGTGTCACCAAATCCTTCACAAATCTAATAACTATGGATCTTCTCCCCAGAAAAAAATGGACATACGTACATGCACACAAACCCACAATTTTGTATGTACTCTCAAAAGTCTGTGCTCCAGGTTAAAAATTCCTATGTTAAGGGAAAAGCTAGTCACTTTATAAAGGTTAAGGATATAAAAGTGTATTAAGTTTGCCTTGCACATGATGCATCATGCAGGAATTTAACAACAACAACAAAACCTGAAGCTTTTAAAGAATTTGTCATTCTTCTGTCATTTTGGTTTCCATTTGCTTGCTATGTGAAGTGCTGGCTTCTTTTATGTGTTGTACAATTTCTTCTGTCCTTTAGTGTAAAATTAATTATGACTATGATTTTAAGACTTCAGTTTTTAGAAAAAAACCATATTTAAATAAAATATTAGGTAAGCAAAAAGGTGAAGTTTACAAGGAAGGTCTAGGGATTACGAAGTGAGTCAAAAGATCATGTTTAGCCATTCTATGCAAAAATTTAGAAGTCAAAGCCTAATTGCCCAAAAAGCATTTTCCTGATTTATGGTGTGCATGTAAGTGGGAGTGGGGAGGAGAAGCAGGCAGGGAGATCATTTTGGGATTTTATTTAGGGCTCTGGCAAATCTGGGCAAACTACCTGATGATTTTTCCACACTGGCTATGAATGAGAAAGGAAAGAAGCCTCATTTAACAGGTATATCTCTCAACACCAAGCAGCAAACGGAACTAACCACTTGCTATCGCTTTGTAAGAAGATCCAGGCAATGAAAGGCTAACACTGAAGGCTGGAGAAAGCTTTGAGCTAGTAAGCATCATTATAAGGAGCCAGAGTTTGTTATAATAACAAGGCCCAGGAGCCTCAGCCCCACAGGAGACATAAATGAAGTCCTGGCCTCTTACAGTAAAAAATGAAAACCATAATTAAATTAAGCTATAGTAAAAGGCTGATGTTTAATAAGTCTACAGTATTTTATTGGTATTTTCCAAATTGGCAATGTTCTTGTAATCACTTCTAGATAGAAATTAGCGATTGATATTTACGCTGAATTTTACAAAAATAACTTAAATGGCTAGACAATTCGCTGCTTCTACAGCCTCAGTTAACCAAATCTAAGGATATCTAAGAATAGATTTTTGTTTACCTCACTGTACCTTGGGATAAAGTCATTTAATTTGTCACATTATATCTAGTAGAAAGTAATCCAATTTTATACAGAGGTAACCTTGAAAACTCCAACATGACATTAAGTACCATCTCCTAATAACATGTTCTATTATTATTTTCAATCTCCAGGCTTCTTTTTTTTGTATTCACATTATCCCCTTTCATACTTTTTTTTTTTAAACAAATTAAAGCATACCTTTTATCACAACGGTTAAAATATCAAGAGGAGGTGTGACTTTCCCTTTCTTCCCAGATGCTTCATTTAGGCAGAATATGGCCATGTTTTCTGAATCAGCTTTTGTCCATTGTTCCGAACTAAGTACAGTTTCTTTTCTTTTATTATCAGTTTTAAAACTATTTCAAGAAATGTGTTTTCAGAAATATCACTTCACATTATGTCCTAATAAAGTACTCCACTATTCTCTTGATTAAAATTATCTGTTACAATTTAGGTGGCCTGATTTTAGAGGACATCCAATCTCTTCTCTTCTGCCTTAGTCTCATTCTGGTCAGGTACTTATAATATTATCTTATTATCACATTTTAATTATTAAACAATGAAATTTCCAAAACAATAACCCACAGAATTACTGTTTGTTCAGTAACAATGTTACACTACTATGGTTGCTTTTCACATACAATGTTTACTCGGTATTCAAGTTTCAGATAAGTCAACTATAAACTGAAGTTCTGTTTTTGAGGCATTTCCTGGTATACTAGGCAGTGCATTAGAAAAGAGATTATATTGCATTTAGGCTATAATTATCTTTTAACCATCTACGCATAATTAACAACCATTCAAAAAGAAAGTGCAAAAGTGCAAAAGAGAGAAAACAAAACAGTTTCTACACATGTAATGCATATTATAGGATATAAATCTAGACAACTAAAAACAATCGCCAACAATATCCTTCTGAGCATTAAATGACACCACCGATTTTGCTTTATATGCATTCTTTCTTCTCAAGTATTCAAAGAATGCAACAGACATTATCTTGTTAATTTTCAAATTTTTCAGGAGATTAGGATATTATTTTTTCACAAACCAGAAAACAAGGTACTACCATTACCTTTGTATAATTTTTCAATAATAGAGCCAAAATAAGAACAATTCTAGCTAATCTCACCTGGGATCTTAGTACTACAAGTTTTGTTTTTATGAGTTAGAAATAGTATCACTCATGAGAAACAATGCCAAAATTATTACACTAATAAATTATGTTAAAGGACTAATGAAGAAATACTTCAGCAACTATGAGGTAACATGCTAGCTGTAGGCATCAGGAACGTTTATATTGGCTCTTTTGGGTGTATACATTAAATGCAAAATCATAAAGGAATCATGCAAAAATCCAGTTGCCCATGCAAGCACCCCAGAGTCTAATCCTCTCCT
Organism: Colobus angolensis palliatus; assembly: GCF_000951035.1. Lineage (NCBI taxonomy): Eukaryota > Metazoa > Chordata > Mammalia > Primates > Cercopithecidae > Colobus > Colobus angolensis. The sequence goes on from NW_012115154.1 coordinate 3,432,863, forward strand.
CTCAGTTCTGTTGTCAGGCCACAGTAGTGTGGAGACTTGTAGGCTGCTGTCCTTGTTGTAATGAATGGGAAGAGGCTGACAGTGGCATGGTCGAAACCTTCACCTCTTCTTCCCCTGTGGAAAAGTCAGTCATGGTCTAGTTATGGGTGACTAGATTTGTTAACAGTCCCTTTAAAAATGATTTCAATATTTGGAATGCTGATACACATATAAAATACATGCTTAATGTTTGGAATCCAGGTGTGAAACAAGACATGAATTTTAAAATATAAACTTATCAAGTACCTGGAAAGTATATATTCTAAATATATCCTGAGTAATATTGTGTCAGAGATAAGAACAAATATAATAGATTTAGTATAAATATACTACCAAAAAAAAAAAAAAAAGACCAGGAAAGCCATTCTTTTCCAAGCCAATTGGACCTCTTATAGATACTCCTAATAAATGGTAAATATTAATAGTATTTTGTGAAAAAATTAAACCTTGCTTTACAGAAGTGAAAACTGATTTTTAAAAGAGAAAAATTATAAATCCATGTTTTAAAAGCATAAATTATGTACTAGAAAAAAATGAAATAATACCTATAAATATTAACTTAGTAAATTAACATACAGCATCTGAAAATTCAAGTTTACCTTTGAGGTAACTGAAAGACAGTAAAATGCATCCAATTGACTGAAACAGTACAAGGATCCAATTGACTGAAAATGAGATGACTACTTCTAGGTCAGAGAATTATAGATGAATGAGATCAGTTCTCCTGATTATAACTGATAATTATTTGACTACAAGTGACTTGTTTCACACATGACTCAAAATTCAATCAAGTCACTGTTAAAACAGTTCATAAACAAAGAAAATTTAAAGAAAAATGCCCTCTCAAAGTTTAAATTAACAAAAACATGAAAAAAAAAATCCAATCCTAAACAGTTATCAAATATTTTTTGAGGTATATCTTGAAACAACAATGCTTACTAACTTATGTTTTCCAAATAATTTTTAACATCATGGAATAAAAACAACTTGGCAGAGTTTTTTTTTTTAAACAAATCTGCAAAAATTACATTTGGAAAGATAACTGACAAAGCAGAAAAAGAGTCTGTCAATCCATATAACAGGTGATTTTGTAGTTTTTTAGTAAATTGGCAAAGATTCTTATAAACCCCAAGTACATAACAATGAGGTTGTATAAAGCAAATTTTAGACTAGAGTTCTTAGTGAGAAAATGATATTAATAAGGACTAAGAAAGAGACTGATTTCCATCAAGTCCATAAACTTTATTTTGTAACAATAGGCCATACACCCCTGAGCTGGGCCAATTTGTCTCATGAGTTGATACTGTTGATAAAAAGGGACTTAAAAGTGTGTGAGAGCAAAAATCAATTACCACGGGAAGAAAGCCAAGTTAAAGCACATGCCAGTGATCTTCATTTATGAAGGAGGGCATCGTTGTAGTGCAAAAACATTTCCATTATTGAATTTGAGATCTAAGTTCTTATCCTAATTCCACTAGTAATTGAGTATGTGACCATTAACAAATTATTTAAGCTTTCTGAAACACAGCTTTGCTATTCCTAAAATGAAGGAACTGGACAAAATAAAGTCACTTTTTAGGACAAGGTAAGTAACTTTTTAGAAAGAAAGCACATGGTTCCAATAATAAAGATCTGAATGAATTCACTATACCTGCCCATGAATCAAAATTTCCCCCAAGAATATTTATTTCAAAAATCTTTCTAAACTTAGTAAACCAAATGCTGCTAAAAAAGGTTTCACCTAATTAAGGAAATAACTACTAATTTTAAACACAAAAAAAGTTTTCCATTAGACCAAAAAAAAGGGAAACTGCATTTCTGTCAAACCTCTGGCAACTGTTTTTCCCATGATAGGTTTCAGATATATCAATCTTTAATAATTCACTGAACAAGCCAAAAATTAAAATTTAAGTACAAATATATAATAAGTAGACATTGTATTTGTATGACATGTAGGTGACTGCCATCTCTGATTTGCTCGTATAGGTCAGAGACCATATTTTGCTCTACATATTTAGAGAATAAATATACATGCCTTTCCAGAGTGTAGAATTAGTTTAAAATATTGTCTAAGTATATCTTAAAGTAGCAGGTCCCACTGAAACAAGTATGTACTCTCTCCATTACTGAAGCATTTAGTGACAGCTGCCCTGTGTAAGGTATCATGATAACTGCTAGAAGATAAAAAGTTGAATCCCTTTCAATAGTTCAACTCAGGTGCAAGTGAGTTACCTAGGTATTAAATTGCTTCAAATTAGACATAGTTAAGATGTATATAGTTTTCCAGGTTTTCACTTTCTGTTATTTATAACAGTTACTGAAAATCCTAAATCTTCTGGCTACAATTACATAGCTATTCTGCTCTGAGGCTTAGCACATTCAGTTTCCTGAGGCATCTACCAAATATTTATAATCCATGAGAGGATTCTGGTGTGTGAGACTCTTGATAAAAAATTTTAAAATGTCGGTATATTAAAACTAAAATTTCTCTAGTCATCAGAGCCTTAAAAATAACCTTATAATAAGCTTAACCATAAGTCACCATTTAAATACCAAGAAAGTCTGCATAGCCTGAAATGAAAATCCAAAATAAACTCTCCCACCCCCTACCAAATAGAACAATGATTCAGAACCTAAAGTTGGTAACTACATTTTTAGCATCTCTGGAAAAAAAAAAGTTTTTAATGCTCTATGGTTGAGTATATGGTAAAAATTTTAAAAATCAAAACAAAATCCACAAAGATAGGACCATAATTTAATGCCACATTTTTCCCATAAAGCATCTACTTTAGATGAAGATTTTAAATGACCAACACAAGGACAACTAAATTTACTAATCAGCGATTTCTCATTACCAGTGTGGCATTCCGAGAATATTGGTTTGAAATATAAGGGTTAAAACTACTCTTCAGTGCTAAGGAATAATATGATGACTATGAAATTGGAAGAAAATCAAAGATCATCATGTAATAAGTCAAATAAAAGCACAAAAAGAAGACAGCTAATAACTAGAATCCCATAAAGGCATCCTACTTCCTATCATTCCAAGTCCATGCCATTTTGCCTCATTGTCAAGAGTTTCTCGTCTTCTCATCCATTATATCTATACAGTTTAAGAAGCACCTAGTGTTACAGTGTTATAGGAGGTAGCTGTATTACTTCTCAGTGTAATGGCATACTAATTCCTGCCTCTATGCCTTTACTCAGGAGGTTTGCATCAACATAAAAGGCCTTTTCTCTTCCCCTGCTCCTAACCCAAATCTAAGATACGATAGTAGGGATCAATTCCCACTTATTCAGTGAAGCCTCCCGAAGAATTACAGGGTACATTGATGTCTCTCAGATTCCAGTATCATACATATAGTTACCACTTTCATACATTATTTCAGTCTCTTCAACTATACTTTAAGTATGTGGAAATTTTATCCATATCTTAAACGTCTTTAATATTTCTCACATGGCCTAATTCATTGATGGGCAAATACGAACCCTCATATTCACTGTAATTGGTCTAATTTTTAAATGTTTTGATGATTTGGGGGACCTTAACTTTAACTTTTAATGAATGTCATAATTGATTATAAGAAACACTACTAGTAATTAAAATGCCACATTTCTAAATGATTAAAGCAAAATGAAAGAAAATTACATTCTAGTATGCTATCTTGAATGGAAGGAAATAAAAGGAGTATTTGGAACTGAACACATTGTTTCACAAGTATCATGTAGAAGAAGAGGACTGAAAAATGTCACTCTGGGTTACCTACTACCATTAATTAAATGAACAAATAAGAGTCCCATCACTGTGCAAGTCACTACATTAGGTGCTACCAGGCTTATGTAAATTAACTTCACTGTATCAATGGTTAATTTCACTATGCAACAGCCACAGACTATACTCTCTTAACCTAGCTACTTGTCTAGAACATGAAATATTGTCAGTCCCAAAGGGAATAGGGATAAAGAACTTTGATAGACCTCTGTAAATTCATCTATCAGCTTTGCTAAAAACAAGAGAGTAAACGCCTTGCTGCTGATGAAAGCATCCTATTACGATAATACTGTGCCATGCCATACCTGACAAGGGATAACAATAAATTGTATGAATTATGTGAAGAACTATTCTAACAGAGTGAGAAACTATTGTCCTCTACTTGAGAGAATCATGATTCTATTTCACTTGAGAGAATCAGGAGAGGAACAAACTTTTTTTTAATATCATCTCTAAAACCAAAGTTAAATGAGAACACTATTAACAAGAATGACTCCCTTGGATAAAGAAGATACTTCATCTAAAAAATGTTATATAGAATCTTAAAACCCAAAAGTTCTGAAACCTTCAAGGGTAGCAGTACAAAACCAGAAGTATTTTGGCATCAAACTTACATTACCTTATATATACTTCATATTTTTCCCTAGAAATAAAAACATGGCAGATCAAATGGGAAAGTATCTTTCCTTGAACAATTTCTCTTTCACAAAAGGTGTATGTCTGAGACATATGACATGCTTGTAAAACATTAATAATCAGAGTTCTCAAGTACTTTATTTATAGCTCAGTTTTGATGTGTGTGTTTGTGTGTATCAGTCAAAACAAGTAACTGCCAAAAGTGGATAGAGAGTGGCTTTATCCCTCATGCTCTCATTAATTATCATTAAAAAAAATGTTTTTAACCATTTTACTTTAGAATATAAAACCTTAATTTTCACCACGGTGTTGGACTTTATAGTACCATAACTTCAGAGACCATTTTCTTCTTTTTCATTTAAATACCATATGAAAGTTTGGTAATTATCCTATTAAGTAAAATGCTTCCAAACAATAAGTATAATACTCCACCATCCTTATAAAGCTCAATATTACAAGGCATCCATCTAATGAAAAATATACTTTAGATTATGATAAAGACTAATCTTTCATAGAAATTTCCAAGATATTAATACTCTGTTATTCAACAGTTCCTTCCCTATCCACCCAACAACCTGAAAACATGAGTTATTCAAAAATTCTCAAAGGCTTTAAACGAACCTACCTGCTACAGGGATCCCTCCCAGACCTGTGTTGTGCTGTGGCGGGAGATTCAAGTCCAAGAAATTACTATTTGAGGTGGGGTTTGCTGTGTGGTTCAAGTGCATGATGCTATTGCGTGGAAAGGCCATCCAAGGATAGCGGGTTGCCTGGCCTGGAAAACTGAATGAATTATAAACCGCTCGGTGCTGCTGAAATTGAGGGAACCTCTGGGGCAAGACTGAAAAGGTACTATTGAGAGAATTGGCATTTGTAGCTGCAGCAGGATGCAGGAATCCAGAGCCTGGACCTTTGGCGGTTGTAGTGTGTGAAGAGGAGTTCTGAAGAGATGTGGGTGAAAGGGAAGGTTGGTCTTGAACGGACAGTTCCTTCTCAATCAGGTCTGCTAAGGCTTTTCGAGTGACGTCAAAGGGATCAAAACCCAAGTCATCCTCTGGTTGTTTAGAAGAACCAAAGCCAAAAGCTGCTTGCCAGTCTGTGGAGGATGATACTGGGATTGTTTCTGTTGGGAAGAAAAATAGTGATGAATATCAGATACACAGCTCACTTTTGTACTTAATAAGTACCCACACTACTGAAAGTTAAACATGTCATATTACAAATTAAGTATGTGCAAAATCTATGTGACTTTTTAGCACATTAAGATCATAGAATTACAAAAGGCCTTATATACTTCTAGTAGTTACTTAACTTTTAAGCTACTAGCTTCAAAAACTGAATGATATAGACTGATTTTGCTAATCAAAGGAAAAAATGTACTTGACACTCCAATTACACTCTCAACCATTCATAATCAAAACCAACCTAAGTCACTTTCATGAAATAAAATAATAAATATAATTTAACAGATTTTAATTAGTAAAGTTTATTTTTTAAATGTATTTATCAAAGTACGAATAATTTTGAATATATGCTTTCTATACTAAGAAAAAATACAATTTAATTAAAAATTATTTATATTAATCCTTATAGTTTTTTGGAATTTTCTGCTCTGTAGGTGCTGCTGTCAATATTACTTTTATGCCACCTTTCATAGTAATAAGAGAATTTAGAATGGATAAAAATGGAAATGGTTCAAAAATACCATTTAGTAGTAACATAACTGTTACTACTAAATAACTTACATCTTTGTCATCTGGGGGGGAAATCTTAAACACAAATCTAATTAAATAAAAATACCTATCTAATTAAAAATCTAAGTCCTTGCCAGGTGCAGTGCTTCATGCCTGTAATCCCAGCACTTTGGAAGGCTTGGGTGGGAGGATCACTTGAGGCCAGGAGTTCAAGACCAGCCTGGGCAATATAGCAAGACCCTGTCTCTACAAAAAATTAAAAAATTAACCAGGAGGCTGAAGTGGGAGGATCACTTGAACCCAGGGTGTGAGGCCACGGTGAGCTAAGATCACGCTACTACACTCCAGCTTGGGTGAGAGAGCAAGACCCCCACCTCCAAAAAGTAAAAATAAAAACAAAAATTCCCAAAAGAATAAGCTTATTACTATTGGTAAAATAATATAACCCTTTACTTCTGGAGAAATCCTTTAATAGAGTAATTTCTAGGTCACACAACTATGTATCTAACCACCTAATTCCATGTAGTTTAAATATTTACATTTTTATTAAAAGAGAACAGAGAGGCAAAAGATAAAAATATATCCACTAATGAGTTTCATGTTAGTCTGTCAACAATATGTTAAGAGCATAATTATACTAATACTTGGTACTATTGTTATATACCTGATGTGAAGAGGCTCTGTGGTTCTGGTGCTGTAGGCCAGTCACTGGATGTCTGTGGGGAGCTGGGGAAAGGAGGAAGCCCACTTGGGATAGGGTTAGGATGGCGAAAATTGTCTGAGAATAACGACTGTGACTCTGTTACTGCCCCTTCAAAAGGGGACCGTGCACTGTGATTGGATGAACTGATGGGGATGACTGGATTGGATTTTGACAAACCAGGTGGTGGTGAAGGCGTATCACTGTTAGATATCTGAATAAAAAAGGAAAACAAATAATAACTACATGTTTATACATTTTAGTAAGCCACAATTAAAAAGTTTGCAACCAAATGTATTAGAATAGTGCTTTGCAAACTGTGGTACTTGAAGATGTTTTAATGAAAGCATGAAGTTTCAGAAAAATCAATTAAATCATTAACTTACATATATACTCTTTAAAAAAATTAGTCTGCCTGAAAAGATTAAACTAGTCTCTTTTTTTTTATTTTGAGATGGAGTCTCGCTCTGTTGCCCAGGCTGGAGTGCAGTGGTGCACTCTTGGCTCACTGTAACCTCAGCCTCCCGGGTTCAAGCAATTCTCCTGCCTCAGCCTCCCAAGTAGCTGGGACTACAGGCGCGTGCCACCACGCCCGGCTAATTTTTTGTAATGTTAGTAGAGACGGGGTTTCACTGCGTTATCCAGGATGGTCTCGATCTCCTGACCTCATGATCCACCCGCCTCGGCCTCCCAAAGTGCTGGGATTACAGGCATGAGCCACCGGGCCCGGCCGTCTCCTCTCTTTATACAACCTTACTTCTCTCACTACCAAGAAAATAATACTTCTCATTCGGGATTTTACTATAGTATTTTGCTCAAGAGTGAAAACTTTCCAGAAACCAAACACAAATTATTAGAAATACATGGATCGGTGATAAGAGAGTGACTGACTGTAATGACTAGATCATTTAACATGCTAGGTGATTCTCAATACTTTAGTTTTCAAGAAAATTAAAGAAAGATCTAAGTTGTTTCCAAACACATCATTAAAAATAGTTTTACATAATAAATCTTTCTATGATTCTTAGGTATTTAATTCAGAAGAAATTGAAAGACTTGAGTGATACTGATATAATACTCCTCCTTCCATCTACCTATTTATATGAACAAAGTATCTCAACACATCTTAGAAAAATAAAAAACACGACCAGATTGCTGCTGCAACTTGGCTCTTTTACCAGTAGGTAACATTCATCTAGAGATACACAAAAACCAATTTTAAAATGGCCCTATTCTTCATTAAGAGATGAATTTTCAATATAATTTTACTATTTATTATTTGTTTCATGGTTTTTAAAATTAAAATCTACATTTATGTACAGTGTCATCTCAATACTACTAATAAAATTCAGAAGACAAAAACTGGCATTTGAAGTCTGTGACTGCAAAAACATCTTTATTTCAATTCAAAACTGTATATGCCTATTTTTAAGAGAAGTATATGCTTTTCAAGCAAAAACTATACTGCATTAAGATAAAACTCTATAATAACAGAGAAAAATTAGTTCACAGAGAAAAAAATGTAAAACGTCTGATTGTTAAAGGAGAGTATGTGTATTTTTTTAAATGGATGACAGGATAATAAAACATGATTATGATCAAAACATTATGATGGGATATCAAAACATTAAACTTCTCAGATACCAGTATTTCTAATATGCTGGAAATTACATCCTTTGCAACTACTTTTAAGCTGTAAAAAAATTTAATGTGCAACTAAAATATACAAGGGGATATACATATTTCCACATTCTTTTACGAAATGTGTCAGGAAAACATTTGGAAAAGCATTACATTTTAGATCTCTAAGTTTTTCACAAATACTGTGGAGGACTGGCTATACTTTATGGAAGGGACTAAATTACATTTATTTTACCAATGTAAGAAGATGTATAGAAACTCAAGGAGTGAAAAACTAGCAAAAAAAAAAGGTCTCTGAGCAATAAGACAAGATGACATAAAGCATGCTCTAATGGTCAGCACTCCACTCAGTCTCACAGTAGATTCAACTTTGAACAGCTTATCTGGCTTATCATTTCAAAGCTGAAAGTCATTTGGGGGAAATAAGAAGGGAAACTGTTAGAAACAAATACACTTGACTGAAACAGAAAATTAAAGTAGACAGGAAGGGGCAAGGGGACTATGTAGTGTAGGAATACAATTCTTAAAAGCAAGAACTCAGAAGGCATGCTAGCCTGGGACCATTTGACACAGGGTCAAGAAGACCAATAACATTAGTAGACTCTAAAGATAATAGTATCTGGTCATAATGATAATTCTGAGTCATTAAAAAAGTGTTAAACTGTGCTCTATATATTCTGGGGGAAAGAGGCTAATTATAATATGATTAATAAAGATGAGCATCAAAAGTGTTTTTAAATTGTGTCAGTAAAGTATTTTTAGAAAATTCGCCTGCATAGAATAGCTTGCTTTCAGAGTATGACAAATAAATCAAGTGATACTGTATTCAGATCTTACCTGCTGGGAATTATCACCATTCCCTATACTGAGAGAATCTGAAGGTTTGTCAATGGGGCTGTAAAAAGAAAACAAATAGAATAAAATCAGAATAAAGTCCTTCTCCTACAATAAAAACAAACTCCTCAAAAGCCAAAAAAAAAAAAAACAAAACCAAAAACCAGACACTTTACCATCTTAACAAATGTTTACTGAGGTACTGGGAAGTAAAACATTGATTAAATGTTGAGGACACAAAGAAGTACAGGTTGAGCATCCCAAATCCGAAAATCCAAAATCTGAACTGCTTCAAAATTTGAAGCTTATTGCACGCTGACGTGACACTCAAAGAAAATTGGTCACTACAGCATTTCAGATTTCAGATTCTCAGATTTGGAGTGTCCACCCAATAAGTATAATGCAAGTATCCCAAAATTCAAAAGAAAAAAAATCTGAAATCCAAAACACTTCTGGTCCCAAGCATTTCAGATAAGGGATACTCAACCTGTATAAAATCTCTACCCTTAAGGAACTTACATTCTCATTAGAGTCTCCAACAACAATGGGTAAAACAATAGCTTATAGGGGGAAAAAGGCACTGCTTACAATTAATAGATCAAAAGTCTAATCTACCATTTATTTTTGTGCATGTGATAAACATATTCCCCATTTCAGGTTTTGAAATAATACTGACATTTTTCTAGGTGTTTGACAGAGGGCATAAAAATTATTTAAATATTCTCTAGAGGTTTTTAAGAGCAATGTTTTATTTTAATATTTCTATACACTAATCATAACCCTAGAGAAGGCATGTCAAATGAGACAAAAGAAACATTTTTGGGCAAACTACTGATTCAAACAAAAACATTAACCTTTTATTTTCATATACAGAAAATGTAGCACCATGGTAAAGTAAGAGAATCACTGACTTCAAATCCATTTTATCTTGTCTGACTTAAAGACAAAATAAAATCTCTATAACTTTGTGCTACAACAGTGTACTGATATTCCTATAACTAACTTTGACTCACCACATGAACAAAAATAGTCATGTGTTGCTTAATGATGGGATACATTTTGAGACATGCATTGACAGGTGATTTTGTCATTGTGGAAACATTAAAGTGTGCACTCACATAAACCCAGATGGCATGGTCTATTATACACCGAGGCTATATAGTGCCTACTGCTCCTACACTGCCAACTTGTACAGCATGTTACTGTTTTGAACACTGTAGGCAATGTAACATAAGGGTAAGCAATTGTGTATCTAAATAGAAAAGGTACAGTGAAAAAGTTATTTATAATTATATAGAACCACCATTACATATGTGGTCCATCCACTGTTGACCAAAACAAAACATTGTTATGCAGTACATGACTATCTTTACTCAAATGTGTTGTTCTGATACTGTGTTATAGGAAAAAAATTAAGATTCCAAATTTCTTAAAATTATTTTATTCCCTGAAAATATATACGGAGTCCCCTTTCAAATAGATAACTTACTGGTACCATATTTAATTGCTCTAAAAAAAAAAATCTAACAAGGGCTAGTACCCAATCTGAGTCCCAGGTGCATCTTCTGCAGACAATGCCAGATGTTCTTGACCATAAGTAAACAGATTTGAAATTTACTTGAAGAGCATTTTTACTTACTATTCATAAAATAGCAATAAATCAATGAATATTAAGTAATGTCGGTAATGCAAACAGTTTAAAGATATAGCCCTGAGCCCACTAAGTTTAGAAGTATTGGGGGGAAAGAAGATAAGTGCACAAAGAAGGTTAAGTACAAACATCAGCTATCAAATGAACTGTTTAAACAAACAAACAAACAAACAAAAATGCCATAAATCTTTAGAAGAAAGCAAAGCTACTACAAGTGGGGCAACTAGGGAAAGTTTCCTAGGGGAGTTCAAATTTAAGTAGGTCCTTAAAAAGATTTACCCAGCAGGAGAAGAACGGGGGAAAGGGGAAAGAACAGCATTAAAGGCAGGAATACCTCCTGTGTCAAGGGTCAAAATGTCGGAGACAGTGTTGGGAGAGCTAAATATTTAGTCTAGTTGACAAATGGGATAGCTGGAATAATAATGGAAGGTAAGGACAGAAAGGTAAACACAGGTTAGGCTCCAGAGGCCACAGAAATGACCTAAATAAGCAGTGTTTTAGAAAGATTAATTCGGTGGCGGAACATAATAGCGATAATCTGAGATAAACTTGCACTATACTTATACTATGGTAATAAGGGCTTCAAGATGAGAGAAAGAGGTAATAATAGAAACAAAAGGCTAAAAGAAAGATATTACAAAGGACAATTTCTAGTGTCTGGATCTTGCTTCATCTTCCCAGCCACCATCCAATTTAGTGCTTCCATAAGAGCACTAAATAATAATTTTCAATATAAATGAGGTCAGTCTTGCTAACGGCCAGGACAACATATGAAAATATTACATAAAAAATAAATCTTAAGGATGTTTCTGGATTACGACTAATTAGAGTAACTTATATCACCTTGTCCACCATCCCAACTGCAATTTCCTAAGCACTGATTCGTAATACTTTATGCTCTATCTGGGAAAGTTTTATGAAAGATGTTTTAAAATTTGTAGATTGTGTTATCTATCCGATAATAGCTGCTGAAAAATCAGGATTATGGCAAGAAACCAGTAAAGGTATGTTCTACTTAGTTTTACTATATTCTTCTCAATTTATTTTAACAATAACAAATTAAGGGAATAATAAATGAAAAGCTTAAAGAATAAAGATATAACTAGAAATTATTTTATTTTCTATGTGAGCTATAGCAAGTCAATTATAGTTACTCCTGGTATTATATTAATAATTGGAACTATCAGTGGAAAAGAATAAAAGAAAGATAGAAGAATCCCTGAAAATACATGGGTAACCCCAATAGAAAGAAAAACTGTATCTACAAATTTCAAAAAATGTGAACTCCTTGTTTCTCTAACGGTTGGAGAGAAAATAGTTATCTCGAGACTACGACCAACAGGTCAGAGTCCTCACAACTCCACTGGCATCAGATGTAGAACTTCCTTCCTCATTAAGCACTGAGTCTCCTTAAGCTGTGGTCACATGAATAAATTTATTTTACTTTCAGCATCCACCTACCCATTATCATGCCAAGAGGGTAACTGCTAAGAAAATAAAAACTTTAATAAATACCAGATTTACTTATGAAGAGAGTATTCCATGAAATGGACTATTCCCTGCTCAAAAATTGCCAGGTCCCAATGTTATCAGATATAAGAATCTGGATGCACTAAGATAAATTGCACAGGGCTTTTTAAATTTAAAAACAAACAAAAAACCTACAGATTTTCTTAAATCAACCTCTTTCTACTGCACTAAACAAAATTACTTGCCATTTTGAAGCTAACGTTTTGTTGTTCATTCCATTTTCAATGGGAGACATTTTTTTAAAAAAACATTTGTACAGCACAAAGCAGTGGGGCAGAAGTTGCCTAGTGAGGGAAAAAGCTAGAAAGGTGTTTGAAAAATTGAAGATACCAATTCTATCCTCAAGGATAGAAGCAAAGAAAAGCAGATAATATAAACTGAACTAAAGAATGAGAGCAGCAAAAACAGAGGTTGACAACCATCTCTGAAAAGGCTAGGAGTTGAGAAGACTGACTACACCTGTACTTCACTCATACACTGAAACTGTCATGATCTGAGAAAGAGAAATCAAGTCCATGCAGTTCATTGAAAAGTACAGGATTCAAGTGGGACTAATAAGTACTAAAAGGTAATCCAGTCTCATAACACGATCAAGATATTCCCAGAAGCCAATGTTGTATGTATAAATCCCTGTATATAAAAATTCAAAAACACCTATTTTCATACAAACGATATCACTAATTTTTTTTTTTTAAGTTTCAGTCCTAAATTGTTTTAAAAATCCATAGTAGGACTCCATTTTTTTTTTTTTTTTGAGACAGAGTCTCGCTCTGTTGCCCAGGCTGGAGTGCAGTAGCACAATCTTGGCTCACTGCAACCTCCACATCCCAGATGCAAGTGACTCTTGCGCCTCAGCCTCCCAAATAGCTGAGATTACAGGTGTATGCTGCCATGCCTGGCTAATTTTTGTATTTTTAGTAGAGGCGGGGTTTCACCATGTTGACCAGGATGGTCTTAACCTCCTGGCCTCAAGTGATCTGCCAGGCTTGGCCTCCCAAAGTGCTGGGATTCAGGTGTGAGCCACAGCAGCTGGCTGAGATTACATATTTCTCAGGAGCAAATATTTGTAAATTAACCCATAAGTGCAACAGAGCTTTTTAAAATACGTATATGCACACAATATATACATATTTATTCATTTAAAGTAAAAAGTATATATCCGGACTCCATCATGGGAATTCTATTCAATTAGTCTAAATTGAGGCATCTGATATTTGATGATCACTGCAACAAAGGAAGAGAAGAGGAACACAATGAAAAAGCATCAAGACTCCTGAAAGTCTCTCAAATTATTAGATTTCACAAGTAGAAGGAAATCATTAAAATCAAATTTAAATACTTTGTTTTACAGATAAAGAAATCAAATTCAAAACTGTCTGCAAACAGGTAGTCACTGACACAGCTGGGTCTCAGTTTGGATTTGTAAATGTTAGCCAAGTTTTGATTTCTTCTAACTCGCTCCAAAGGCAATGCTTGAATTTTACTTTCTTTTACTACTTCCTTAATAGTGATGATTGCTTTAAAACATTTGCAACATAAACCAATTACATAGTAGAAGAATCAAAGAAAAAACATTTTCAAGGAGGAGGGTGGACTAAAAAAAAGAAGGTTTAATTCTTCTGCTTACCAAATTCAAAAGCAAAACAGTCAAAGTGACTTACTGATTTTTACTTACATTTTAAACAAAAGATAAAATTTACTTACACTTTAAACATAAAATTTACATAAGGATAAAAGTCAATATAACAGACATTTCCAAATTTCACTGTCATGTTACTGTATACACAAATACATATTCATTTTGCTTCTAAATTAAATACTCCCACAGATAATCATTTCAAAGAATCTATCTTAATTTTACCGTTTACCACAGTCCCTAAGTAATTCTGAGATATATTTAAACACTTGCTAACGCAAAGGATATATTTAAGTTATCAACAGGTAAAACTTGCCTTTACAGAATATACTTTGACACAGGCTTCAAATACACATTAACATTTAAAGTATTACTTTGCTACTAAAACATGGCCACATCTAAGTGGTATAATTAGCTATTAACAGAATAAGAAGCTGGGTGCAGCACCACGTGCCTATAGTCCCAGTTACTCAGGAGGCTGAGGCAGGAGGATCACTTGAGCTCAGGAATTAGAAGCCAGCCTGGGCAACACAGCAAGATCCTGTCTCTTTAGAATAAATAAAAAAATAATAAAATAAAAGGGCACGAAAAATACGCCTCATTAAACCTAGAATGATTGTAGTTGTGTAAATATGATTTTAATTAGAATTTTCTCATAATCCCATGATCTACTTAACACGAATGAAAATAAATGTTTTGGTAACTATTAAGTACAAAGAACTTGTTTTTAATAGTAAGGTCAAAATATGGACATCTACTATCCTAAACATATCACAAAATGTGGTAACCTTTCAAAAACAGCAAGTCTCCACTTATTCATAAATTCTGTATTTCAGTAATACACTTAATCTTTTTAAAAGATTTACATTTAAGTTAAACCTAAACAAACTTCTTATCTGCTTTACTTTTATTCTAGTAAATAAGGACACATACAACCCTATCTTTAACTGCCCTTTAACCCCACACTCATTCCACTCCACCCTCTGGAACAAATGCTTTAGACAAGTGGTTCTAACTTCTTTTTTGACCATATTCTAGTTAGGTGGGGCAAGATATCCCAGTTCACTTACTAGTTTTTCACTGTATATGCACATGTGCACTAACTCTGTATATAGCCAAATACAACATAGGAAGAAAACTTTTTAAGAGAAATAAGGAAGATTCTGAGATATAAACTCAGAAAAATCTAGTAATCCACTGATTTTAATGTAAATATAAAATCTTAGCAAACTTTAATTCACCTACTTAATTTACTAGTCCATTTCTCATGGCACCTGACCATATTTTGAGAATCACTGCTTTATTCCACTCCTGAATTCACCTCTAATCTATCTAGAGGTATTAGCAGACCAGTGCCCTCTACACCAATATTTAATTGATAACTATTTTTAGGTCAGTCCTCTCTCTCAAAAAATGTGCACAGGTACAAAATTTTACATAAAATTTGAGTGTTTACAAATATCCTGAGGCCTATTCATAATCTAACAATCTCTGCTTGAGACTTTTTTCTACAAATCTATGAACTATGCCTTTTCTAAATCTCAAGAGTTTTACCAAATAACGTCAGGGTATGAGAACAGAATTCATGCAGTGACCACTCTCATTCTGCTGAATTAATAAGGTACTCTGACTATACCTTCAGTCTATCAGAGATTATACTTGATTTTCAGTAAGGATATAGCTGTAATTTTATTTTAAAAGAGGTATACTCCTTCTCAAATGTAATAACAATTGATAAATTCCTACAGAAGCTTCACTTTCACCATTTCTCTAGCTAATCCATTACTGCCACCAGTCTGTGGCTCAGAGAGTTTTGCTAAAAATAACATCGATTCCTTGGAATTTACAATCCATCCACTACATCTGTCTTCAGGTAATAAGCCTCAAGCACCAGAGATTTTCAAAATCAAACTACATAGTTATGGCATAGTTTCATTTAAGCGAATTTGATTTATGTTTTAAAAACTTTTTCCTAAGAGTAGCTCTTAAGAATTTTACCTCTTCTAGACTGAAGAGTGGGAGAATGAGGGATGAGCTTGGACTTTAAAGTCACAGAGACTTTGATCAGAATCTTGTCTACTGCTTATTTGTGTGGGATACTGGTAAACTGTTTAAACTCTTTGAGACTTAGTTTTTTTACCTGTAGTAAGAAAACAATATATATACCACACAGGCCTACTGAGGATATTAAATGAACACAGAAGACTCAAAACCTTTATTCCACCCTCGTTCCACCTAAGTCTAAAGCTGAACATCTCCATTTCCTCAGTGATGGCTTGTTTCAGCCACAATAGCAAGTCATAACCATTTACACTGACTGATCTGCATACCCCACAATTCTTGTAACTAGGCCTGCTCACTGTCTTGGGCACAGCAGCCTACCTAGTTACTATTCCTTTCACAGCTGGTACTTAAATAGCATCTCAATCTAAATGAAGATATTTCAAAGTGCCAAACTTAAAAATAATAAAATAGCCAGTCCTTAAGCATCATTACTGCAAGGCTTCATCACTTCCCACTCTCATTACTTGTATTCATCATTTCAAAGCAACTTATTCATAGCACATACATAGTTCAAAACTCATTATGACTGATACACTCTCAAATTCAAAATAATGAAGGGGAGCAGATGACAAATTCCTTTTTTAGAATTTTCTGCTCACTAGGTGAAACAGGAGCAAAATATATTATAGAAAAATTCACTTACTAACATATATGTGTATACAGGGACCATGTCAGGGTTCAGTGAGGATTAATAGCTATGGTACTCTTAAGATTTCTACTCTGGCTCAATTGAAAATAAGAGAAAATCACATTTTAAGCTTAGTGTCTCAATCTGTAAGGTTCCAGGCTTTGCTTTCTTGCAATTCTTTCTGTAAAACTGCTACCCACTATCTAGGAATGCCAAGAAATGTGAAAATGAAACCCTTCTTTGAGTTTTTTTCCTAGAAAGTTTAAGTTTTAACTTACCTTGAAGAAGAAGAAACCTATCTCTTGGGTAGGACCTTGGAAGGAAAGAGTTACATTGCTCATCACTCTAATTTGGCAAGTCTTTCCTGTGAGAAGAAATCTTATCTAAAAATTCATCCCTACTACCTACTGCCTCTGTATGCCTACCCTGGGTGATAGCAGTGTGGAAGTGGAGACCAAAGCAGACGTTTCGCTATGACTGACAGCCAGCCAAAGGCTTACTCTCTGTAACTTGGGCCATTAATTGTCACTTAATAAATTTGGGTAACTGCATTAAAACAGAAAACACCCCCCACCTCACCCCTCAAAAAAAAACCAAAAAGTTTCTATATCATGTACTTATGCAAAGCATGTACATCTATGTCAAAATTTGCTCTGGCCAGGCACAGTGGCTCATACCTGTAATCCCAGCACTTTGGGAGGCCAAGGCGAGCGAATCGCTCGAGCCCAGGAGTTTGAGACCAGCCTGGGCAACATGGTGAAACGCCATCTCTACAAAAAAGAGAAAAATTAACTGAGTGTGGTGTTGTGTACCTGTAGTCCCAGCTATTCAGAAGGCTGAGGTGGGATAATCCCAGCTATTCAGAAGGCTGAGGTGGGATAATCATTTGAGCCTGGGAGGTCAAGGCTGCAGTGAGCTATGATCACATCACTGTGCTCCAGCCTAGGTGATAGCAAGACTCTCAAAAAATTTTGTTTATTCTGATCCCAGCTGAGGTTCTGCAGCACTGGCTTTGGGCAAAATTAGTAAATGAGTTTACTTGTTTTATATTTCCTCTTTTCCTCCTGTTTCCCCCTTTACAACTTGTGGCTTCTGGACATTCTCCTGCTACCAACACAGTTATGAATGTGCTCTATAGACTACCTGACTATACTTTATAATAAAAGGCAAAGTCAATAAAATATTAGCAGATCTATTAATAACTGATTATGAAAATAAGTAAATAATGTAGTTTGAATGTATGTCCCCACCAAATCTCGTGTTGAATTATAATCCCCAATGTTGGAGGTGGGGCCTGGTGGGAGGCATTTCAATCATGGGGTGGACCTCTCATGAATGGCTTGGGCCATCCCCTTGGTGATGATTAAGCTCTTGCTCTGAGTTCACAGGAGATCTGGTCATTTAAAAGTGTGTGGTACCTTCCCCCACAACCCCCTCTCCCTCTTGCTTTTGCTGTATATGATGTGCCTGCCTCCTGCTTTGCCCAGAAGCCAAGTGATGTCAGCACCATGCTTGTACAGCCTGGAGAACTGTGAGCCAATTGAATCTCTCTTCTTTATAAATTATCCAGTCTCAAGTATTTCTTTATAGCAATGCAAGAACAGACTAAACACAGTAAAAGCTAACTACTTGTTATAAATGCCAAAGATACTTTTGGTAAACTGCAATATTCATTTCTAATCTAAAGGAAAAAAGTCTCAATAAATTAGGAATAATAAGGTATTTCATATTGTGATTAAAAATACCTATCTCAAGTAAATGATCAAAATCATCCTTAAAGAGTAAATAAAACACTAGAGACTTCCCCATAAAAGTAAAGTATGAGGCAAGAACACCTGCTAGTGCTACCAGTCTAACACTGTTTTTGCATTGTTTAGCCTAAGGATTTTTCAAATAGAAAGAGGTGGTAGGAGATCCAATACAATAAAACAGGAAAAAGAAAATCTTTCCTGAAAGGCACAAGAGAGATATGCTATGTTAATGGTTGGGAGAAGTCAATGTTTTGTTTTTGTTTTTTTTTGTAGAGACAGGCTTTGCTGTCCAGGCTGCTCTTGAACTCCTGGCCTGAAGTGATCCTCCTGTCTCAGCCTCACAAAGTTCTGGGATTACAAGCATGTGCCACCAGGCCCAGCCTCAGTGTCATAGAATATAAATTCTTCCAAAACCGATTTATAAATTCAATGTATTTTGAAACACAAATAATTGATCAACTGATTGGGGAAGTTCATCTCTATAACTCATATAAAACTTTTAAATACACAAATAAAACATGGGAAACATACAAACTCACAGTGCATAAAAAGTCCACTCTGTTAATCAAATACAAGTTAAAATGAGATAGCTTTTTTTGTTTATCAAATTGGCAAGTATGCAGAAGGAAAAAAAAATACCCAATTCAAGGAAATAGTATGCAGAAGGAAAAAAAAATACCCAATTCAATACTCTCATATTCTGACTCAGCAGTTCTATTTGCAGGAATAATCAAAGCTATAACCATTTATATGTTACAACCATATAACATATATATGTAAAGATGTTCATGACAGGGTTATAAATAATAACAAAGTCAACACAACATACAACAGCAGAAGATTCGCTTAAAAAATTTAAAATATGAACATATAGTCAAATACTATGCAGCCATAAAAAATTATGTTTTAGTGACATGGGGAAATTATTCACAATAATATATATTAGGTTTTCAAATGTAACAAACCAAGGTACTCTGTGTATAATGGTATACACACATTCACAAGAAGAAAAAAGACTAAGAAAATACACAATGCAAGGAATTAGTGTATAAGAAAATACATTAACACTTTACAAATTTATATTTTACAATAATTTGTATTTATTCACGCATTCATCTTTCAACCTACTTATTGCGGTTCAGGATTGCAGGTGGCCAGAGCCCATCCTAGCAAATCAGAGGGCAAAGCAGGAATCAACCTTGGCAGGGTCCCCTCACACACATAAACACTCACACTCACTCACAATGGGATAATTTGGACATGTCAATTCACTTAACGTGCACAGCTTTGGGATGTGGGAGGAAACCAGAGTGCCTAGAGAAAATTCACGCAGACATGGGGAGAACAGGCAAAGTCCACAGAGGCAGTGGCCCCAGCTGGGAATCCATTTTTTTCTCATCAACATTGTAACAAAACAACACTGAATGAAATGGCATTATTGGAGGGCATGCTATACACAAATCACTTTCAGTGAAAAGTTCTGGGTATTAAGATCATATGCAATATTTATTTTATTCTGTATGCTTTCATAAATTTTTCATATTTCCTTCAATAAAAACATATTAGTTTTATATTCAGAAGCCAACAAATGTTATTTCAAAGAGATCATCTAAATTTTAAGTTTTTGCTCTGAAATCACCAGGGGCTATAAAACCCAGAACATGACTTAACTTAGAATGACAACATTTTCAATGCAAACAATGATGTGCATAAATGTTAAAAGCATCTGAAATAAACCACTGTTTACTACAATAACTTCATTCTTATACCAAGCACTACAGAGATGGCAACCAGTAAGGTAAATAATAGCACATGGTTTATCATAAAATAACCATACAGGGTTAGAAAAGGGTGGGTACAAAAGATTAAAGGAAAAGATCAAAGCTTGTCAAACCAGAAAGATCTGTTTTGACTTAACTTTTATTCTTAGCTTTGATATAAACAAATTTTACATAGTTTGCTATACAGTAACTTTATATTTTGCTTTGTGGTCTATTTTATATTTATTTATATTTACATACACGTGCATATATGTTTATGTGTATAATTTGTTTTTTAATAATTTAAATAATCTTTACTATCAAAATGAATGAACACAGACTTCAAAATTTAAAGACAAGAATGTGTTTTTGAAGAAATGGACTCAGACAATAATCCATTTAGTTATTATTAGCTATATTTGAAAATAGTTCTTACATTATTTTAGCACCCAATAGACACTGGGCTATAATATTTAACACCTAGACATTAAAACAACATTCAAACAAATTTAACTTTGGAATTTAAAAAAAAGATCATCAACATAAATTAATTACAACATTTACTTTTAAAATTCATTTGATAAAAGTTAAACTTATCAAATAAAAAATAACAAAAATCCTAACACATCAAATTTAATGAAAGTTCAGAATAGAATAAAATCCCCAAATTATTATACTTATTAATATGATTTTCTGACAGGCCATAACAAAATATAATCCAAGATATGAAGATCACTATATCAGAATGAGACTCTCTAACTGAAGATTATAAATTTATTTAAGCATTGACACAATATAGTTTACCCAAAACCATGATGAGGTGGAAGATAGGAGATGACTGGTCTAAGATGAGTAAGATTCTTAATATGGGATACTCCCTTCATTTATGGGATTTAAATAACTTTAGTGATTCCTGGAACTAGATATTCTTGAATATTTGTGTCCCCAACACACAAGGCTTCCTTCAGATAACACCTACTTTCCCTTTTATAGTATTCTCCCCCTAATTATATCAAGAGAGACCTCAATTAGGTAATCAGAGCCTTTTAATACCTAAAATCTCTTAATTTTCTCTTTAACAAGGAAAGTATTCCCTGGGCTCAGAGTAGTCTGCAAATCACTGCGAAAGGTGAACCCATCAAACAGCTAGTCTGAAGTGTTACCAGGGAAGAGTAGGCAGCAAACATTCAAACCCAGAAACTGTGACTCAACATTTCCCATACAGCTAAACAATTCTGCATAAATGATAGACCTTGTCAACAAGGCTTTTGCCTGAAAAAGATCTAAAATGAAAAGAGAAGATCAACTGACAAGAAGGTAAGATGTCTGACTATGAGTATCAATACTTACGTATCGTACCTCTGCAGTGGTGTCACTTTGTTCTTATTTTTATCAACTGAACCCGTAGATAGCTGAAGAAAATTGGGATTTAATTTATATAATTCTTGAAGTAGCTTCTGTTCATATTCTTGGTGTTTACCCGCCTAATGAAAGAATAAATTAAAACTGCAGTGGGATTCACAAAATGGCTGGTATGAAATACTGAATAATCTTCTGAATTATTATATTCTAAATAAAACAAGATTTTTTAAAAATAAAACATTATATAAATAAAATTTAAATAAATTTTTAAATAAAACAAGTAAGAGAAACCTGTGAGGATATCACAAAACTTCTAGATCAATGAAGTCATTCCAACAAAATTACATGATATATATCTGATAAATTAAGGCATTTCATCAACCCATTTATTGTACAGAAAAGCATATTAAGGGGAGAACATTTTTGCTAGTTCAAAAAGTGTAAGGTCCACTTTAAACCTACTTCCAAGTCTTTAATGTAAGAATTAAGTCTTGTAACAGGTCATTACTGAGTTTTCCGAAAATCAGCCAAAATTTATGAATCTCCTTTTTAATTTGGAGATTAGCACTTGAAGTAACACATAGATGAACAGTTTTACTATATTCTTCATTATCTTGACACTAAGTAAAACTTCCATGAATTAGTTTTTACTTTGTCTTTTCTTCTACAGTTGTCAAAAGTAAAATAAAAATTAATGTATTTTAAACTCTAGACCAAGGGTCAGCAATTTACAGCCAGTTGCCTGTTTTGTAAATAAAGTTTTACTGGAACACAGTCATGCCCATTCATTTACATATCGTATTTGGCTGTCGTTCTGCTACCAAGGCAGAGTGTAGTAGTGCAACAGAGGCAGAGTAAAGTAGTTGTGACAGGAGACTACATACACAGCTCAAAAACCCTAAAATATTTACTAACTAGCCTTTACAGAAAAAGTTTGCCAACCTCTGCTCTATACACAAGAGAATGCTATGCTTACTCTAGCTGGGTAGGTGTACATCAAAAGGCAATGTCACAAATATTATGGGAAAAATTAGGCAAAGATTGCCTGTGGAAGCTAACTAGACACAAAAATAAATGATAATGAAATTACTTTGAGTATCGTTTTACTATTTGCATGTATATCTAGACTGGAAGAATATTTTTACTTACCTTCAGGGATGTTAACTTTTTTAAAATTACAGTCTAAATAGATGTTATACAACAAAACCAAAACGGAACAAATCAAAACAATAACAAGTGAGAGCAACTGCATTTAATTGGGCGTAATTGTATCATATATACTGCACAATGCATCGTTCCCTGTTCTGAGAGGCAACTTGCTTGTTTCAACTGGACCTATAAATATTTCCTATGACACTAAATTTTGAGTTATGCAGTAACAAGGAAAGATTTTCTGATTTTTGCCATAAAATTTATTCAAATTTCTTTCCTACATCAAGAAAGTGTTTTAACAACAACAACAAAAAATCCCCTTTTAAAGTAATTTTAAACTCAGCTACAGAAGAGCAAGATAAATTCAGGACAACATTATGAAATTAGTTTTAAATTATTTTTTAAAATACATTAGATTTGAAATTTACATTTTTAAAACACGAAAAGTCTTGAAAATTATTTCTGGAATCAATACTTTAGGAGATATGGCTTTCACTAATATCTGTGGAAAGCCATAAAGAGCTCATCTTGATATTAAAATGACTCTACAGGGGCAGTTCATAAAGACAGGTTAAATCCCATTACAAACAAGTTCCAAAGGCCTGCCCAAACATTTTAGTTTATTGTTTAATATTACTTTAAATGAGATCAACTGGGTGGGACTTGAAAATTCTGATAGACAGAAATTGACAGGAAATGTGAATAAAGTATACCCTCTACTAATTACAATTTAGTTTGAAATGGTTCTACCTTAGATTTCATTCAAGAAGGTTTCATCCAAAAAACAAAAAAAGCATTTTTTAAGAAATCAGTTAAGTCATCTGTCCTTATTAAATATCAGATAGATCTTATTTGAACATTGTTTTTGAATCATAAAGACCATATTGTCAAGAAAACTCTGATGTATTTATTATAATGGGATTTAATCTGTACTAGCTCCAAGTCAAAAAAGGTAATACTCCATTTAACAATCTTTTCTTAAAGGAGCCCCTACCAGACTTTCTCTAGTTTGACCTGGAGAATGAAAGGTAGCAATGAATGCCCCCCACCTTCTAAATGAGAAGTATTCCTGAAAAGTCCACAGCAACAATCTGAAGTCCTCATCTACAATAGGGAAGTGCAGCATTGTGCTTTGGTATAATCCTCATTTAATATGTCGTATGGTCAACATTTTTACTTGTTAAGGCATGTTTATACTACAAATTGAAAGGAGACAGGAGAAGAGGAAACGTAAAAAAGAACATAGGATATTAAGCCTTCAATTCACCCTTTACAGGATACTGATTTAGTGGACACTTCCAGGGGGAGAATAATTTTGTAAAAATAATATTAGTTTATCAGCACTGTTTGACAGTACTATTTTCTAGCAAGCTCTGTAAAGAGTATAGATTGGTTTAACGAATAATTACAATATCCCACTTAGCTTTCATTTTGTTGACATTCCTCTTAAAACAGCATTTCCCAAAGTGTTTTCCTGGTCAACTAAGTTCTGGTTGTAAATTCCCTTTGTGGATATGTATTAGCACATTTTAAGGACTCTGAGCAGTCTTAAAGCAACCTGTTCATCTTCATTAATCTAGCATTTCAAACTTAGTTGATCACAGACACATTTTTATTGTAATAATATCCTGCAGAACTCACCTTCCATTAAACACTTTGTTTGGAAAATGCTACTTTAAAGTAATATCAGTTTTTACAACATCAAATCCTTAGTTTTTGCTTTTGCAATTTTAACTAATAAAAAAAAAAGTACTCCCTTTTCTGCAAAGTCGATAATTCACATGACTTTACTACCTGCATTTCCTCTTTTGTGAAGCTGGCCGCCTCATCCCCCAATTCATGAAGATACATGCAGTCAGGTTTTGGACACTGCATATTCTTTAAAAAGTAACTGCAGTATTTTGTTGTACCTAGAGATGCCTGCAAGAGGAAGAGGGGTAAAGGAAAAGAAGACTCAATGTGAACTGACAACACAATAAGAATCTCCATGTTTAGTGTTTTCAGGTCACCTAAAATGAGGCACAAACATGACAAAACAAAAAATATGGCTGCAAATACTAGAGAACTAAACTATTATTAGCAGGATTTATTATAGATGAGGCTCCTTTGGAAGAACTAAAGGAAACATCTGTCTATGGTTTCCAAAACTTGAACACCCAAATCTTCCCCAAATATCGAGAGGAGATAGACCAAAAAAATCTGTTGCATGTTATGAGTGGTTAGACAAATTCCTTTTTCTAATTATGCCATCCTTCTTCCATTAACAATAAAGCTTTGCTTAGTAGGACTCCTCACTCAAACCTGAATCAATGTCCATATATTTAAGGACTACCTATTTCCGAAGAAAATAATGGTTCTATTGTCACAAAATAAGATATATGTAAAAATGCGATATTTTAAAAGATTATCCCCTAATAATGAATGTGTTTATTCCTATCTGGTAAAAGAGGACCCTACAGAAATCAGCAGTAAACAAATTAGCTATAATAGACGGTATGGAACCCTAAGAGAAACTCTTCAAATTAACAGTCAAATTTAATATATAAATGCTCAGTTCTCCTCTACTTACTACATTTTATCTCATCTCCCTTTAAAAAAAAAAAAAAAAGGGATCAAGAGGATTATATTACCTTAAGTGTTCTGCCATCTACTACCACATTGTTGACACACTGTATGGCTCTGAGAGCATCTTCTGACCGGATATAGGTTACATAAGCACTGGCACTTGGACCCTAAAGTGAAAAAACCCCATTCCACTGTTACTAGTTTCAAATTAAACAATACTAAAAAAATTGTACTGCAACCTAGGGAATTCTAAAGACCTTGACTGCTACTATTACTAATGACAATAATTAGTAGTAGCAGTGGCAGTTTTGATTAAACACTAAACTAGCTCATTTGAAAGTAATAATACTCAATGAATTTTATCTGATTTTAAGAATACTGTAATATATGTGAATAAAATATTACTTTGGCTTGGCATTTATTTTTTTAAAAAGTCATTTGACAGGCTCGTCAAGGTTATTAAAAAATTAAAATTTAGATTAAAAAATAAGATTTAAAGACTATGTCAAATTATGTTCTCTCAAAAATAAATGCAATCTAGAAAACTATTCTGATAACACCAGCATAACAAAGATACTATTTTCAATACCTGAAAATATTACAGATTAGAAATCACTATCAAATCCTCATCTAATTATCACACTGCCTGATAGCAGACTCCCCTCCCCCTCCCCTTTACTCCATCACTAAATGTTTGTTTTACTATTTCCTTCTTAACTGTTAAGTCCTAGAAGGGTCAAATGAGCACCAAAAAATCCCCCACCCCACCAACAGAGGTCACTACACTGCTTAAGTCCTTGTCCCTCAAGCTTTCTAATCAGAGAGCAAAGTTTCCTTTGGAACAGCACAGGTCAAGCACAGACCTTAGGGAGGAAAGGCAAACATCCCTAAAATTAGTTACCTGTGAGCCTGCATATGATGTGCTATTATTGATGACAACTTTATGTATTTTACCAAACTTCCCAAAATATTCTGGTCGTTTTAAAACCTATAAAAGAAGAAGAAATAAGGTATAAACTGTCCCCACTTTCAACAACTTTATCTTTATAATGGAGACATTCATCATCCCTCTTCAGCAAAAGGAAAATAATAATTTTTAAAGTTTTCTAATAAATGTCACTACCTCCTAATTGCAGTTTGTATAGCTAACCTACAGGAAATCAAGAGTCTAAAAGCTATTCTTTTCTTGACCCACTGAACAGAAACTGAGACTCACTAATTGGTATCATCTACTACGTTCTACTAACTGCTCCATTATCTATGGGATCTTACCTGTACAGTATTCTTAAACACAAAACAGATCAAAGATCTTAAGTACACTGCCATTAAGAGATGATCTTACACGAAAGCAATTCTTCGAAAACAATGACCAGAATTATGTATTAAAGGTAAAGACAGAATTGAAAGGACATAGAGACAGTCTTTACTCATAAATCTATTGTATATAACATTGTTTATAAATTACACATTTCAAATAACAAGAGTGCCCACTCAACCCTCTATGCTTTATGATTTATCATTGTGCATACAGTTTCCTGTGTCAATCAATTTTACCAATCTCATCCGTCTCACGAGGTTTTTTTCCCTACTTTTCCTGGTACTTAACATTTGGGAAACAAATTTATAAGTTTCTTTCTTTATTACCTGGTTACTTCTTGGTGGTTATTTCCCCTACGTACCTCATCTCCTTTACTTTGTGAACACTACATGCATTCTTTCAGCTTCTCTTACAAACTTAACCTCGGCTAATCTGACCAGTATGTAACTTGATAAAAAGACATCTCCCATAATTTGCAACTACCTCAAAATTTTATTTTCCTAGAATGTACCTTTAGACCTACTGTTCCTACAATCTCTCCAAATAGCAAGCTCTCTCCAAATGAAAGCTTTCTGCATGTACCTATTCAAGTGTGTGTAAAGCATTTCTTTCCATTCATATTTGATAATATTCTTTTTTTTTTTTTTTTTTTTTTTTGAGACGGAGTCTTGCTCTGTCGCCCAGGCTGGAGTGCAGTGGCCGGATCTCAGCTCACTATAAGCTCCGACTCCTGGGTTTACGCCATTCTCCTGCCTCAGCCTCCCGAGTAGCTGGGACTACAGGCGCCTGCCACATCGCCCGGCTAGTTTTTTGTATTTTTTAGTAGAGACGGGGTTTCACCGTGTTAGCCAGGATGGTCTCGATCTCGGGACCTCATGATCCGCCCGTCTCGGCCTCCCAAAGTGCTGGGATTACAGGCTTGAGCCACCGCGCCCGGCCGATAATATTCTTACAGACTTATAATTTAGCTATTCTGTTCTGCATTTGATAGAATCAAAGCTTCATGAATAAATCTATGGCTAGTGTATCATTAATTCTTAGTCTTCTACCTAATTAATAGAAAGTAATTAATCTTACCATATTTTATTTTAGGTGCTTGGAAGTATAAGGTAACTGTTACGTTTGCACGTTTGCTGTAGCCAATTCTAACAGATTAGAAGGTGAGGTAATTACACTGAGTTTCAATCTTTTTCCACCCAAAACCCTTGAGGGATATGATAGTAATAGTGGCTAACACAATGACCCTTAGGTTATTTGTAGCAAAGTCTCAGGGTTGATAAAGAGAGAAGAGCAGAGTTTGAAAAAGCTTTCTGGCTAGTGGAGTTTGGAACTGTATTCAATCTTCCAGCTGGATGAATACCAACTCAGCAACCAGCCTCATAGCTAAGACAGCTACTCCAAAGGGTTCAGTGAGGCTGGTCACAGGTTGTACTGCATCAGCATCATAGGTTTATGGCAGTAGCTCTCAATGAGGGAAGCACTCAAGGGGCAGTCTGGAAATTTGTGAAAGCTTTTATTGGGAGAGACTGTTAAAGTGACTGGGAGAGACTACTGGTGTTCAGTGGATGGGGACCAGAGATGTCTTACAAGGCTCAGGCTAGCCCCGTACAACAAAGAATTGTCTGGCACAATTTCTGAATGTACTACAAGACATACCTGAAGCTGTTTATTGAGCCAGAAACAAAT
This sequence comes from Colobus angolensis palliatus, assembly GCF_000951035.1. Classification (NCBI taxonomy): domain Eukaryota; kingdom Metazoa; phylum Chordata; class Mammalia; order Primates; family Cercopithecidae; genus Colobus; species Colobus angolensis. Next base: position 3,461,282 of record NW_012115154.1, read on the forward strand.
TCCGTATTATACATAATTACAAAGTATTTTCCCAGTTTTGTCATACACTGAGTTTACAGGAAAGCAAATAATATGTAATTAGGGGATGACTACACATGTTTTGTTTAAAATTTTACTAAGAGTTATCTGAGAAAAATCACATTATTGATGTTTCATGGCACCGGAGTTGCCCAATATATACACCAGCAACAATATGCATTTGTAGCTGTCACAGTCCATGATTTTACAAATAGGTGCAAGTATCTTACTTCTTTATTACATAGGATAAAATAGTAGTTTAGAGCCTCAATATGTAAATAAATCCTCCGATGATCTAGTTAAAATGCAGATTCAGATCCAGTAGATCTGAGGCAAGGCTGAAGAGTTTGCTTAATAAGCTCTGCAGTGATATTAACGTTACTAGCCCAGAGGCCACACCTTGAATAGCAAGGTTCTAGAGAAGAAGTGTCCAAGCATTTAAATGTACAAATAGTCTTTTTATAATTACTTTCTTTTTATTCCTCATTTACATATACTTTTTCAAATTATGTGTGTAGACAAATTATATTATCAAGAAGTCATTTCATGAAAGTCAAGGGTGTTACATTAGTTTTAAAAAGTGGACACTGAGTCTGAGAAGGTTGAAGGCCACTGGTTTATGGAAATGGTTTCTGGCCAACGTCTGGGTGTAATACCTTTATAACAACATCAGATTGGTATGTAATTATGATGACATGTTCACACTGCAGCCAGAATGGTACTGTCAAAGCACAAATCTAACCACATCACTCTGTTCTTAAGAACATTCAAAAGCTTTCCCCTGCCTTGAGGATAAAGTGCAAACTCCTTAGCATGGTTAGAAAGCCTTTCATGATCCATTACCACTTACCTTGGCAACCTTATCTCTCACCACTGCAATCTAATCTTCCAGCCAAACAAATCACTTGCAGATTGAGGTCTTTCTCATCCAGAAGCATCTGTATGGTTGCTGTGCCAGAAGCACTTTACCCCAAAGACAGGAGAGGGGTACATACCTCCCTCCCAAGGTGGAATGCTATCCTTTGTGCCTCCACAGCACACAACACTTCTCATCCTGTTACTTTTGTAAAAAGGAAGGTACTTCTTATTTATCTACTACTACTTGTTTATCAGTGAATGCTCAGTGTCTTAAATAATGCCTGGCATATTGCAGGTACTCAATAAATACTTACTGAAAAAGTGAACTGTCTTAGCATTAAACAAAAAGAATCACATGGATTTGTAACAATAGTGGGCCTCAAAGTATTAGCAAATGGCAAGTGGTTGATAAGAAACAGGCTGCCCAGGCAAGGGAAAAATAATGAATTTAAACTTTCCCTATTAACTTGAACACTCTAGATTCTTCCTAAACAACTAGTAAAATAGTATTCTAGTGAACAAATAAAGGGTATGGAGAGTAGACAGAGCACCCTGTACACAGGCACATTATCTATATACTCAATGTCACGATGTACTTCACAGTGGACCAGTTTTCCTACTAACATAGTAAATAAACGGCCATGTGACAGAATCATAAATGTCCAAGGGCACGCCTAGTAACCAAAATGTCTTGTTACATATTCCTTGGGAAAACAGTCAAGTATTCATAGACACTACAGAGAAAAACAAAAACTTGGTAATCAGATGGATGAATGAGTGAATAGATGAATGGATGGATGAACAACACAGTAATCATCAACACAGAATACCCTGGAATAGGAACTGTAAGACCATAGGCAAGTCACTCAACTTCCTTTTGCCTTGTTTCTTATTTGTAAAATGAAATGTTGTGTCTTTAAAGTCGTATAGTTCATCAAACAAGCTGCTCTCCTGGGTTATCACATATACCCAGGACATTCTCATTTATGTGCTACCTAGATAACACCCATTAATTCTTCAAGCTGACCCTAATTATCCTTTCCTCAGAGAAGCTTTTTGTCAATCTCCACACTAGCTAACTGTTCTAATATATGTTCCCAAAAAGCCGTGTACTTTCCTTTTATAAACACTCAGCACACATGTAAGCACTTAAATTCTGTCTTCCCTACCAGTCTGTAAGCTTGTGTCTGGCTTGCTAACTACTTTTCCCACTACCCCTGACATCAAAATATCTAGCAAATGGTAGGTATTCAAGAATTAATTTGCAGAATAAATCAATTACGTCCTCACAAACCTAAAATTTTAGGACTTAGAAGGTGATCATCATTACCGCTGATCTAATCGTTGGCTCTAATTACCTTGTCTTCTAAGATCTTTTTTTTTTCTATCAACCAACAAATGAATACATTTGACAATCAATATTGGTATGAAGATTTTTGGTATGCAAAAATTATTTTCAAAATAAGCTTTAATTGTTCCTAAACTCTCCTATTCTGTCAATCAGAATTAGGTCAAATATCAAATTGTTCATCATCCAAAGATAAATAAATTACAAGGATCCTTCTCTGACTTGAAAGTGATGCTAACAATTTGAACCTTCTTTTGCGTTTTCTAGTGAAGTTAACTTCACTAGAAGATTTCCAAATACTAAAAAGGTTATAAAGACAAATTAAGAGAACTGTAAAAGATATTATTTAGAAGTGGTATTATTTTAAAAAAACAAAACACTTGTCTCTGATCTTTCTGAATTTTCAAGAGAAATAAAGGAAAGTGCCCATTTATTTTATTTAAGAAAGTCCAATGTCCTCTCACCAAGAAAGAATTATTTCAAACATATAAAACTAGTAGAGTATATGTTTAAGCACAGACTCATGATAAAGTACTCTCTCTTTCAGTAGTCACCACTTAGATTCATCTCCTTCAGTATAATAGTTCAGATTAATCTTACTAGTTACTTGAAATGGAAATAAGAAATCTCTGTAAGTAAATAAAAAATACAGTGGCTCACACCTGTACTCCCAGCACTTTGGGAGGCCAAGGCAGGTGGATCACTTGAGGTCAGGAGTTTAAGACCAGCCTGGTCAACATGGTGAAACCCCATCTCTACTAAAAATACAAAAAAACTCAAGCCTGTAATCCCAGCACTTTGGGAGGCCGAGATGGGCGGATCACGAG
>NW_012115154.1:3465117-3486745 GCF_000951035.1 Colobus angolensis palliatus
CCAGAAGGTTGAGGCTGCAGTGAGCCATGATCATACCACTATACTCCAGCCTGGGTGACAAAGTGAGACCGTGTCTCAAAAAAAAAAAAAAAAAAGTAGATTCTAAATCAGTAAGATTAGTACCAGTAAATACTGGCATAAGTGCCCACTGGTTAGAGGGGTATGTAGAAGTGCCCTGTGGTTAGAAAAAAAGTGGCTCACACCTTTTTAACTCTATTTTAGAGTTAAAAGACGGAGATAAAAGGATTAGTGCAAAGTTGAGGTGTTGTTCAAGGAAATGATCAAAGGTGAGGTAGGATTCTGTCTGCCTGGGGAATAATTACTAGCTTAAAAAAAAAAAGAGGGAGAACTGGCTACAGAAGTTGAGTCATACACCTAAAATGAGCTCTTTGCTGAACATTTCTTACTGAAGAAGTTTTTTTCTGTATCAACTCTAGACCACTCCTTTGGATTTGGAAAGAACTTGGTCTCCTGAGTATCATGTAACTAATGACTGCCAGCATCCCTGGACCTAGGTCCTAGTAATTCTTGAGTTGCCTCCATGTTTATCATCCACGACAGATCCTTCTTAGTAATGTCCCCAACTTTCACATGGTCAAAATCATTTCGTATTGATTTTGAACACCTGTATAGTTGCAACACATATAAACACATCATCAATAAAAACTATTTTTTAAATTAATTTTTACAAAAACAGACATCATACTCCTTAAAGATCCTCCTTCTGGGACCTTTAACATGCTCAGCTAAGTCCAAAGGTTCCTACCTCCTTAAGCACGTTCACTACAATCTTTCTTCTGATGGGTAACACGCCGAATATTACTTTAAACTCTTCTCAAGGATCTTTTGGAAGATCCCTCAAAACCAGCTCTCTCCTACCAAGTAAACACTTTGCCTGTCTATCAGCTTATATTTGCCTTATCAACAATCTAGTCAGTATCTCATGGTATATCAGAAACTAAAAATTACCAGATGCATATCTAAGGGCCTCAAGGAAAGTATGAGTTCGACATTACTCTAGTAAGGCTTGCGGCAGAAGAAGAGAAAAAAGAGTTACTAAGAAATAAGGTTAAGCTCTCTCCTTCCCCTGAATGAATAACAAAGAAACTGGTCCTTTATTTCACATTACCAAATTCTCCCTCTTCCTCCAAACTGGTTTAAAATGAGTAAGTAAAGAATGATGATACAGTATAGCAACAGGTCTGAAAAACCAACAATTACTACTTGGGCGTACTTTTTTACATCTAGGTTACTAAAATCTCTAGTGGGTTCAAGAAACTGCATCTCCACTGCTGGTCCTTATATAGATACAGAAAAGAGGAAAGAAACAGAGTATTCACGTCACATGTTAGCCTTAACAGCAAAATCGAATCATTATCCAGTTTTAACAGACTGTCAGCATGTTAGAAATCTAGTTCAACTCCTTAGTTTTACAACTGAAGAAACTGAAGCCAAGACAGATTAAGACACTTGCCTAAGATCACGACTGGTCATTGGTTTCTTAGCAACTATTCAAAAGTAATTCCTTATTTTCTCCTTTAAGATATAATGTGAGGAATCACACAATTGAGCAGGTTCAACTATTATTTCCAAGTAAGACAAGGAAACAGAAAAAATATCAAGATGACAAAGAAAACAAGAGGACTTACCTCTGGGTCTGCTAGGCGCTGAGATAAACCTACAACAAAGACGAGGTTTTTTTGTACGACACGTACACTAGCCAAATGTTTGCGATTTTCTGATATTTTTTGTTTTCTCTCATTTTGTTTCTGTTTTTTCTCATTCTTTATCCTTTGCAGTTCTTCCTGGGAGAGTGGTTTATAAACTGCTGGATCTTCTGGATATGGCTTTAAGCATGAAACAAACACAGAAGTTAGCATCAAATTAAAAAATAAAAAAACTACCTAAGTAATTATCCGATTCTCGGTGGTAGGTATGTGGGTTATTTGTTACGTTCTCCATTTATGAGAATGTTTTAATTGCTTAAATTTTTTTTATTTAATAAAAGACAAATGTTAAATAAAATAGTTCTAATAAAAAAAATTTTGGAGTTTAGCACTTTTAGTGCTAAAACATCTACGGTTTAAAGGCAAAACAACAACAAATCAATCTTGATATTCCCTGCAGTGTCCAACAGAGTTTACGGGAAGATTAAGCTTCTAAGGTGCTACGTAAGGGGCAAGGAGTGTAAGTTCTTGCATCTAAATGTGGATTTTACATATTATAATTAACAACTATTTAATGAAAAGCTACTACTATGTGCTAGGAGATTAATGAAGTTACACATTTGTTCTTAAAGCAATTACTACTGTGTCCGGAACATAGTAATCTCTCAGTAAATACTAGCAATCACACTGTTGTGTGATCGTTTCTTTCTTAGCATTTTGATACCATTTTCATTCCTACTATTAAAGCCAGGGCTACTAAATGAGGGCTCTGGAGACGGAATGCTGGCACTGAATCCTAGCTCAGCCATTACTATCTGAGTGACTTTGGTAGTCACATGACCTTTCTACCTCAGTCTTCTCATCTGTAAAATGGAAACTACAGTACTTTATTTATTCACCTATAAAGTGATTAACACTGTGTCCTGCATGTAAGTATTCAAAAGCCAATTATTACTACTAAAAACAAATAGTTAATGATAAATGGAAGATGTGGCACATTATTTTTTCTTTTCTTCCCCCCGCCACAGACCCCTGCACACACAACACCAACATAGGGGCACATTAAATGCCATAATATGTTAAACTGGATAGGAAGAGATTCCAGGGATGGAGACTCAACTGGTTTGGAAATTGGCACCTATCAGAATATAAGAGTGGGGAACAACAGAAATAATGCCAAACCAAAAAAAAAAAAAAAAAGGTGGAAACAAGGAAGGGTGGAAGAAATAGCCACAAGCCTGAAATTTTGCTACGATTTTAATGTGAAGTTAACTTCCATCTCTTCATACGTAAGTGTAAAAAAAAAAAAAAACTCTCAAATTTGTGAACATACCCAGACTAATGTTGATGGCAACTAAGAAAGTGAGGTTTTACCTTATATTCCTCAACTTTTACTAGTATATACCCTGAGGTCTCCAAAAACCCTATTCTTTCCCTTCTATTCCCACTTTCGATTTTAACTTACTGCTTTTTAAGAAAACTTAATACTCTTCATAGTTTATCTTATCATCAATGAATTAGAGCTGGTGACCCAAAAAAGAGTCAGGCTTAATCCTTAGCAGTTTGGTAGGATATAAACACCCATACCATTTGATTCCCACGTTAAGAATCTGGATCTTTGAGTTAGTTGATCCTGTTTGGTGTACTCCAACTTATTTGTGAGTGAAAGGCACACAAAGCAGCTTGCTTAGTAATTTACCTGATTTTGGTATGATTTTAGGACTTTCTCCAGGATCATATATAAATTTACTATGATTTCAGAAGCTCAATAAATATGTGCCAAGCGAACATCAAAAGCTACTCTCCAGAGTTGAAAACCTAGCATTTCTTTTAAAAGCCACCAAAACACACACACATACACACTTTTTAAAATTAAAACATAAATTATTTCTTGCATTTTATACTTAAGGAACCAAACTGTTAGAGATCTATTAAAGTAAGTTCAGTTCCTCAATCAATTACGTAGTCTTCCACATTTAAGTTTTTTCTTAATGCTTCCTGTCAAAACTTTCTTCTCCACTTACTTTTCTGTACCTACATTAATTATCTCTTTCAAGTCTTAATCTATCTGCCTGGATGATTTTAATCCCTTGAAGCAATTTGGAACTCTAAAGGCACAAATGTAAAAAGATATAAAAGCAAACTACATATTAACGAATTAAAATACTTTTCTATAAGATAACTTAAATTTTTCATTTGCACCTAGAAAAGATGTTTTCTACCCCAGAATTCCTGGGGTAGCTCCTTTTGAAGTGTTTACAATTAAGTTCATTTGAGGCTCACGCCTGTAATTCCAGCCCTTTGGGAGGCTGAGGTGGGCGAAGCACTTGAGATCAGGAGTTCAAGACCAGCCTGGCCAATATGGTGAAACCATGTCTCTACCAAAAATATTTTTAAAAATTAGCTGGGTATGGTGGCATGAGCCTGTAGTCCCGGCTACTTGGGAGGCTGAGGCAGGAGAACTGCTTGAACCCGGAGGCGAAGGCTGCAGTGAGCTGAGATTGTGCCACTGCACTCCAGCCTGGGTGACAGAGCCAGACTCCTTCTCAAAAAACAAACAAACAAACAAACAATTAAGTTCATTTCAAAGCTGTTGCTCTTCACTAACATCTAAAATAGTGATGCTCCACTGCCTGAATGGATCAAACATATGGATTGCTCCTAGTTTTGTTTCAAAGTATAGTTGATGCACTGCATTTTACCAGTCCATAACAAGGGAAGTACAAAAACTGAGATAAGCATTCAGAAACTCTCAGAGCAACTGACACTACCACAACATTCAGGTACATCAGCAGTGGACTCTGCAGAATAAGATATGTTTCCATGTAGTCAAAATATTAGCCATGTATAATAGCAACCTATATCAGTCTTCAACACACAGGGGAAAAGAAAGAAAAGAAAAATCTGATTCTTCATCACAGACAGTGTAAGAAGCAATGATGTAACTTTTCTGGGACTTAGATTTTTCTGAGAACTGGCAGAATGTGACAAACACCCTCAAGCTTTTTCCTTTGTTAGCACTATATGAAGTTGTATAAAATACTGATTAAACATCAGGCAAAGTCATGTAATATTTGAAAATGCACAAACACAAAAAAATTGATGGAGAGTGACATAAGAAAAATCAGGTTGCAATATCAACTCTTATCAAGTATATTACTGATGCACCATCATGCTGAGCATATAACAATGAGTTATATTGTTGTCTGAGTCTTTTTGCTATGTTATTCCAAGTTTTGTTCCTATGGAAATATATTTCCATCAGGCTTCAAAGTCAATGCTGTTGGAACACAACTGCTACACAATACAAAAGATACAAACACAGGAGAACATGAGACAGAGTATTCTACTACAATTTACCCTCCAAATATATCTTACTCCAGTACCTTAAAAGAAGTTATAAATACTAGTTGTTTAATCTTAACACCTGAAAAATATAAAATATGCTTACCACAAATAGCAAATACATAATCAAAAGGTTTATTAGCTTCAACTTGTCCAAAAGTTTTATTAAAACATTGGAAAAGCATGTATTCCAAAATAGTTCCTCCTCCATTATAATTCCTTCTCTACACACATCACCATATATACCTACTGTACAAACCCAAGGTCAGAAAATCAATAAACTAACACAACAAAATAAGGATGAGAGGTAGACTATAAAGATGGGAGGGCTGGCTGTGGTGGCTCACACCTGTAATTCCAGCACTTAGGGAGGCTGAGGTAGGAGGATTGCAAGACCAGCCTGAGCAACACAGTGAGACCCCCATCTCTACAAAAAATAAAAAAACATTAGCCAGGCATGGTGGTGTGCACCTATACTAGCAGCTACTTGGGAGGCTGAAGCAGGAGGGATGCTTGAGCACAGGAGTTCGAGGCTGCAATGAACTATGATGGCATCACTGTGCTCCAGTTTGGGTGACAAGGCAAGACCCTATTTCAAAAAAAGTGGGGGGGAAATGAAGAAATCAAACATGAATAACTGCAGACAGTAAGACTCACAAAGCTAATAATACTAGTACTAAAAATGAATATAAAGAAAAATACAAAGGCCAGGCGCGGTGGCTCACGCCTGTAATCCCAGCACTTTGGGAGGCCAAGGTGGGCGGATCATGAGGTCAGATCGAGATCATCCTGGCTAACATGGTGAAACTCCATCTCTACTAAAACCACAAAACAAATTAGCCAGGCATGGTGGCGGGTGCCTGTAGTCCCAGCTACTCAGGAGGCTGGAGCAGGAGAATGGCGTGAACCTGGGAGGCAGAGATTGCAGTGAGCCGAGATCATGCCACTGCACTCCAGCCTGGGTGAGAAAGGAAAGAAAGGAAGGAAAGGAAGGAAAGGAAGGAAAGAAAGGAAAGGAAGGAAAGAAAGGAAAGAAAGGAAGAAAGGAAGAAAGGAAAGGAAAGGAAAGGAAAGGAAAGGAAAGGAAAGGAAAGGAAAGGAAAGGAAAGGAAGGAAAGAAAGACAGAAAAATACAGGCTATTGTATTTTTGGCTGGGTGCGGTAGCTCATGCCTGTAATCCTAATATTTGGGAGGCCAAGACATGCGGATCACCTGAGGTCAGGAGTTCGAGACCAGCCTGGCCAACATGGCGGAAACCCTGTGTCTACTAAAAATACAAAAATTAGCCAGGCGTGATGGCAGATGCCTGTAATCCCAACTACTCAGGAGGCTGAGGAGGAGAATCACTTGAACCTGGGAGGTGGAGGTTGCAGTGAGCCGAGATCACGCCATTGCACTCCAGCCTGGGGGACAAGAGTGAAACTCCATATCAAAAAAAAAAGGGGGGGGGGGAATACATCCGATCAATTTTTTGACCAGAGCACATGTTAAATTTCTAGGAATAACTTATATATAGGAATAACAAATGAAAAGTTACAAGCAGAAAATTTCTCTTTAAAGGCACTATTGTGTATTACATATCAAACTAACGCAAAATAGGTTGCTTATGGAGAATTATTTAGATATAACATTATCTTTAATAGTGATAAACTTCCAAGTTACTAGTTAACATGGTTTGCAGTTTCTAGTGTAATTACTTAATTTCTTCCATATGTGTAGTTATGTTTCCACTTTTATTCCAAATGCAATTATTTACGTGTCTTCTCTTTACTTTTTATTAAACTTGCTAAGACTTTAATTATTTTATTGGTCTTTTCAGAGAACCAGCTCTAATCTTTATTGAAAAACTTTTTATTTTTTTCCTATTTCACAAAATTCTGCTTACTCCCTTCCACTGTCATTGGGCTTATTCTTTTTCTAATTTTTTCTGATCCCTTCTACTGTCACATTACTTATTCTTTTCTGATTTTTGTTGTTTTCTAATAAATGTATTCACAGCTTAACTTTTCTGCTACATACCACTTTGGTCTCATGCCAGATATTCAGAAGTCATGTTCCAAATTATTGATTTAGAATAATTTGTAATTTTCATTTTGATCTCTTTAAACCAAGAGTTATGGAGGACCATAATTTATGTATTATAGGTAAATGAACTTTTAAGAAATCCTTTTGCTGTTAACATCTAATTTGATTATACTATTATACTATTTTTTTAGGGTTCTGGTTTCCAGTAATACAGAGCTAATTAACCATCTTACTAAAAACTATGAAAAATACAACATAAAAAGTTTTTTTTTTTTTTTTTACTAACATCCTAAAAATCTACACTAGGAAAATCCTAAGCCAATTTTTGGTTGAAAGTAAAAATTCAGAGGCTAAACAGAAAATCTGATTAACAATAAATGGGGTAGGGAGAGAAAGAGCTGAGGAGAAAGAACATTCAAAGCCCAACACCAGCCCATGGTAGTCTTTGGCAAGACAGGTCCTATGATAAGCTGAGATACAGTCCACTTCCAAACGGTGGGCTCAGGATAAGAACAAATTATAAACCGGAGGATAGTCTCAGGGTAAGAACAAACTACAGAAAGGTCAGAATAAGGTAAGAAAAAAGGGAAAGTACGTAGGGGAAAATCATCCTGGAGAAATTGTTGAAGTCAACCCTAGGGAAGAGTTGCAGCATGGAGATATATAGCTTGGCTAGACCAAAAGCCTTTAAGCACATGGCAGCCGTAATGCCAATGCTTACCGGACCCAGCAGAAGCCAAATTGAAGCCTCTCTAGAGAGGAGTCAATCCACGCTAGTCCTTGGGGAACCTTACAAATAATTTTCTCAATGACAACAACAAAGAAGCAGCCACATTAACCAAGCACAAAGAAATACAACAACATGAGCAACAATAAGCAGAAACATAGCCCAGACTTCAGCCACTGGAATTATTGGGCAAAGATTTTTTTAAAAAATAATGCTTATCTGTTTAAAAAGCATATAACCTTGAAAATACTTATAGGGTATAATAATCTATTTTAAAATAACAGCAAGAGAAAAAAAAAGAGCAAACATTACTTTCTAGGAATGGAAAACACAAAACCAATAGTTAAAACTCAATGGACATATTTAGGGGCAGATTGGACCCAAAAGAAACTATTCACATATAAGGACAGATCAGAATAAATCATTGCTATACACACACGTGCACACACACACACACACACCCCTTGCTAATTCTGTTATTCAAATTCTCCATTTTCTTTTTATTGTCTACTTCATCTATTTCTAAAATCTCTCCATTATAAATACGGATGTCAGTTTCTCCTGGTGTTTATAACGGCTCAATATACTTCAAAGCTGTACTGTTAAGTAAATAAAGATTCATGCCTTTGTGGACCTTTTGCCCTTTTAAAATGTGTTTGATCTTGAATTTCATTATGACTAATATCAGTACTATTATATCTTCTTTCCTATGATTTCCATTTGCCCACTGTATCATTTTTCCTTCCTTTCATTGATATTTTTCTTGAATATGCTTCTAGTCAATCGGTTCTACAAGTTTTGTTAGGAAAAAAAGCAGTCCCCCATTTTCCCTCCTCCTCTGCAACCAGTTGCCTCTCCCTAGAAATAATCATGTTGACTCTTTTAGATGATTCTTTGTCATTTTCTACCATATCTCTAAATAATACATTCATATGGTTACTTCTTGATTTCTCAGTTTTAAATATCATCACCTTATGCAACTTGAAAACTTAGCTCTGTCAGTTTCCCTCATCAAACATCCCGACTCCACTTTCTAATTTCTACCGTAACTTTGGTTAGGGCAATATTCAGGATTACATTATTATAAAATGCAAATGTTATTTACACACTTCCACTTCCAGCCATGGAAGTAACAGACTAGTCCTATCATCATAAACAACTAGAGAACTAGACAAAAATACAGGAAATAACTATTTTCAGACACTGAAGAAACAGGCAATGAACAGCAGAACTGTGATCTCTGAGAAAAAAGAAATAAAACAGATGAATACCATAACTATCCCAGCTTTCTGCTCTTCCAGCACTTACCAGATCCTGGTACTGGGTCCAAAAGTCATAATGAATGGAGGGGACAGACAGTGATAAAAATTAGAAGAAGTTGGCCGGGCGCGGTGGCTCAAGCCTGTAATCCCAGCACTTTGGGAGGCCGAGACGGGCGGATCACGAGGTCAGGAGATCGAGACCATCCTGGCTAACACGGTGAAACCCCGTCTCTACTAAAAAATACAAAAAAACTAGCCGGGCGAGGTGGCGGGCGCCTGTAGTCCCAGCTACTCCGGAGGCTGAGGCAGGAGAATGGCGTGAACCCGGGAGGCGGAGCTTGTAGTGAGCTGAGATCCGGCCACTGCACTCCAGCCCAGCCCGGAGACAGAGTGAGACTCCGTCTCAAAAAAAAAAAAAAAGATTAGAAGCAGCTGAGACAGAAATTTATGGGGGCAAAATACCACAAAAATGGAGTCAGCCCAGAAAGAATTCCAGAGGTCTACATAGAGGCGTACTGTGATAGCTAGTTTTCACAGGTGTCTTTCCAACAGAGATACCTAGTAGAGTCCACACCAATAATGAATTTAGAAAAGAAATAAAAAAAGAATACCAATGACATGCAAACTCTTTCAGAAGGGAGAAGATGAGGGAACATTTCCCAACTCATTTTATGTGGACAGTATTCCTTTGATACCAAAACTGAAAACAATACAAAACTACAAAGAAACACCCTTCATGACATAGACAAAAAAATCTTCTGAAAATATTAGCAAACTGAATATAAAAAGGGTAATACTTCATTATCAAGTAGGGTTTATCTTTGAGAGGAAAAGCTGATGCAAAAATTAACATAGGCCAGACATAGTGGTTCATGCCTATAATCCCAACACTTTAGGAGGCTGAGGCAGGAGGAATGCTTGAGGGCAGCAGTTCAAGACCAGTCTGGGCAACATAGTGAGCCCGTCTCTGCAAAGATAAAATTTTTTTTTTAATTATCCAGGTGTGGTGGTGCACACACACCTGTAGTCCCAGCTACTTGGTAGGCTGAAGCAAGAGAATTGCTTGAGCCCAGGAGGTTGAAGCTGCAGTGAGCTACAATCAGGCCACTGTACTCCACCCTGGGCAATAGACCAAGACCCTGTAGCTTTAAAAAAACCAAAAAACGTAAGTTACCATTTCAACAGAATAAAGGGAGAAAAAAGTATAACCATCTCAAAAGTATCAACAAAGGTATTGGGCAAAATTCAACACCATTCATGATAAAATCTCTCAGCAAATTAGGAATAAAGGAAAACTTCCTCGACCTGATAAAGACCAGACCAAAAAATGCACAGACAGCAACTACTTAATGGTGTAATACTTAACGCTTTCCTGCTAAGATTGAGAACAAAGATATCTTCCTTGTCACTTCTTTTCAACATTAAACACTAGAGGAGTTACCCAGTAGAATTAAGGCAAGAAAAAGAATTTAAAAACACAGAGCCAGGAGCAGTGACTCATGCCTATAATCCCAGCATTTTGGAGGGGGCTGAGGTGAAAGGATGCTTGAGGCCAGGAGTTCAAGACCAGCCTGGGAAACACAGCAAGACCTCTACAAAAAATTTTTTTAAACAATTAGCTGGGCATGGTGGCACGTGCCTATAGTCCCTCCTACTGGGGAGGCTGAGACAGAAGCACTGCTTGAGCCCAGGAGTTCTAAACTGCAGTGAGCCGTATTTGTGCCACTGCACTTCATAGCCTGGGTGACAGAGCAAGACCTTGTCACTAAATAAAAATTTTAAAAGCAGAGATTGGAAAGGAAAGAGTAAAACTGTCCTTTTGCACAGAACACATAATCACTTATGTAGAAAATCCTAAGGAACCTATTTAATTAACAAGGTTTCTTGATACAGATGGCCAACATTCAAAAGTGGTACATTAGCAATAAACAACTGGAAAATGAAATTTTAGAAACAATATCGGGCTTGGCACGGTGGCTCACGCCTGTAATCTCAACACTTTGGCAGGCCGAGGTGGGTGGATCACAAGGTCACAAGATCGAGACCATCCTGGCTAACATGGTGAAACCCCGTCTCTGCTAAAAATACAAAAAATTAGCCAGGTGTGGTGGCACGCGCTTGTAGTCCCAGCTACTCGGGAGGCTGAGGCAGGAGAATCACTTGAACCCGGGAGGTAGAGGTTGCAGTAAGCCGAGATCACGCCACTGCACTCCAGCCTGGGCGACATGAGTGAAACTCCATCTCAAAAAGAAAGAAACAATATCATGTGCCATAACTCAAAAAACATAAAATATGGATAAATATAACAAAACATGCTGTACTATTACGTATACTGAAAACTAAAACACTGCTAAAGAAATTTTAAAACCCAGAAAAATGTAAAGATATACCTTATTCATGAACTAAAGGAGTCAACATTTTTAAGAAGTCATTTTTCCTCAAAATGATGTATCTATACAGTTAATGTAATCTCCATCAAAACCCCAGTAGGCTTTTTGTGGAAACTCACAAACTGATTCAAAAATTTATGTGCAAATGCTAAGTACTCAGAATACCCAAAATAAATTATAAAAAGAATAACAAAGTTGAAAACCTTGTCATGCCAGGTTTCAAAACTGACAGTAATAAAGACAGTTTGGTATGAGCATATGGATAGATATAATCATCAATGGACAAATACAGGTGCTAGTATTGGATTTACACATTTATGGGCAACTGACTTTCAAGAAATATTTCAAAACCAATCAAGAGTAAAAGGACAGTCTTTTCTGCAAACGATGCTGCAACAACAGAATATCAGCATAGGAAAAAATATATATATCTTGATTCCTACCTCACATGTGAGCCACTGTAGCATAGTATGATTGCTTTTTCATTTCTGTACAACTTTTTGTTTCCCCTAGAGTTAATCTGTTTTGTCTGGTTATATTTTTAGGTGTTTATTACTAATTCAACCATCAAATCTCTTCCAACTGGCAAAATGGCCTCACAAGACATTTCTCTTTTGGAACACCAAGTATTCTTTTATCTTTTTCTACAAATCCCTCTTGGAGTTTTCTGATGTGTTGCATTTTGGACTGGTTGCCCTCTTTACCTTGGGCACAGCTGTCATCCTTCCCCATCATTTCGGGAATCCAGGTGCTTCTCTCCTGCGTTGGATCTCCTGTTTCCTTTATCCCATGATTCTCTGTTCTTTATTCCTTCATGTTGGTGGGGCACATCCTCCAATAGATTCCTGAGAGAGAATGCATGGAAGGTAAAAAAAATTTTGAGGCCTCTCACGTCTGAAAATGTCTTTTCTTGTACCTTCACACTTAACAGTTGAGCAGATACGAATCCGAAGATGAAAATTAATCTCCTTCAGAAGCGTCTTCTAGCTTGAAGTCTTGCTATTGAGAAGTCTGAAACAATCTGAATTCCTTGTCTTATACGTGCGATCTACTTTTTTCCTCTGTGGAAGCTTGTAGAACTTCTTTGTCTTTGGTATTCTGGTATTTCAAAATAAAAAAGCTTGTGCTGGACACCTGATAGGCCCTTTCAATCTGAAAATATGTTCTTTGGTTCTGGGAAATACTCTTCAATCATATTCTTGGATGATTACTTCCCCTCTGTATCACTGTGATCTCTTCCTAGAGCACTTAATTGTTTGGTATTTGACCTCCTTGATTGATTCTCAAATGATTAATCTCTTCTCCCAAATATTTCATCTCTTTTGCTTTTTGTTTCTCAACTTCATCTTCCAATGCTTTCCTTCAGTTATTTTTGTTATTATATTTTTATTTTCAATAACAATGGTTACTGTTCACTGAATATTCTTCTTTATATCATCCTGTTCTTTTTTTTTTTTTTTTTATCTTGAGGTAGTATCTTGCTCTGTCACCCAGGCTGGGGTGCACAGGCATGAACATGGCTCACTGTAGCTTCAACCTCCTGGGTTCAAACGATCCTCCCACTTGAGCCTCCCAAATAGCTGGGATTACAAGCATGTGCCACCACATTCAGCTAATCTTTCTTATTGTTATTCGAGACGAGACCACGCCATGTTACCCAGGCTGGTCTCAAACTCCTAACCTCAAGCAATCCTCCCATCTTGGCCTCCCAAAATGTTGGAATTATAGGCATAAGCCACCATGTCCAAACCACCATCCTGTTTTTGTTTCATAGATACATTATCTTCTATTATTTCTGAAACAAAAATAATAATACTTCTGTTGAAGTTCTCATTTTCTTGTATAGTCTCTGCTTTCCATGGGAATCAATACATAATGCCACATCAGTGCACCACCTATGTTCCCATATCTGCTGTTTCTATCAGTAGCTTTCTCAGAAATGCTGCATTGAAAGGACACATAAAAGCAGGCTAAGAAAAAAACCAAGTAGCCTGTGCCTGTGTTTAGCAGCCACGACCAAACAGTAACACTAACCTCTCTTGGTTTTTAAAACCTGGCTGTCCTTGCTTTTCAAAGATATTAAAGCTAAGATAAACTTTCTGCAAAACAGGTACGTTTCATATTGTAGACCAAAAACAGGAGCTTGATTCAACTAGCTCCCTACTTGCATCTCCCAAGTTTCTTCAGATCATTTCAATATGCCACCTCACAGCATGGCCTCTGTAGACCCTCTCTCTGCAGGGTTGGGTTACATGTAAATGGTAGTTTCATGACCCTCTCTAGGCCTCTAGCAACACTGTGGTTTTCCTCTGTGTTAACACAACCACTGTAGATGGCCTCCAGAGACCAAAGACTTGCCCGACTCTGACCGACACAGGCAACTTCATAATATTTATCTTGCGCTATGCTGAGCATATTCTCTGGCAAGACTAAGCCAGGTCTCAGACTCCAAGACTCTCTGCTGCCTGCAATACAAAGTCTGGTGACCAGGAGACCAAGGAGAGGTTCTAGGATATGTGATTAAGTCAACAAGAAACCAAAAAATTATTCCTGGCCTAATAACAATAACCACCTCAGCTAAAGATTTAACTTGGAGACCCTAAAAGGAGGTTGCCTTAGACCTCTGTCATCTGGATTTCTTTTTTCTGTAACTGTTGGAAAGTTTTAGTGCTTATCCTTAGACAAGCTTTTATCTTTTCAATTCATGATCTTATCCAGTCTCATGATATTATAAATAACATACTATATGCTAACTGACCCCCAAATCTTTATCTCCATACCAGAATCTTACCTGAAATCCAGAAATGTACATTCATTCACCTGTCTACGCAATATCTCCACTTAGATTTCTAAGAGGAATCTCATACTTAACATGTCTAAAACTGAGTTTCTGATCTTCTCAAATATCTATTCCTGGTGAAGTCCTCCCCATTTCAGTTCACGGCCATTCTTTACTTTCAGGTGTTCAGTCAAAACCTTGCAGTCATCCTCATCTCTCCATTTGTTTGTATAGTGGTTCATGAATAATAAAGTTCATGAATCTTTTCATGTGTGAAAATGTTTTATTATGCCTTTACACATTAATAAAATTGAGAGCTCTCCTTTCAAAGTTATATTCCCTCAAAATTTGGGAAAATAAATGTATCAATTAGTTTATTTTCTATAATTGTAAAATGAAAATACTGGTATTAATTTTAGCCTTGTTCTTTTGTATTCTAAATATTTATCTCTCACAAGCTTTTAGTTTTCCCTTTATTCTAGATGTTCTAAAATTTCACAATTATATAAACAGATACTTATCTTTTTCAGTCATCTTGCTTCACACTCACAGGGTCTTGCTAATCTAAGAGGAATTTTCATCTATTAGTTCTTTGATTATTTCTTCCTATTCATTTTTAGTTCACTCCTCTGAGACTGCTCTCAGCAGAGATTAGAACCTGTGGATCTATGTTGCTTTTCTTTCATGCTTTCAATTTTTTCTCTTGTTGTATTATATTCTTCAATAAAAACCCACTCAGCACAAGCTTCCAATTTACCAATCTGCTCTTGAAATGTGTCCATTTTGCTTTTCAGGCCATCTATAAGATTTCTCAAGATCTCTCTAATTGGTTCTTTTCATAAGGAAATATAGTCTTTCTACATGAATATGCCATTCTCTCTTTCCTTTCTGAAAGGTACCAATGATAGTTTTAAATGTCTTTCTATTTTGTTTCCTGTGTTAGGATCTTCTATTTACTGATTTTTGTGCTTCTCTTTCATGATGTTGGTTTTCCTCAAATCTGTGTTCTTTCCTTTTGCACATCTTTACATGTGAGAATCCTGGTAATCTGCCTATAAATGCTATTTCTGCCTACTGCAAGATTCTCCTCTGTGACTGTAGCAAACACATATTGCTGGACAGGTAATCTGCTACGCACAGAAGCTCCTAGTTCCTCCAGAATGCTTCCATTAACCTTAAGGCTCTGATTCAAATTTATAATCACTGTTTTAATTAGAGGGCATCTGTCTCTGCTACATGGTACAAAAAAGGGGGTAGGCCCATAAGGCTGCTCTGAGACCATACTCGACCAACTACACTGAGACGTTTCCTAGGATCGTGAGGCACTGCCATTCCTTTTTTTTTTTTTTTTTTTTTAAAGCAGTTTTCTCTTGAGCTGATCTAATGCTTCCTCCTTGAAATTGTTTCCAACGTCCTTCTCGTATTTCAGAGATTCCTCACACTTTCTGGTATTCCCAGGACACCCTTTTATTCATATCAAGCGTTGCTAAAGTTATACTGTTTTTACCTTTAAAACCTTTTTTTTTTTTTTTAACTTTCTAAAGACTTGAAGTAATTTTAGGTAATCTCTTAAGACTGAAATGATTTTCTTTGTAATTTCCCCAAATAACTTATTTTTCTCTAATGACAATTTAATAACGGGTCCTTTTAAGGTGACTTCGTAACATCCCAAAGGGGAAAAAAAAGAAAAAGATAAACATCATGAAGCCAATAAATTTATAATCCTTAGAGTCTTGGGCAATCCTGAACATCATTACTTCTGATGAAATAGTTCAATATGATTGTCTTCTTATGGAATGACTGGGAACCAATTTTTAAAATACAACTGTTTAAAATTCATAAACAAAAATTTATATAGATTTTGCCCAAAGCTAATGTTAGGGTTTTCATTTACCTTTCCATTCACATTTCTTAAACTATATTAACTATGTGAAATATTATATATACAAATTATATACACACATTATATATGTTATATATAATATATATGTAACTATATAAATGTATAAACTACATTAACATTGAAATAGACCTAACTTTTTATTCATATAATACATATACATACCCACTGGATTTTTAAAATCTAATGATAAATAAACAATGCACCGCCTTCTGAGATTTACTACAAATTCTCAGATAAGAAAACTGAGAGGTAGATTACTTTTTAAATTTTAGATATCTAAAGCACATTTCAGCTTTCTCAAAATTTGACAGAACACAAGAGGTCTTTGAAATGGGTAACCAGAAAATAAAGTTTAAATTACACAAACATTAAAGAAAAGGCAAATTCCATAATAAAGTGGCAGATAGTTGCATTAATCCCTAAGGTCACAAATAAAGTCCTTCAAAATACAAATGCAGCAGTCCTCCCTATCCTGGTAGTTAATTCACTATACTGTAATTGTGTTGCTGGGGCTTATCAAAACAATAAAACTCACAGAATATTAAAAATAATAGATTTTTAGAGTTAGGAGGGGCTTTTCAATAATACAATAGTTCAGAACAGACTATATAGACTCAAAAGACATACTTGAATTCTAAACCTCCTACCTACTACTCACAAGTTGATGACTCTGGACAAGTTCTCTAAGCTCCTGTTTCCTTGAGTATAAAATGGGAATATCAATACCAGCCTAAAATTGCTGTAAGGGCTCAAGAAATGAGCAATTATTATCTTCTGAACCAGGATTTCTCTGTCATTTTAACCCTCTTAAGTAAACATCTTCTCTCCTATTTTGTACTAGAAAATTGAAGTGAATTTCCTCCCACATGTAATATAACATGTTTTTCTAATTTCATGCAACCCTATCCAAATCCATTACCTCTCTATTCTTAATTTTCTTAAGCAGTAAGCATCCCTGACCATGTCTTTCTCCTCAGATAAAAACAACAAACTAAAGGCCAATCAGAGAGGTTACATGACTTTACAAAGATCATACAGCTAGTAAACAAAGCCAAGACATGGCCCTGACTCACAGTGCAGTGTTCTTTCCACCTTATTATGTCTTAAAATAATATACATGATAAAATAAGATAATCAGGTGAGGTTTGCACAGTCTTTTAAATTCACTTGCTCATATACATGACAGGAAAAACTATACAATTAAATCACTGTGCAGTTATTTTGAAGTATTTACCTTTCTACATGCAGGACAAAGCCCATTTTCATCAGTGCGAATTCGATGCCAACAAAATCGGCAAATCTGGTAGCCACAGGTGCAAGGGAAAAAGTTGATATCATCTATCTCCAAGGGCTCCATGCAAAGAGGGCACTCCACAGGGTCTTCCTTCGCATCAGGACTGCGAGACATCTTCACGTTTATTAAACAGCAGCAAAAGTTTATAATAATTTAAGGGAGAAGGAAGTTCAGCACTGAAAGCTAAAATGTAGGACTCTGACGACCTGCATGAGAAGAAACAAAATACATTGTTTACTACTGGAAAAATGGCACAGTCAACAATTAAGAGTCACACTGTCAAAAAAGTTGAAAAAACTGACTGAACAACTACTGTTATCAACCTGAAATGGCTTTCAGAATGGATTTCTGAAAATGTTTGAAGACCAAAACTAAAGGCCTGGCATCATTAATATTTTGGATTCAACGTAAATATAAAAGAACTTCCTTTTTTCTCGATAAAACATTTAGTACTAGCCTATAGCACTAATCGTAACACATTTTAGGGAAATAAATAAGGTAAAATTGCACTCTTAACTGTCTCATCTTTGACCTAAAACCTAGTAATATTGCCACATAACTAAAAGACTCTTACACTATTCTGAAGTTTGTCACAATTTATAAAACGAATCAAATGAAAACAAGAGACTTCAATCATCTACAGTTACATGTTAACATCAAACTCTTGACACAGAAAACATAGGTTAAAACTCAGAAAAACTAGGATGTCATAGAACCATAGACCATAACTATACAACTAATTACGTAATAATATGCCAATGAAAACTTCTGAAAAACATGTGTTAAACAAAAGTATTCCTATGGTAATACTACAAAAAGCCTACAAGAAACAGGAATAAAGAAGGGAACAAATAGACCTTCATATCACAAACACTTTTTGAAAAGTTAAAAAACGTAACTTTTTAGATTATGGGGAGTTTTAAATTTTCAGGTAACAGTTTAGGCTAAAGTCATTGTTAGATTAAAAGGTTAGGTTGAAATCACTATTTTAAGTTAAAATCTGATAGCCTGCAAACTAATCTATAACTATAGTAATCCCACCAAAATCATGGTGGTAATCTTTCACATAATTGGACAAACTGATCCTAAAGGTTACATACAAGAATAAATGCATGAGAATCATTTTGGAGCTTCTGGGGAAAAACGTGGGAATTTGCCCTATCACATACTAAATTATACTAATTATACTATAAAGCTACAGTAATTTAAATAATTAGTATAAAAATAGACAAAAGAGCAAAGAAACTAAACAATCTAGATATAGCTGGGTACAGTGGCTCATGACTGTAATCCCAGCACTTGGAGAGCCCAAGGCAGGAGGATCACTTGAGGCCAGGAGTTCAACTCCAGCCAGGAGTTCAAGACCAGCATAACATAGCAAAGCCCCCATGTTTGTAACAAATTTTAAAATTAGCTGGGCATGGTGGTGCACACCTGTAATCCTAGCTACTTGGGAGGCTTGAGGCAGGAGGATCACTTGAGCCCAAGAGTTCAAGGTTGCAGTGAGCTATAATTGTGCCACCGCACTCCAGCATGGGTGACAGAGTGAGACCCTGTCTCAAAATTAGAAAAATCTAGAAACAGACTCATGAATTTATGAGATTTTAATATTTGATAAAATGTATAACTCAAGATGGGAAGGCTGGACCATTTCATAAACAGTGATGGGACTCTGGGCTATCCATTTGAAGAAAAAATAGTATATAATTTAATACTGCAATTTAAAAAAATCCCAAATGATCTAGTGATCAATAAATTATTGAAGTGTTAAAGAAAAAAAACATTTTTTTTTTTTTTAAATCTTGGAATACAGAAGGCCTTCATAAGCAAAACAAAAATTCACAAGTCATAAAAGGAGACAATCAATTAATCAACTTAGCAACATGGAAAGAAGAAAACATAAACAAAATTGAAGACAAGCATCAGAGTAAAAGATACGTTTGCTACATATAAAGAAAAGCTAATGTTCAGAATGTATAAAGAAATCCTACAAAGCAGTAAGACAAAGACAAGTTAAAAAAAAGAGAGACAAGAAAACGGTAAGTAGTTCACAGAAGAATTACAAGTGATTAAAATACATGAAAAAAATGATCAATCTCTTTAGTTAACAGCCAGGTAACTTCTTTTGTTTTTTGTTTTTTTTTAACCCCATTAGCCTGTCAAAGAAGTTAGTTTTTACCCAAAGTAGAGAAGTAGAGAGGATCAATGATCTAGTCCCTCTTTCAAAAGAGGAAATGGGAACACATTACTTTGCCTTAAGTTACACACTTATTAGTACAGCCTGGATCCCTTCTACAAAGTTTTAGTCCTAGATAATCTGTGCTCTTAACCACTCCCTTATATCACCTCCTAACTAAGAATCAAGCCTACATAAATAGTGACACCAACATAGCCAAGTGTTTGGCTATGTTCTACAGCATTATAAGAGTAGAAAACTGCAGGCCAGGTGCGGTGGCTCACACCTGTAATCCCAGCACTTTGGGAGGCCGATGCAGGTGAATCACAAGGTCAAGAGATCGAGACCATCCTGGCCAACATGGTGAAACCCCGCCTCCACTAAAAATACAAAAATTAGCTGGGCATGGTGGCACACGCCTGTATTCCCCGCCACTTGGGAGGCTGAAGCAAGAGTACTGCTTGAACCCAGGAGGCGGAGGTGGCAGTAAGCCGAGATTGTGCCACTGCATTCCAGCCTGGTGACCGAGCAAGACTGTGTCTCAAAAAAAAACAAAGGAGGGGGGTAGAAAGCTGCAAACAGTATACTGTCCATTAATGGGAAGATCATTAAGTAATTATGATATAAGGTATGTTGATCAGAATGTCTATTCCAGTTATACTTTTTAAAGAACAGCAAGTATGAATATACAATTACTTTCATATAAATATACAAACTCTGTATGTGTATATATTTAATTTATTTCACTAAGAAAATAAACATATGGAGGTTTAGACACCAAAATGTTGTTATTTCACAAAAGACAAAATGGAGTTAGGAGACTACTAATTTTTTAAAGAAAAATCCATATTATCTAAATTGCTGCAAAAAATGTATTTTTTTCACAATTCAAATGGCC
The DNA here is from genome assembly GCF_000951035.1 of Colobus angolensis palliatus. NCBI lineage: Eukaryota > Metazoa > Chordata > Mammalia > Primates > Cercopithecidae > Colobus > Colobus angolensis. The sequence goes on from NW_012115154.1 coordinate 3,485,585, forward strand.
CTTTAAAAAAAGAGGAAAATTGTTTTCATTTCCTTTAGAAAAATTAAATTACTTCTCACTTTTGCTAATAATTAGAAGAAAAATACAATGAAATAGTGTCTTCTTGTGAATCTGTATTTCAAAACAAAATTAAAAAAAAAAAAAAAAGAAATGCCCAGATTTGCCACTATTACTTTTCAGCATATATACAGTTAGGAGTTTAAAGCTGACTTCTAATAGGTCCTCCAACTTTAAACATCTCAAAACTGTACCTGTAGAAAACACAGACTCAAATATAGGTTCCAATAACAGAAAAATAAACTGAAATAATCAAAGGGTGCTATCTACACTTCTAATACCTTTGATTCTAAGATATCATTTATTTAACTACAGGTTATTAGAGTTTTAGTGAAGTAATTCATGGAATGTTGGAAAGGAAACAATACATTGGGGCTTATGAACAGAAAAGCTTTCTAGAAGGTAAATTACTATAAATAAAAAATGATATACTGAGGTTTTGCTTTTTGATTGTTTCTATCTGCTTTTTAATTTTAAAAAAGTTTACAAGAGTATGTATCTTTCGGTTTAGGGGGAGGTTTAGAGGAACAAAAAGGGTCAAAGGAGCAAGAAATCCTTTAGATAGTTAACACAAAAGGAAGTACATTTGTGCACTTCTAGCACCATGGAGAGAAGCCACAGAAGCTGGCTGCCAAAAGTAATCTCATAAATGGTAAAAGGTAGGAGGAGGGTAGTCTGATGTGGTAGAATATTGCAATACAAGGTCAAAGAGTTGACTGACTCATCTCTTTCACAAAGTAACTATATGATCTTGGATAAGAAATTCAAAAGCTCTAGAATTTGATGTACTCATCTGAACAATGAAGAAACACAAACTTTTGGGGAATTTCAAGTATAGAGCAATTTCCTAAATGTATTATAGTACCCTTCTGAACTAAGTTTTTAAAATGAGCTTTGAAATTGACTCTCCAAAATACCCTTGCCCAAATTTTCATTTAGAGAATAATTTTCCTTCATAAGCCAGACAACTAACATTAAAATTAAAACTAAAAAGGCTGGCGCAGTGGCTCATGCCTGTAATCCCAGCACTTTGGGAGGCCAAGGTGGGCACATCACCTGAGGTCAGGAGTTCGAGACTAGCCTGGTCAACATGGTGAAACCCTG
>NW_012115154.1:3492855-3498940 GCF_000951035.1 Colobus angolensis palliatus
TTTTTTTTTTTTAACCTCTTCTCTAGGAGACACATTCTGAAGTATTTACAGACTTCATGATAGGATATTCCAGCAGGAAAGAAGGCACAGAGAAGTAAAGAGACCCCTCTTTAAACATCAAATGATAAAATATCAATAACAGGAAACTGAGGAATGGAAATATTGGATTTCATCATAGTATTTGTTCTACTTTCATGTATGCTTAAAAACTTTCATGATAAACAGCTAAAAATAGTCAGGTACAGTGGCCAACACGTGCAATCTCAGCTACTTGGGAAACTGAGGCAGAAGAATCACTTAAGCCCAGGAGTTCAAGGCCAGCCTGGGCAACATAGTAAGACCCTGACTCAAAAAGAGAAATGAGGCTAAATTAAAAATTACATAAAAACAGGCAATTTACCAGTAAAAGGCTTCCACTAATGAAACTTCTGAAGATGTTTTTTAAGAAGGAGGAAAATGATCCAGGAGGACAGTCAGAAATTGTTTTTTTCTGTTTGTTTGTTTGTGGAAGGGTCTCACTCTTTTTGCCCAGGCTGGAGTGCAGTGGCATGATCTCGGCTCACTGCAACCTCCGCCTCCTGGGTTCAAGGGATTCTCCTGCCTCAGTCTCCCAAGTAGCTGGGATTACAGGTACACACCACCACACCCGGCTAATTTTTGTATTTTTGGTAGAGACGGGGTTTCACCATGTTGAACAGGCTGTTCTCAAACTCCTGGCCTTAAGTGATCTGCCTGACTCAGCCTCCTAAAGTGCTGTGATTACAGGCGTGAGCCGCTGTGCCCAGCCACAGTCAGAAATTGAAGGGATGGTAAAGAAAGATGTGGTAAAAATGTGGGTAAACTGAATCACACATTTCTCTATAAAATAACAATGTCTAATTTGATAGATTTAAAAAGGATAAAATGTCTGTTAGGAGGGGAGTGACATAAGATAAACTGCTCTAAGGTCCAACTTGAAGAGTAACATGAGGCCGGGCGCAGTGGCTCACGCCTGTAATCCCAGCACTTGGGGAGGTCGAGGTGGGCGGATCACGAGGTCAGGAGACCGAGACCATCCTGGCTAACATGGTGAAACCCTGTCTCTACTAAAAATACAAAAAAATTACCTGAGCATGGTGGTGCATGCCTGTAATCCCAGCTACTTGGGAGGCTGAAAAAGGAGAATCGCTTGAACACAGGAGGCAGAGGTTGCAGTGAGCCTAGATCACGCCACTGCACTCCAGCCTAGGCAACAGGGCAAGACCCTGTCGCAAAATAAACAAACAAAAAAAGAACCCTTTTCATATACACGATCCAATCCTCACAAGAACACACTAAATCCTTTATAAAATATGAAACTGAAGCTAGAGTGTTAAAGATACAATTCAAAAATAGGACCCAACTTCAAAACTCATGCCCTTTCCAACATGGTAAGACAGAAGTCATGATTACTGATGTTGGAGCTATGTACACTTGGGAGTAGAGTGCAAATGCCCAAAGAATAAAATGACATTACTTTTTAAAAAGTTAAATTCTATGGCAAATTTTTACCCTGTTACTTGAGTTCTTCTTCTCTACATCAACTGTAACTAGTAACTCTGACATGTGTAATAATGCTCCTGCATCACCAAAAATCTCACATACCATGCAGTAAGTACACAAAATAAAATCACACACTCAAAATTATGTTTGAAAGTGTCTTATCAATTATAAAGTGTCACTGTATACATGGTTTTGTGTTTAGGGTCCTGTTCAAAAGATATGTATAAGAATACACAAAAGTAAGTACATTGGATGCAATGGCTCACACTCACAGTCCTAGCACTTTGGGAGGCTGAGGCAGGCAGATCAGTTGAGCCCAGGGGTTCGAGACCAGCCTGGGCAACATGATGAAACCCCATCTCTACAAAAATTCGCCAGGCACAGTAGTGCACACCTGTAGTCTTAGCTACTCAGGAGGCCGAGGTGGGAGGATCACCTGAGCCAGGAGGGAGAGGCTGCAGTGAGCCATGATGTGGCACTGCTGTGCTCCAGCCTAGGCGACACAGCGAAACCCTGTTTCAAAAAACAATAATAATACACAAGAATGTAAGGTAGTACAGCCAATACAGAAAATAGTTTGGTGGTTGCTAAACTTAGAATTAGCATATGACCCAGCAATTTCACTCCTAGGTGTATACTAAAAGAACTGAAAGGACTTGAACAGATACTTGTGCACCAGTGTTCCTAACAGTATTCTTGACAACAGCCAAAAAATGGGAAGTAATTCAAGTGCCCATCAATGGAGGGATGCACAAAATGTGGTATCTCCATACCATGGAATATTAGAATATATTCAGTCATAAAAGGAATCAAATTCTGATACATGCTACAACATAAATGAACCCTGAAAACACTATGCTTTAAGTGAAGTAAGCCAGTAACAAGAAGACAAATATTTTATGTTTTCACTTTTGGTTTCTAGTTTTTGAGACAGGGTGTCACTCTGTCACCCAAGTTACAGTGCAGTGAGTGGATCATAGCTCACCGCAGCTTCGCCTCAAAATTCTGGGCTTTATAAAGCAAATCCTGCCACCCCAGCCACCTGAGTAGCTGGAACCACAGGCGTGTGCCACCACACCCGGCTAATTTTTTAAATATCTATATAGATGGGGTCTCCCTGTGTTGTAAAGGCTGGTCTTGCACTCTGGGCTCAAGTGATCCTCCCACCTCGGGCTCCCAAAGTGCTGGGATTACAGGCATGAGCCACCATGACCAGCCTGATCTCACTTTTATGAGGTATCTAGAATAGACAAATTCAAAGATACAGAAAGTGGAATCAAGGTTACTAGGGGGCTGAGGGAGAAGAATGGGGAGTTATTACCTAATTGTACAGAGTTTCCGTTTGAGATGCTGAAAAAATTTCTGGAAACAGTGGTGATGGTTATACAGCAAAGTGAATGTACTTAATGCCACTGAACTGCACATTTGAAAATGGTTAAAATGGTAAATGTTTATGTTCCATATATTTTGCCACAATAAAAAAGTCAAAAAAAGAAAAATATGGCTGGGTGTGGTGGCTAATGCCTGTAATCCCAGCACTTAGGGAGGCTGAGGTGGGTAGACCACGAGGTCAGGAGATTTGAGACCATCCTGGCCAACATAGTGAAACTCCGTCTCTACTAAAACATACAAAACAAAACAAAAAAGTTAGCCACGCATGGTGGCAGGCGCCTGTAGTCCCAGCTACACAGGAGGCTGAGGCAGGAGAATGGCGTGAACCCGGGAGGCGGAGGTTGCAGTGAGCCAAGATTGTACCGCTGCACTCCAGCCTGGGAGAGAGAGTGAGACTCTGTCTCAAAGAAAAAAAAAAAAACATACATGTAATATATACATAAAATTATAAACTATATATTTTTCTAATTAGTCTGTTCCCACTAAAATGGAAACTTTAGGAGGGCAGAAATTACCTGGTGCATCACGTTTATGACAGTATACCACACAGCTACAACATGGCTTCCAGTAAATACTAAGCATTCACACATTTTATGAATACGTAGAAGAATAAATTATTTGTTATATGTCTGTTGTAAATGACAACCTTTGAAAATAAGAAACAGCACTTTAAGTTGTCCATTGTTTCTGTTAGATACATTTCACAAAGCATGTTATTTGCATAAACTACACAAAGACAAAAAACAGACTAAACAGTAGCTATGAACAGTGTGCTAAGTGAAAAAGTTTAAATATCAGCACTAATACTTAATTTCCCCTTTTAAATTAGGTGCCAAAGTACCAACATACATCTACCATGAATATTCATATACTATAGAACTCAGGATTGTATTACCTTTAGGAAGCAAGAAAAGCTTACTTAAGTTTTAGAAATCTATCTACCTAACTAACAACTTTTAAAAGCCTCTCTCATTAAAGGTTAAACTGCCGTTACACAGAAAAATCAACTACGTAGGACCGTTTTCTACCTCTATCGCTTTGCTATGTATGTAGTAAAATACTTGATACTTGTATTTTACTTTTCTAAGATTTAAATCAAAAGCAGTATACAAAGCATCTCATATAATTTAACATGTTCCCAGAGATAGCTGGGAATCTTTTCCCAAAGGAAGTGACTTCGTGTGCAAGAGTGTGATGTTCAAGCCTAAAGGCAATATCAAACCCAAGGTTGAGTGAAAGGCATTTTGGAAGAGATTCAAAATACAGGCTAAACTGTAGGCCAGCTAGTTTGCAGGTGAGAACCAGGGAATAAGACAGCTGGGATGCACCCCCCTGGGTCTGAACAAATCGTATGTGCAATGACCTCGAGAGTTGTTTGGATCTGGCTAAGAAGCAATTTATGTCCTAGGGTATTGTTAAAGACAGCAGAGCAGCCAGAAATCAGTGGAGATAAAAAGCTGGGTGTGGTCAGAAAAAGAAACAGAAGAAAGCTCTGCCAAACACTGTCAGCCCAACACTGCCAGGTGCCATGAGGGCATACACAAGTCTGTGCCCCTAAGGAGCAACACCACAGGCTTAAACACTGCAAGGGGGAAACAGAAGTCACTAAAATAGGGAAAGAGAAGTCACTAAACAAATAAGCAAATAATTGTAACAAGCCCTGGGAATGAGCAGGGGGTTGAAAGATCAGTACCAAGAGTTGCTGCAATGTTATACAAGATGTTCAGTTTCCAACATAAAATTACAAGCCATGCAAAGAAATAGGAAAGTGCTGAGCACAGTGGCTCATGCCTGTAATCCCAGCACTTTGGAAGGCTGAGGTGAGCAGATCCCGAGGTCAGGAGTTCGAGAACAGCCTGGTAAACATGGTCAAACTCCATCTCTACTAAAAATACAAAAAATCAGCCGGAGTGGTGGCATGCGCCTGTAATCCCAGCTACTATGGAGGCTGAGGCAGGAGAACTCCTTGAACCCAGGAGACGGAGCAATTCCGTCTCAAAAAAAAAAAAAAAGAAAGAAACAAAGAAACAGGAAAGTATAACCCATATACCAGAGAAAAATAAAGACAAAAGACACCACCTGCAAGAGCAACCAGAGGATGGATTTAACCGACTTCAAAAAGCCATTATAAATATGTCAAAAGAACTAAAGGATACCATAACTGCAGAAGGAAGGTATAATGACAGTATCACAACAAATAGACAATATCGGTAAAGAGACATTATTAAAAAGAACCACACGGAAATTCTGGAGTTGAACACTGACTAGAAAAAATCACTAGAGGAGCTCAAAAGTACATTTGAACTGGCAGAAAAAAGAATTGGCAAACTTGAAGACAGACTGATAGAGATGATGCAATTCAAAGAATAGAGAGAAAAAAAAAGAGTGAAAAAAATACAAAGCCTCAGAGAAATATGAAACATCATTAAGCACATGAATGGGAGTAGTAAACAGACGGGAGAGAGAGGGAAAGGGAAAGAAAAACTATCTTAAGTAACAACGACTGTGTAAAAATGAAGAACTACAGGTAACAACACAGAAGAATCTCACAAACACAATTTGAGCAAAAACAGCAAGACAAAGTATACGATGCTGGTCATGTAAATTTCGACAAAGGAATCTATATTTTAGGGATGCACATAAAGGTAATAAAAGTCATGATAGTGAGTGCCTCTAAGGAAAGGGAGAGGATTTCAAATGGCAAGGGGTATATGGGAGGAGGAGGATTCTGAGGTACGTGAAATATTCTGCTTTTGACCTCGGAAGAGTCTACAAAGATATCCACTTTATAATGAAACTGTACACGTTTTACATGTTTCTGAATATATGTATATTTCCTTTTTCAAAGTTTTAAAAGAAAGAGATACTAGTTGCAAATTTCCAAGAATTGGTTAAAAGTAATCCCTAGATCCAGAAAGTACAACATACCCAAGTGGGATCAATAAGCCCACATTCAGACACAAAGTGGTAAAATTGCAGAACACTAAACAACAAGAACCATAAAAGAAGCCATAAAGAAAGAACCCTTCACCCAATGGAATGATCATTAGAGTAACAGCAAGTAACAGCAAGGAAGCCAGAAGGCAATGATGTATCTTCAAGATATGAAGAGAAAATTACTGTCAACCTACAACTGAGGCCAGGCGCGGTGGCTCAAGCCTGTAATCCCAGC
>NW_012115154.1:3500750-3503254 GCF_000951035.1 Colobus angolensis palliatus
AATGGTAAAATTTCAAGGGTAATCACGTAATCCTCTATGATCTACTAACCCCACCTCTGTATGACTGCCTTAGAGAAATAGTTGCACATCTGTATGAGTACAAGCAATTGCAGGAATGTTTTGCAATAGCAAAAAATTGGGACTCCCAATGTCTATCAACAGGAAAGGCTAAGTTACTGTATACCAATAAAATGAAATAAAGCAGTTTAAAGAACTAAATCTGGACATACTAACATACTGAATGAAAAGAAAACTAATTGTAGGTACTGTGTAACAGTTGTGTTTTGTTTTGTCTTGTTCGTTTGTTTGAGACAATCTCATTCTGTACCCCAGGCTGGAATGCATGGTGTGATCTTGGCTCATTGTAACCTCCACCTCCCAGATTCAAGCGATTTTCATCCCTCAGATTCCCTAGTAGCTGGGATTACAGGCATGCACCACCACACCTGGCTAATTTTTGTATTTTTAGTAGAAACAGGGTTTCGTCATGATGGACAGGCTGGTCTTGAACTCCTGGACTCAAGTGATCTGCCTGCCTTGACCCCCCCAAAGTGCTGGAATTACAGGCATGAGCTACCACACCCAGCCAACTGTTTTTACACTAAAAAAGAAGTCATACATGTTCTCTACATACGTATAGGATAAGCAAAACCTTAGGGGGAAAAATCACATATAAACTGATAATAGTGATTACCTTTAGGAAAATAAAGAAGGGAATGGGAGCAATCAGAAACCTGAACCTTATCTATGTGTTTTTCTAAAAAGACTATGTATTTCTTCTATAATAGCAATTAATTTTTAAAAGATAACTTTTTAAAGAGTATTAGACTTTTAATCCTTTGAGTGCAAAGACTGTGCCTATTTTGTTCAACACTGTACCATAGACATATGCAAGTATTATATGCTCCCAAAACTGTACATAGGGTATGGCAGAGAGATGGATAAAAGAGTGATTCAGGCTGGGTGCAGTGGCTTGCAGCTGTAATCCCAGCACTTTGGGAGGCTGAAGACGGAGGATCACCTGAGGCTAGGAGTTCAAGGCCAGCCTGGGCAACATAGCAAGACCCTATTAGTACAAAAAATAGCTGGGCATGGTGGAGCACACCTGCAGTGCCAGCTACTGTGGAGGCTGAGGCAGAAGGATCGCTTGAGCCCAGTTCAAGGCAGCAGTGAGCTATGATCACGTCACTACACCCTAGCCTGGGTGACAGAGTGAGAACCTGTCTCTAAAAGAAGAATAGTAATAAAAGAGTGTATCAAAGGACATACAAGAAAATAGGGACAGGCATGGTGGCTCATGCCTGTCCCAGCACTTTGGGAGGCCAAGGCAGGTGGATCACCTGAGGTCAGGATATCAAGACCAGCCTGGCCAACATGGCAAAACCCTGTTTCTACTAAAAATACAAAAATTAGCCAGGTGTGGTGGCATGCACTTGTAATCCCAGCTACTCAGGAGGCTGAGGCAGGAGAACTGCTCGAACCTGGGAGGCAGAGCTTGCAGTGAGCTGAGATCGTACCACTGCACTCCAGCCTGGGCAACAAGAGCGAAACTCCATCTCAAAAAAAGAAAAAGAAAAGAAAATAGAGTGTCTGTCACTGAGTGGAGGGCTAGAGGTAGTTTGTTTTCTTTCTTTTATTTTCCAATCTTTAGAAATGAACATTTATAATGAGAAAAACTGTATTAAATTAGTTGAAATTTTAAGTATAACGGACAACAAAAAGGGACAATAGAGTGATTGATGAGATGAAAGACTTCTGAATGTATAGAGATTAGCATCAGTTTCCTACTAATTTAATGCTCTCTCAGGAGGAGGCTAGGAGTTTATGAAATTAAAGGCTACACCTAATGAAAGGATTATTAATAGGTAAAATCAAATCTGCACAAAAATCAAAGCTGAGACTAATTAGTGTCCTAAATAATTTTCTACCACACTTGTGAAGGTTGTCAAGAAAAGGAATTGCCTATATCAATTTTATTTTCAACTGAAAAAAAAAAAGTTTTATTTGGGGGAAAAAGTATCTGATAGGGTGTAACACCTTTAAAGTTTGTAAGGACTTATCCAGAAACCTAATTAAAACAAAAGGATCCAGGTATTATAAGCTTAAAACCCTTCTAGTCTGTCTGGACTCATAAATTAGTCTTTTTAGAGATACTTCTGTACATCAATTTACAGTACACCACTAGTAACGGATAAAACAGAAAAAATTAATCCAAGGAGAAACACTAAACTGAAAATGAAGTGCAAGACTCAGTCGTAGTCAGTCAATTTTTTTCTTTTAAGCTCACGTTTATTAGCCTGGTTAAATGCAACCACTTCTTTAGCCAAACTGTCATCTAGTCACTTAGATTCTACCACCTCCTAAATTCTAACCCCAGGTGGCATGCTGCTAATCTTATGCTCCTTGCCCACCAAGAGCTCTCTCTCAGTGTACCTGTCTCAAACTTCAGTCAGGAACATCCTGTCACCACTTCTGTACTTCCACTTCATGGAAAGCAGTGATTC
>NW_012115154.1:3503833-3568520 GCF_000951035.1 Colobus angolensis palliatus
AGACCAGCCTGGGCAATATGGCAAAACTCTATCTTTATAAAAAAATACATATATATATTTGATTTCTAGATATGCTACCATGCAGCCATCCGGGATAAAACTAAATAATAAATACATTTAAGGGGCCTAAAATACAGAAATATAGCTATTAATTCTTCTTTAAAAGGAAGAAAAAATTTAATGTTTTAATGCTTGTTCCTCCCTAATCTCCATGTGTGCCTCACTTCTGTTATGACTCAGTAAAGCCTAGAATGGTAACTGTTTTACACCATAAAACTAAAATAGTACAGTCAAGTGTCCTCTGGTCCACATACAACTAGTTCATTCCTGTTTCCAATAGAAAATGTTAACCAAATTACTATTACCATAGAAAGTCTCACAGAGAACGTATGTGTCAGAATGTTTTCAAGAATAAAACAAGGCCAGGTACAGAAACTCATGCCTGTAATCCCAGCATTTTGGGAGGCCAAGGCAGGTGGATCGCTTGAGCTCAGGATTTCAAGACCAGCCTGGGCAATATGGCGAAACCCTATCTCTATAAAAATAAAAAACAAATAAATAAATTTAAAAAAAATTAGCCAGGCACGGTGGTGTGCACCTGTGGTCCCAGCTACTCAGGAGGCTGAGGCAGGAGAATCACTTGAGCCTGGGAAGTGGAGGTTGCAGTGAGCCAAGATCATGCACTCCAGCCTGGGTGACAGGAGTAAAAGCTTGTCTCAAAGAAAAATAAAAAAAGTAAGTAAGTAAAAATAAAAAGGAACTTGAGACCAGCCTGGGCAACGTGGTGAAACTCCAATCTCTACAAAAAGTCCAATAATGAGCTGGGTGTGGTGGCATGTGCCTGTAGTCCCAGGGTGCTGAGGCACAAGAATCACTTGACCCGGGGAAGAGGAGGTTGTAGTGAGCCGAGATCACGCCACTTCACTCCAGCCTGTGTGACAGAGTGACAATGTCTCAAAATAAAATAAAATAAAACAAAACATTCTATAAACATAAAGGACCACTGACACACAACACTAGGTCCATTACAATTGTGGAAAACAAATTGGTCAGCCACAGTGGCTGACACTCGTAATCCCAGCACTTTGGGAGGCTGAGGCAGGAGGATTACATGAAGCCAGGAGACCAGCCTGGACTACAAAGCAAGGCCCCATGTGAAAAAAGGACAGTACAGGACAGGAACAGAAAGAAATGATAGCCAGGTGAGTGGTGTGTGTCTGTAGTCCCAGCTACCTGGGAGGCTGAGGTGGGATGATCACTTGAGCCAAGGATTTCAAGGCTGGAGTGACCTAGGATCATACCACTGCACTCCAGCCTGGGAAAGAGAGCAAAATCCTGTTCTCCTAAAAAAAGCTATGTGGGGGGAAAAAAGCTTTAAATTCACATAGCAATGTCAACCAATTCAACCAACTGAAAGGCTGTGCTTTGAATATAGAAAATAATGGTCAATACATATATGGGTGCTAATTTTACTCATCTTGAAAGTGCACATAAATATATCCTATACACATTTTAAAAACAATTTCAAAATAAAAGTCTAGCATCCAACTATGGACAAAGGAATTTATTTATTTTGCAACCAAAATGGTCTATTTAAATAAATATATACTTTAAATGAGTACAGGAAATTTAAGCCCATAGGTTTAAAAAAAAGACTAAGGCCAGGCACTGTGGCTCAGGCCTATAATCCTAGCACTTTGGGAGGCTGAGGCGGGCAGATCACTTGAGGCCAGGAGCTCAAGACCAGCCTGGCCAACATGGTAAAACCCCATCTCTACTAAAAATAAAAAATCAGCTGGGCGTGGTGGTGCATGCCTGTAGTCCCAACTATTTGGGACGCTGAGGCACGAGGTGAACCTGTGAGGTGGAAGTTGCAGTGAGCCAAGATTGTGCCACTGCACTCCAGCCTGGGCAACAGAGCAAGACTGTCTCAAAAAAACAAACAAAAAAAAGACTAAAACATATAAGTGTGTAATATCTGAGAACAGGATATTCTGTTTACTGAACTGTAGGATGGAAACTCACTTACACCACTGCCATCTTAGAAAGTAAAACCCCCATTTAAAAACGTAACATTGACGAAAACAGAAGAGAATCTAGAGATTAGGAAACATTTTTGTTGAAGGGCGAAACAGTAAATATCTTATGCTTTACTGGCCATTCAAACTGTTAAAATTACTCAACTCTACTGCTTCAATGCAAAGGCAGTCACAGGCTATACACAAATGAGTAAGCATGGCTGTATTTCGATGAAACTATCTATGGACATTGAAAACTGAATTTCACTTAATTTTCTCATATTACAAAATATCGATTTTTTAAAATTATTTTTTCTACCATTCTCTCATGCCTCAACAAAACAAGCAACAGGAAGGATTTCTGCAGCGGGATGCAGTTTACCAACCTCTGCTCTGGTCTAAACCAATAAGGAAACCTCATAATTGACCGTAAGTCTAAATCCTAGACCTCTTTCCAATCTTTTTTTCTTATACTTCTCCCTGAAGAAATCTTTTGACTACATATTAGGCAAACGGTTTCTCTCTATTCTAAGGATGTACTTTTACAAGCTGTGGTATATAACATGAAATATAATCACCCGTCAGTATCCTTGGAGGACTTGTTCCAGGACCTCCCCACCTTCTATGGATACAAAAATCAGAGGAAGCTCAAGTCCCTTATGAAAATGATTTACTATTTGTACCTAACACACGCAATCCTCCCATTTATTTTAAATCATCTCTAGATTACTTATAATAATCAGTAAATGCTATATAAACAGTTACTGTAACATAGTTTTTTATTTGTATTTTTTTATTGTCTCCGCCCCAGCCCCGAAAATTGTCCATCCATGGCTAGATGAATCCACAGATACAGAAGGCCAACTGTATACACAGGGTTCAGTACTATCTGCGGTTTCAGGCGATCGCTGGGGTCTTGGAACGTATCACCCATAGATAAGGGAGGACTACCGTGTAAGATGGGAAAAGAAGTAAAACTAGTCTTTATTTGCAGATTACATGATTTTGTACATAGAAACCCCAAAATAACAGAAAACTACTATAACTACTAATTTAGCAGGATCACTGGCTATAAAACCAATATACAAAAATCCACTGTATTTTGAAATACTAGCAACATGCAATGGAAACAAAGTAAAATCGTAATAACACTTAAACAGCACCAAATAAAACATCAAATATCAAGGAATAAATTTAATGAGATGTGAAACACATTTACATTAAACCACAAAATATTAGACAGAGAAGAGAAAGAAGACTGGATGTTGGAGACAACAGGGAGCATACATTTGTAAAAAGTCAGTATTATCTAACTGTACTTCAGTAATACACAGTGAAAGGAAAAGAAGGGAAGGGAAGGGAAGACAGAGGTAAAGAGAAATGGAAGGAAGAAATGTTATTTGAGGCTTAATTTTATGATCTGGCTAAGTCAAAATCTGTATCTGAAAGTAACACCAATGCATGCTTTTGCGGAAAGAAGTGTTCTCTATGATACACAGTGTCTCACATTGTAAGGGATATACCTTAAAATAGTACTATTTCCTTTGGACGACTAACAGAAATGTCATTATTACATGCTCAGCCTGTTTAAACTTTAATAATAATAAATTACTAGGATTTTGAGATAAGTTCTATTTTAATTTTTCCAAAAATTTGTAAGTTTCAATAGCGTTTCCATGCTTCTAATACTATTTTACATAAAATATCTGTTCTCTTTGTGACTTAAAACTCTACTCAGATTTAACTTTTCCATACCCAAAAGTAAATTATTTAACTTCATTGTAAAATAATTAGCAATGAAATAAAAGCAACAATTGGAAAAAATATCTAAGTCGCCCAGGACTCCATACTCTAGTATATAAAACTTTCTGTAACTATACAGATATCAAGAGCATATGTATGTGCGTGTGTGTGTGTGTTCTGTAAAGGATCTTACTGCATACAGTTCTGGAATTTGGTCTCCCCCACTCTTAATGCAATCAACATTTTTTCCTTTGTGTAAATCATAGGTTATGACTTTCAGTGAATATTATATTCTACTACACAGATGTCCTATAATTTATTTCACCAGTCTCCTGTTACTAAACATTTGTTTCGAAGTTTTTACTACTGTAAACAACATTGTAACAAACACTCCATATGTGTTGATTTTCTTCATTTGTATTATTTTACCTATACAGGCATACCTCGAAGATATTGTAGATTCAGTTCCAGGCACCTGCAATTACCACAATAAAGCAAGTCACACAAATTTTTTGGTTTCACGGTGCATATTAAAGGTATGTTTATACTGTAGTATATCACATATGCAACAGCATTATGTCTAGAAAACAATGTATGCACCCTAATTTAAAAACACTGCTAAAAAATGCTAAGATCATCTGAGCCCTCAGACAGTCACAGTCTTTTTCCTGGTGGAGGGTCTTGCCTTGATGTTGATGGCTGCTGACTGATCAGGGTGGTGGCTGCCAAAAGACGGAGTAGCCGTAGCAATTTCTTAAAATAAGACAACAATAAAGTTTGCCAAACTTTCACGAAAGATTTCTCTGTAGCATGTAATACTGTTTGACAGCATTTTACCCACAGTAGAACCTCTTTCAAAATTGGAGGCAATCCTCTCGAACCCTGGCACTGCTTTATCAAATAAGTTTATGAAATATTCTAAATCGTTTGTTGTCATTTCAACAATATTCACAGCATCTTCAGGAGAAGGTTCCATCTCCAAAAACCACTTTCTTTGCTCATCGTTAAGAGCCAACTCTTTAACTGTTCAAATTTTATCACAAGATTGCGGCAATTCAGTCACATCTTCAGGCTCCACTTCTAATTCCAGTTATCTTGCTATTTCTACCATATCTGCAGTTACTTCCCACACTGAAGTCTTAAACCTCTCAAAGTCATCCATGAGAGATGAAATCTACTTCTTCCAAACCCCTGCTAATGTTGATATCTTGACCTCCTCCCATCAATCAGGGATGTTACTAATGGCTTCTAGAATGATGAATCCTTTCCAGAAGGTTTTCAATTTATTTTGCCCAGATCCACTGGAGGAATCACTATCTACAGTAACTATAGCCTTATGAACATTGTATTTCTTAAATAACATTATGTGAGACTCAAAATTACTCCTGGATCCATGGCCTGCAGAATAGATGTTGTGTTAGCAGGCATGAAAACAACATTAATCTCCTTGTACATCTCCGTCAAAGCTCTCAGGTCACCAGGGCAATGCACAGTGATAGCCTGAAAGGAATCTTTTTTTCTGAGCACTAGGTCTCAACAGTGGGCTTAACATTCCCTAAACCACGCTGTAAACAGATATGCTGTCAGTCAGGCTTTCTACCATCCTCTCATGCCTCACAAAAACAAGCAGCAGGAAGGATTTCGTCAGTGGGACGCAGTTTATCAACCTCTGCTCTGATCTAAACCAACAAGGAAACCTCAAAATTGACCATAAGTCTAAATCCTAGACCGCTTTCAAATCTTTTTCTCTTATACTTCTCCCTGAAGAAATCTTTTGACTATTAGGCAAATGGTTTCTCTCTATTCTAAGGATGTACTTTTACAAGCTGTGGTACATAACATGAAATATAATCATCCCTCGGTATCCTTGGAGGACTTGTTCCAGGACCTCCCCACCTTCTATGGATACAAAAATCAGAGGAAGCTCAAGTCCCTTATATAAAATGGTTGTTCCATCTACAGAGCATAGGCAGGGTAGATTTAGCATAATTCCTAAAGGCTCTGTGGTTTTCAGAATAATCCATGAACACTGACTTCAACTTGAAGTCTTCAGCTGCATTAACCCCTAATAAGAGTCAGCCTACCCTTTGAAGCTTTGAAGCCAGGCACTGACTTCTCCTTTCTAATAATCAAAGTCCTAGAAGGCTGTTTCATCTACAGTGAAAAATCTGTTTAGTGTAGCCATCTTCATCCATGATCTTAGCTAGATCTTCTGGACAAATGACTACAGTTTCTACATCAGCACTTGCTGTTTCACCTAGCACTTTCATGTTATGGAAATGACTTTCTTCCTTAAACATCATGAGCCAATCTCAGTTAGCTTCCAACTTTTCTTCTGTAGCTTTCTCACTTCTCTCAGCTTTCATACAATGGAAGAGAGTTAGAGCCTCGCTCTGGATGTGAGTTAGAGCTTTGCTCTGGATTAGGCTGTGGTATTAAGAAAATTATGTGGCTGGTTTCATCTTCTAGGTAGACGACTCAGACTTTCTCCATGTCCATAACAAGGCTGTCTCGCTTTCTTATCATTCATGTGTTCACTGGAGCAGCACTTTCAATTTCCCTCAAGTTTTCCTTTGCATTCAGAACTTGGCTAATTGTTTGGTGCAAAAGCCCTACTTTTTGGCATATTTCATGAGGCTTTTGACATGCCTTCTTCACTGAACTTAATCATTTCTAGCTTTTGATTTAAAGTGAGAGATGTGTGATTCTTTCCTTCATTTGAACACTTAGAAAATTAACTAATTTCAATATTGTTGTGTTTCAGGGAGTAGGGAGGACCCAGAGGGAGAGAAACAGCAATAGCTAGTCAGCAGAGCAGTCAGAACACACACAACACGTATCAATTAAGTTTGTCATTTTACACAGGTGCAGTTCCTGGCATCTCAAAACAGCTATAATAGTAACATCAAAGATCACTGACCAGAGATCACCATGACAGATATAACAATCACTAAAAAGTTTTAAATATTGTGAGATTACCCAAATGTGACACCAAAACATGAAGTCAGTGTATGCTGCTGAAAAATGCCACTGACAGACTTGCTTGACACAGGGTTGCCACAAACCTTCAACTTGAAAAAAACGCAGTACCTATGAAGCACTTATTAA
Organism: Colobus angolensis palliatus; assembly: GCF_000951035.1. Taxonomy (NCBI): domain Eukaryota; kingdom Metazoa; phylum Chordata; class Mammalia; order Primates; family Cercopithecidae; genus Colobus; species Colobus angolensis. The sequence continues at coordinate 3,510,703 of NW_012115154.1, forward strand.
AGCAGTACACAATAAGGCAACTTATGCCTGTAATTCTGAATTGCCTGAAATGGTTCTATGTGACCATGTAGTTTCCTTCAGGATTCAACACATTTTTTTCTGCAAGGGCCAGATTGTAGGTATTTCAGGCTATGTAGGCACATACGATCTCTGTTCTATATTCTTTGTTTTGTTTTTACAAACCTGTAAAAATGTAAAAACCGTTTTTAGCTCATGGACTTCACAAAAACAGTCCATGAATAGGATGGCGCCTGTAGGGCATAGTTTGCCCACAGTTTGCCAACACCTGGTTTAGATCACATTCTACAAAGATCTGTGAAAGCAGAAACTTACCCCACAATTTTAGGTGGTGTGTGCCAGTCACTATATTTTTTTGAAAAGTCTAGTGTAATGATTCTTAGCTACATTTAAAAAACAAATTTCACGTATCTTCTTTTAATTCTCACCCCCACACAGACTAATCAAAATTTATAATTTAAATTTTTATGAAGCCTAGTGTGCAAAAAAGAAATGAGCAATTTTAAAGATGCTTATTACAATAAGTGGTTTTGCTAATGTTCATAACTTATCAACTACTTTTATCAAATATTCAGAAGATACTCCCTGAAAGGCTGCTCCTAACAAGCCCTGTACACCCAACTGTGGCTACATAATGACTCACAGCTACAGGAATAAATATCATCATCTAATTGTCCTTATTTCAGTTCACAGCCTGTCCCTGCTTTACCTATTAAACTTTGGAAATAACAAGCAGAGACCGGGCGCAGTGGTTCACACCTATAATCCCAACACTTTGGGAGGCCGAGGCAGGTGGATTACCTGAGGTCAGGAGTTCAACACCAGCCTGGCCAACATGGCAAAACCCCGTCTCTATTAAAAACGCAAAAATTAGCCAGGCATGGTGGCGCACCCCTGTAATTCCAGCTACTCAGGAGGCTAAGGTGGGAGACTTGCTTGAACCTGGGAGGTGGAGGCTGCAGTGAGCTGAGATTGCACCACTGCACTCCAGCCTGGGCGACAGAGCGAGATCCGGTCCCCAAAAAATAAAATTAAATTAAAAAAGGAAATAAGCAGAGCAAATATAATAAAAATAATATTAAAAATTAACTTTGGGATGGGCACGGTGGCTCAAGCCTGTAATCCCAGCACTTTGGGAGGCCGAGACGGGCGGATCACGAGGTCAGGAAATCGAGACTATCCTGGCTAACATGGTGAAACCCCGTCTCTACTAAAAAATACAAAAAACTAGCCAGGCGAGGTGGTGGGCGCCTGTAGTTCCAGCTACTCGGGAGGCTGAGGCAGGAGAATGGCATGAACCGGGAGGCGGAGCTTGCAATGAGCTGAGATCTGGCCACTGCACTCCAGCCTGGGCAACAGAGCGAGACTCCGTCTCAAAAAAAAAATAAAAAAAAAATAAAAATTAACTTTGTCTTTTTTTACCAAGATGAAATTTCAGTAAAATATTTTTAACCACTTCAGCAAACTTTTCTCTTTAAACAAGGATAAGAACCACGACAGTCCAGAGATTTATCAAAAGAAAGAATATCCATCTTAAAAGTATATTCACTTTATATTTTCTATTCCCTTGTAAAAAAAAAAAAAATCACTTGAAGCAAAGTTTGAACAGAAAGATAAAGAAAAGGTAAAAAAAAGGAAAATTTTTAGAAGAGAAAACATAAAAGTAGACTTCACAGGTGTAGGCTGGAAGACTAACAGAGAATTCTACAACTTTTATAACATTACCAACTTCAGCGGAGTGTGGAGTGCTTCTAAAAAAAAAATCTATGTTTTTAGTTCCTTTGGTTTCTAGTAACCGTGCTGGAACATTAGAACCAGCTTGGGAAGTTACAAAATGTAATTAACCCACCAGTTCTGCCCCCATCTCCCTTGATCCAATCTCCTTATTCTGGTCTACTCTAAAAGGTTCACTTTTCAGTCATCCCATCTGCACTCTAAGAGAGAAGGGGGTAGGGAGGTCCAAGCGAAAAAAGAGATGAAAGGAATGAAATAATAAAAGACTGGAGGAGAGTTATCAACCACATGTCACAAAGACCCTTCCTCTCATAGGAAACTCGATTCCTTCCTAATACTTCCTTACACTTTTGTCCATTGCTTCTGAAGATTTTCTTACTAATGAAGACCTCTAAACATGCAAATATTAAGCATATTCTATATTTCAATTAGATTCAAATTAGAAAGCATTAGAAAATAAGGTGTGTATAGCAGATCTAGGTTACAGTCTTGGATTCTTAAAATAACTAGTTTTGAGAAGTTGGTCAAGTCATAGGTTTCTATAGACCTGAGCTTCGGTCAGTAAAATGAAGAGATTGTATTAGATAAACCTCTAAGATCCCTCCCCATTCTAAAACTCTAAAAATGTAAAATGATTACATTAAACTTCTTGCAGTTAAGTGACATATTTTAAAGGGACTGAATAATGTGATAACTCTCAATCTTCTGCATGTGGCTAGTCAGTTATCCCAGCACAATTTATTGGTTAGGCAATCTTTTCCCCATTACTTGTTTTTGTCAGCTTTGTCAAAGAACAAACGGCCGGAGATGTGCAGCCTCATTTCTGGGCCCTCTATTCTGCTCCATTGGTCTATGTGCCTGTTTTTGTACCAGTGTCATGCTGTTTTTGTTACTGTAGTCTTGTAGTATAGTTTGAAGTTGGGTAAAACAATGCTGGACCACATCCTTACACCATACACAAAAACTAACTCAAGATGGATTAAAGACTTAAATGCAAAACCCAAAACTATAAAACCCTGGAAGACAACCCAGGCAAATACCATCCTGGATGTAGGAACTGGCAAAGATTTCATGACAAAGACACCAAAAGCAATTGCAACAAAAGCAAAAATTGACAAGTGGGATCTAATTAAACTTCAGAGCTTCTGCACAGCAAAAGAAACTACCAACAGAACAAACAGACAACCTACAGAATGGGAGAAAATATTTGTAAACTATGCATCTGACAAAGGTCTAATATCCAGCATCTATAAGGAACAAAAAAAATTACAAGAGAAAAACAATCTCATTAAAAAGTGGGCAAAGGATACAAACAGACACTTCTCAAAGAAGACATACATGCCACCAACAAGCATATGAAAAAAAAAAAAACCTCAGTATCATTGATCATTAGAGAAATGCAAATCAAAACCACAATGAGCTATCATCTCACACCAATCAGAATGGCTATTATTAAAAAGTCAACACAGATGCTGGCAAGGTTATGAAGAAAAGGGAACACTTACATTGCTGGTGGGAATGTAAATTAGTTCAACCATTGTGGAAAGCAGTATGGCAATTCCTCAGAGCTGAAAGCAGTACTACCATTCAAACCAGCAATCCCATTACTGAGTATATACCCAGAGGAATATAAATCATTCTATCATAAAGTCACATGCACACGAATGTTCACTGCAGCACTATTCACAATAGCAAACACATGGAATCAACCTAAATGCCCATCAATGACAGATTAAAGAAAATGTGGTACATATACATCATGGAATACTATGTAGCCATAAAAAAGAACAAGATCATGTTTTTTGCGGGAACATGGATGAAGTGGGAGGCTATTATTCTTAGCAAACTAACGCAGGAACAGAGAGCCAAATACTGCACATTCTCACTTACAAATGGGATCTACGTGATAAAAACTTATGAACACAAAAAAGGAAACAACAGACATGGCTCCACTTGAGGGGGAAGTGGGGAGGGTGGAAGGAGGGAGAGGAGCAGACAAGATAACTATTGGGTCCTGGGCTTAATATCTGGGTGATATGACATGTGTTGACCTATGCAACAAACCTTATCATGTACCCCCAAACCTAAAAGTTTTAAAAAAACTGTGAAAATCTACAATAGGAATAAAATAAAATGCTAATCAACATTCTATAATACTACGAAATTTAAAAAATAAAATTTAAAAATAAAAAATTTTATTATTCTAAAATTTAAGTTTGTCACCATTCTCAAGAAAACTGTTATTTAATAAAGCCCAATATTTTGATATTTACTGTTAATAAATCACTTTTAATGTTTAGTAATGACTAGAAAAAACTAAAGATACTGCACAAAGAAGTTTTTCATAAGGTACAAGAAACACAGACTAAAGCTACTAGTTTGAATTGGAAGAGAATCTGAATTAGAGTACTTCTTTGTATACACACTATTATTTATACATCAGATTGCTATTGATACACTAAATTATCACAGATAATTTGAAAGACAGCTGGGCTACTAAAGTAGATTTTTAATAAATCTGGTGTATTTCCTAAGCTGCTGCTATCTGGTTTTAATAAATTAATTTTAAATAAAAGGACAGTGTTCACAGTTTTATTCATTTACATGTTTATATCTATATAAATGTATAAAAATCTAATCACATACACATTTTAATGGAGTATTTTTTTCCATTCCTGTTAGATTGGATCTCCCCTTGGGATCTTCACCCACACCAGATATGAACATATACACGCTGACTGCCACTCCCACAACACACACCCACATTTTTGTATTTATGGCAGAGATCAGTAATTTATAATTATTCAGTAAAAGTCCCCTCTTATCCAACGGGAATACATTCCAAGATCCCCAATGGATGCCTGAAGTATGTAATACTTGATAATACACAACTATGTTAGTGGTTTATGTATTTACTATACTACACTTTTTATCATTATTTTAGAGTTTACTCCTTTCTACTAATGAAAAAAAGTTAACTGTACAACAGCCTCAGGCGGGTCCTTAAGAAAATATTACAGAAGAAGGCACTGTTATCACAAATGACAGCTCCATGTTCAGTGGGACAAGACATGGAGGTGGAAAACAATGGTGATGATCCTGACCCCGTGTAGGTGTGAGCTAATGTAAGCATGTGTGTATATGTGCGTGTATTTAGCAAAAAAGTTTATTTTTGTTTTTTTGCTAAATTAAAATAAGGCCAGGTGTGGTGACTCACACCTGTAATCCCAGCACTTTGGGAGGCCGAGGCAGGTGCATCACTTGAAGTCAGGAGTTCAAGACCAGCCTGACCAACACGGTGAAACCCCAGCTCTACTAAAACTACAAAAATTAGCTGGGTGTGGTGGCAAGTGCCTGTAATCCTAGCTACTCAGGAGGCTGAGGCAGGAGAATCGCTTGAACCTGGGAGGCAGTTGTTGCAGTGAGCTGAGACTGTGCCACTACTCCAGCCTGGGTGACAAAGCGAGACTCCATCTCAAATGATAAATTAATAAATAAAAAATTAAAATAGACATAGCTTACAGAGTAACACTATAAAGAAAATTTTTTGAGGATATGTACAATGTGTGTTTTAAGTGAAGTGTTATTATAAAAGTTAAAACGTTTTAAAAATTAAAAAGTTTATAATGTAGACCATGTATGGTGGCTCATGCCTGTAATCCCAGCATTTTGGGAGACTCAGGTGGGCAGATAATGTGAGATCAGGAGTTTGAGAACAACCTGGCCAACATGTCTCTACTAAAAATACAAAAATTAGCTAGGCGTGGTGGCATGCACCTGTAATCCCAGCTACTCAGGAGGCTGAAGCATGAGAATCGCTTGAACCCAAAACGCAGAGGTTGCAGTGAGCCAAGACGACACTACTGCACTCCATCCAGCCTGGGCAATGCAGCAAGACTCTGTCTCAAAAAAAAACCTTTATAATATAAAAATGTTAAAGCAAGCTAAGGTTAATTATTGAAGAAAATTTTTAATATAAATTTAGTGTAGCCTAAGTGTACAGTGTTTACAATGTCTACAGTAGTGTACAGCAATGTCCTAGGCCTTCATATTCCCTTAACATTCACTGACTTATCCACAGCAACTTCCAGTCCTACAAGCTCATTCATGGTAAATGCCCTAAACAGGCGTAGCATTTCTTAATCTTTTATACCATATTTTTACTATACCTTTTTCATGTTTAGGTATGTATAATACACAAATACCATTGTGTTACGAATGCTCACAGTATTCACTCCAGCAATATACTGTACAACAGGTTTGCAGCCTAAGAGCATAGGCTATACCATATAGCCTAGGTGTACAGTAGGCTGCACCATCTAGGGTTGTGTAAGTACACTCCATGACATTCACACAACAACAAAATAATCTAACGATGCATTTTTCAGAACTAGCCATATTGTTAAGCAATGCATAACTGTACATTTCCATTTCTAGGACAGAGCATTTCAGTTTTTAGTAATGTTTACTTTTATCTTTCACCATCTGTGTATTTTCCAGGAAACTGAAGTTTAACTCCTTTTAAAATGAAAGATCCTATTAGGCACATACTATGTATCAGATATAATACTAGGCATTTATGATGACGATGATGATAATGATGTTGCTCAAGGAAGAAATAGTAATGATTAATAAATTTACTATGCACTCTGTCACCTTCACTCTATTTACGAAGGCAAATTTCAGGTTCTTCAAGGTTTCAAAATTTATCAACTATGGTCTAAACATAGGCATGCAAACTACTGTGCAAATCTGTCTATTCCATGCTGCCACTACTTTCCCCACCATCACTGTGAGTCAGCCTTCTTTAGTCAACAGTCTATGATGTAAAATCATGAAATTTCTGGGGCCTGGCACAGTGGCTCATGCCTGTAATCCCAGTATTTTGGGGGGCTGAGATGAAAAAATTGCTTGAGGTCAGGAGTTCAAAACCAGCCTGGGCAATATAGCAGGACCCCCATCTCCACAAAAATAAAAAATAAACTAGCTGAGCATGGTGATGCGCATGTGTAGTTCCAGCTAGTTAAGAGATTGGAGCAAAAGGCTCCGAGCCCAGGGGTTTGAGGCTGCAGTGAGCTATGATCATGCTACTGTACTCCAGCCTGGGTGACAGTACAAGACCCTGTCTCTAAAAAATTTTTTAATTAAAAAGAGACAGTTTAATTTAAGCACCAACTTCCTTGTTTGGTGATTTAAGCACACATTTTCATTTCTTTTACAAATTTTAAAGTCATTTATTGGCTTACAAAAATAAAATATTATTACAGATCGACTAGGCACAGTGGCTCACATCTGTAATCCCAGCACTTTGGGAGGCCGAGACGGGCATGGATCACGAGGTCAGGAGATTGAGACCATTCTGGATAACACGGTGAAATCCCGTCTCTACTAAAAATACAAAAAAACTAACCGGGCGTGGTGGCGGGCAGCTGTAGTCCCAGCTACTCGGGAGGCTAAGGCAGGAGAATGGCATGAACCCAGGAGGTGGAGCTTGCAGTGAACAGAGATCACGCCATGGCACTCCAGCCTGGGCAGCAGAGCAAGACTCCGTCTCAAAATAAATAAATAATAAATATTTTTAAAAATAAATATTATTACAGATGACTTGATGTGTGCCTAAGGTCATATTTTGAATAGTTAATTTGTACATTCCGGAAGCAAAGGAACAATACATTTCCCCACTCTCAGATAAGCCATGAAGAACTCTACCAAAAATTTCACACATCTTGGTCAGGCACGGTGGCTCACACCTGTAGTCCCAGCACTTTGGGAGGCTAAGGCAGGCGGGAGACCTGAGGTCAGGAGTTCAAGACCAGCCTGGCCAACATGGCAAAACCCTGTCTCTACTAAAAATACAAAAGTTAGCCAGGAGTGGTGGTGGGCGCATGTAGTCCCAGCTACTCAGAAGCCTGAGACATGAGAATCGCTTGAACTCAGGAGGCAGAACTTGCAGTGAACCAAGTTCATTCCACTGCACTCTACTCTAGCCTGGGTGACAAGCAAGACTCTGCCTCAAAAAATAAAATAAAATAAAATAAAAATATTTTTACACATCTATTCCTTCCCTGGACTTTTGCTTAGAGTACCTATTGGTATATTTTCCACTTTCCCTTTATAGCAAATTAGCATGTAGTTCACTATATGTCAGAATCACTTCAAAACTTTATGTCTTACTCTTAATATTATACTTACCATCTTCCTTTTTAAATATTTACCTTCCATCCAAGGAAGGGTACAAAGAAAGAGAAGAGGATATGGGACCAAGGCCTGAGTAACTCCAATCTTTAGAGACTGTAATGGAGAAAGACGCAGCATACGAAGACCACAGAAGGTTCTCAAGAAGGGTAGGAAAGAAGTCAGGGGTGTAATGGCAGTGAAGACTGAGAAAACTGAGCAAATTTGACAAATAATCTGTCAGGAGGATAGATAATTATTGATGATGATAAAAGAGCAGGAGGTTTCAAGTATGACTCCCAGTATAATTCTGAGGGATGCCCAAGAACATCTGTTTATTCATCAAATTATTTATTGAGTATCTAGTATATAAATCAGGCACTTTTCTTTTTTTTTTTTTTGAGACGGAGTCTCGCTCTATCACCCAGGCTGGAGTGCAGTGGTTCGATCTGGGTTCACTGCAAGCTCCGCCTCCCAGGTTCACCCCACCCTCCTGCCTCAGCCTCCTGAATAGCTGGGACTACAGGCGCCTGTCACCATGCCTGGCTAATTTTTTTGTATTTTTTAGTAGAGACAGGGTTTCACCGTCTTAGCCAGGATGGTCTCAATCTCCTGACCTCATGATCCGCCCGCCTCAGTCTCCCAAAGTGCTGGGATTAGAGGGGGTAAGCCAAAGTGCCCGGCCTACATCAGGCACTTTTCTAAGCATAAGGATGTCGTTAGTGAACATATCTAGAGTTCAGAAGAGAGGTAAGAGCTGATGAAATACAAATTTTGAAATCAGACATCTTTAGTATTTAACTATTTGAGAATGAATGATGCTTCCTGGACCTTCTCATTTATGTAAAACAAAAATTGTCCTTTTGTTTAAGCTAGTTTAGTCAAGTTTTATGTTCTTTGCAACAGAGTCCTAACTGACATATCCTCTTCACTGGATCTTCCTCCTTAAGCTTCACCTTCAACTCAGTCTTCAAAAAGCAGTTAGGCATAAAAATGTAATTTGATGATTTTATTCTCCGACATCACTTCCATGGCTTTTTTTATACTTGGGATAAAACCCTCCTTCATATGAACTATAAGGTCTTTTATGGTATAGCCTTGACTTACCTCTTACCTCCATTCCCCTCTATCACTATGGTCCGGGGCAAAATAGTTTTCAACATATATTTCCCATATGGCCTAGCAAATCCAATTCTATATATTAACCCAAGAAAAATGAAAACATACATCCACAAAAGGGCTTATACATAAATGTTCATGAGCAGTTTTTTGTTGTTGGTAATGGTGTGTGGGTTTGTTTTGTTTGTTTTTTTTGAGACTGAGTCTCGCTCTGTCACCCAGGCGGCTGGAGTGCAGTGGCCGGATCTCAGCTCACTGCAAGCTCCGCCTCCCGGGTTTATGCCATTCTCCTGCCTCAGCCTCCCGAGTAGCTGGGACTACAGGCGCCCGCCACCTCGCCCGGCTCTTTTTTTGTATTTTTTAGTAAAGACGGGGTTTCACTGTGTTAGCCAGGATGGTCTCGATCTCCTGACCTCGTGATCCGCCCGTCTCAGCCTCCCAAAGTGCTGGGATTACAGGCTTGAGCCACCGCGCCCGGCCTGTTTGTTTGTTTTCTGTTTGCTTGTTTTGTTTTGTTTTGAGATGGAGTCTTGATCTGTCGCCCAGGCTGGAGTACAGTGGCACGATCTCAGCCCATTGCAACCTCCGCCTCCTAGGTTCAAGCAATTCTCCTGCCTGAACCTCCCGAGTAGCTGGGTCTACAGGCGTGCACCACCATGCCTGGCTAATTTTTTATATTTTTAGTAGAGCTGGGGTATTGCCATGTTGGTCAGGCTGGTCTCGAACTCCTGGCCTCAAGTGATCCACTCGCCTCAGCCTCCCAAAGGGCTGGGATTACAGGCATGAGACACCGTGCCCAGCCTGGTGTTTTATTTATTTTTTTTTTGGGGGGGGGCAGGGTCTCACTTTGTCACCCAGGCTGGAGAGCAGTGGTGCAATCATGGCTCACTGCAACCTTGACCCCCCCAGGTTCAAGCAATTCTCCCGCCTCAGCCTCCTGAGTAGCTAGAACCACAGGCACATGACCCCCTGACCCACCAGTTTCTTAATTTTTTTGTAAGAGATGAAGTCTCACTGTGTTGCACAGGCTGGTCTCAAACTCCTGGGCCTAAGCTATGCTCCTCCTCAGCCTCCCGAAGTGCTGGGATTTACGTAAGCTACCATGCTTGGCCTGTTCATAAGCAGTTTTATTCATAATAGCCAAAATTGAAAGAACCTCAATGTCTACCCGGCCAGGCACAGTGAGCTGGTTGCAGTGAGCTGAGATTGTGCCACTGCACTCCAGCGTGGGCAACAGAACTAGACTCTGTCTCAAAAAAAAAACCTCGATGTCCATCAACATGTAAATGAATAAACCAACCGTGGTATACTCATTCAACAGAATACTAAATACTACTCATCAATAAAAAAGAAGTGCTGGTGAAACATGAACAAATCTGGAAAGCATTATGCTCAGTAAAAGAAGCCAGTCACAAAATTATTCCATTTATGTAAAAATCCATAACAGCCACAACTAAGCTCTGGTGACAGAATCAGAACAAAGGTTGAATCTGGGAGACAGGTACTGAGTAGGAAGAAGTAAGAGAGAAGATTCTGGGTGATGGAAATGTTCTATATCTTGATAAAGATGTGGGTTACACAGGTGCACGCATTTGTCAAAACTCATTTAACACTCAAGATTATGTATTTCATTGTATATAATTGACCTCAAACTTAAAACAAACTTTTAAGCCATGAACAAAATCTCGACTTAACTCCGTATCTGCAGAACCCTTACAGTTAAGCCTACTATATGAAATGTGATTCCACTATTCGGCTGGTGGTGAAGACTTGGAGGGAAGCACCCAACAGTGGAGTGGAGGAAGGGAGAAAAGGTAGTCTTTTAGAACACACCTTGCAACTCTAAACTCTGGTATGCTCAGAATAGTTATGCTAAATTACATAGTAAACCTTCAGTGAGAAGACTGATAGACAGTATGGAAACAGAGATAAGAGATTCTGATTAAAAAAAAGTCACTTAGCATGCCAATTCATTCAGATACCACTCAAACAACTGAAAACAGTTGATACTTTTAAGAAACTTAAGACACTTTATTATCTTATAAAATCTGAGGGTCCTCAAAAAAAACCATTATTAAACTGCAGAACATTTTGCAATTATTATGAGAGTTGTGAAACATGCCTAAAAGTAGTATCTTCATAACTAAAATGGTAATAAGTATGCATAAAAGAATCAAGTTAAAGACTAAGTTTAAAGAAATCTGATAAAATTATGTTTGGGGAAGCAAGATTATCAAGAGATAAAGTTATAGGCAGAATAGCAGTCTTAAAAGTAAATTATCTATTTTATGTATGTATGTATTTATTTAATTATTGTATTTTATCAGCTGGTCGGAGGCAATGAAAAGTAAACTACTGACCCATACACTCTTCCGTTCTCTGAACTCTACAGCTCCTGTATATATGATGACTTGTATTATTCCATAAGTGTCTTACGTTATACACGTAAAGCTTGGCACTCCGCTAGCCAATATATTGGCACCTTGAGCAGTGTTCCTACACCTAGCAGAGAGCTGGAAGCCATGCTGACTAGCTGAATGGGACCCTGCTATATAAAATATACTGGCCAGGCACAGTGGCTCACACCTGTAGTCCCAGCAGTTTGTGAGGCCAAGGTGGGCGGATCACTTGAGCTCAGGAGTTCCAGACCTGCCTGGGCAACATGGTGAAACCCTGTCTTGAATTAAAATACAAAAATTAGCCAGGCACAGTGGCAAGTGCCTGTAGCCCCAGCTACTTGAGGGGCTAAGGCAAGAGTAGCACTTGAGCCTGGGAGGCGGAGGTTGCAGTAAGCTGAGATCACATACCAGTGTACTCCAGCATGGGCCACAGAGTAAGAACCTATCTCAAAAAATATATATATATAAATATAAAGGCCGGGTGTGGTGGCTCACGCCTGTAATCCCAGCACTTTGGGAGGCCAAGGCCGGTGGATCATGAGGTCAGGAGATCTAGACCATCCTGGATAACATGGCGAAACCCCATCTCTACTAAAAATACAAAGAAAATTAGCCGGCCGTGGTGGTGGGTACCTGTAGTACCAGCTACTCAGGAAGCTGAGGCAGGAGAATGGTGTGAACCTGGGAGGCGGAGCTTGCAGTGAGCAGAGATCGTGCCACTGAACTCCAGCCTTGGTGACACAGCGCGACTCTGTCTCAAAACATATATATAAAAATATATAAATTTATATAAATATATATACACATATATAACTATATATAAATATATATTAAGTGATCCTCACCATAAGTAGGTCATAGCATCTCACAGCATTTAACTCTTTTGAATTATCTCTAAGAGATAATGACTGGCTCCAAATGAAATTAAAGAGAGTGAACAAAGAAGCTTAAATATGCAACACACAAATTATACAAAATTCTAAACAAAGGTTAAAAGTAAAAACTAAATCTTTAAAAGATGCAAATATAGGCTGGTCACAGTAGCTCATACCTACAATCCTAGCACTTTGGGAGGTCAAAGTGGGTGGATCACTTGAGCCCAGTAGTTCAAGGCCAGCCTGGGCAACACAGGGAGACCCTGTCTCTATAAAAAATCAAGATTAGTCAGGCATGGTGGCACATGCCTATGGTCCCAGCTACATGGGAGGCTGAGGTGGGAGGATTGTTTGAATCTGGGAGGTCGAGGATGCAGTGAGTTATGATTGCACCACTATACTCCAGCTTGGGTGACAGAGCAAGACTCTGTCTCAAAAAAAAAAAAAAAAAAAAATTGTAATGCAAATATAATTATAAAATTTATAGTCTTACTGATATTAAGAAAAGATTAATGTACCTTAGAATCTAGTTTTAATAAAATTGTTGGCTTGAAGGTTTGAATAAGAGTCCTAAAAGTGCCTATAAATGGGAAAGTAAATAAAAATATTAACTCAACCTCTTATATAACTATCCCTTATTTTCTAATAAATGAACTAGTAACATGCCTTATTTTAAATCATTTCCAAGCACCTCTTAAGTTATTTATAATTTAAAAAACAAATTCAAAAGCAATAAGGAAAAAGTGGAACTACCCTAATATTTTTTGGCTAAGTTAAAAAAAAAAATAAGAAAAACTAATAAACATAACAGATAGCTTTCCATTTATTTCTCTGAAAATTTTATTAAAGCATTACTAATTTGGCAAAGGATTAAAAAATAGTCCAGGCTTGGTGGCTCACAGCTGTAACCCCAACACTTTGGAAGGCAAGGCAGGTGGATCCCTTGAGCCAAGTTTGAGACCTGCCTGGGCAACATGGCATAATCCTGTCTCTACAAAAAATATAAAAATTAGCCAGGCGTGGTGGTGCATGCCTGTAGTCCCAGCTACTTGGGAGGTTAGGGTGAGAAGATGGCTTGAGGCCAGGAAAAGGAGGCTGCAGTGAGCCGAGATCATGTCATCGCTCTCCAGCCTGGGTAATCAAGCAAAAGAGTCTAAGAGGGAGAAAGAAAGTGAGGGAGAGTGAGAGCGCACATGTGACAAAGAGACATTTACGCACGGTGACTGTCAAATTGCAGGATAAAAGTAGATTCTAGAAGGACATAAGACAAAGGAACAAACTCCCCCATTCCAAGAGTAGAACAGTACTCTTTATGGCTTTCTTTCCAGGGATACTCTATTTTGTCATGCTAATAATTAATCTTAATTTTTAAAATGGTTTTTGTCTTTGTGTGTGTGTGTGTGTGTGTGTGTGTTTACTTTTTTTTTTTTTTGAGATGGAGTCTCACTCTGTTGCCCAGGCTGGAGTGCGGTGGTGTGATCTCAGCTCACTGCAACCTCTGCCGCCTTGGTTCAAGCGATTCTCCAGTCTCAGTCTCCCGAGTAGCTGGGATTACAGGCACCTACCACTGCACTTGGCTGATTTTTGTAGTTTTAGTAGAGACAGGGTTTCACTATCTTGGCCAGGCTGGTCTTGAACTCTTGACCTCATGATCCACCTGCCTCAGCCTCCCAAAGTGCTGGGATTACAGGCATGAGCCACCATGGCTGAACTTTTTTTTTTTTAGACAGAATTGCGCTCTGTCGCCCAGGCTGGAGCGCAGAGGCGTGATCTTAGCTCACTGCAACCTCCATCTCCCGAGTTCGAGCAATTCTCCTGCCTCAGCCTCCCAAGTAGCTGGAACTACAAGTGGGTGCCACCACATCCAGCTTATTTTTAGTAGAGATGGGGTTTCATCACGTTGGCCAAGCTGGTCTTGAACCTCTGACCTCAAGTGATCTGCCTACAGTGGCCTCGCAAAGTGCTATGATTACAGGCATGAGCCACGGCGCCTGGCCTAAACTGGTTTAGATTCAAAACACTAATGCAGTGCATAGTAGTCTGCATAGCCAAACGCTCTGGTTAGGAGTTTAAATTTAGCACGTCTCTAATCTGCTGCTTCTTGTTCCTATTAAATTTCTATACAAAATAACTGAAAATGTAAATGAAAGAAAATTCACAAGACCATTTTACCCTTAGTTCATGAGGTAAAACATTTTAAAATAGTGATACCTAATTTTAAAGAAAATATATTAAAATTGAAACGCTTATACACTGCTGACATTACAAATTGTCTCAATCTTTTTGAAAATTAATGCAAAAATCATAATGATGGTAATATCCTCTGATATAGTAATTTCATGTCTAGAAATTTTAGTTAAGCAAAAAATTTAAAGAAATGTGCGCTGTTTCAACCTTGCCTAGCACTTCAGAGTCAGTAATACAATTTAACAGTCAATTTAAATGAGCTAGAGCCTGGTTTAAGGCAGTGTAAAGATCTCTATTTGAGGCATCCAAATTGCCATCCTGTACTCCAAAGGTGTTATCTGTGCGATAGAACAATAAATGAAATCTACAAAATAAAAGTTTATCAAAGCTAAGGATAAGTCACAAACAAGCCAAATTCTACATTTTAGAATATCATCACTGGAACAGGAAGCCTCCAAAACAAGAGGCCAACATTATGACCAGACTTTCAGGGTGAAGAAACAAATAAAACACAAAAGAACTTAAGAAATTCTGAGACTCGAGGAAAGAGTCAGTCAACAAAATTAAGCATACCATGACTAAAATTGTACTTGGTAAACTACAGTGCCGCCTAAAAACTGATGATTACAGAATTTGAGTGTGCAATATTTGACACAGGAAAACTCTGTGTGCAGTCAAGTGGTTAAAAAAAATTTTTAATTAAAAAAATTGAATTTGGTAGACGTACAAAAAAAAACCTAACAAATACAAAGCTATAATTCACAAAACTAATTAAGAACAAAAATCAGTTCAATAAAGCAAATGTTCACTCTAAAATGTAAAAGAAAAATAACCCCAGTAAAAATAATCTGAGTAAAATTAAAATGGGTCGGGTAAGGTGGCTCATGCCTGTAATTCCAGCACTCTGGGAGGCCAAGACAGAAGGATGGTTTGAGTCTAGGAATTTGAGACCAGTCAGGCCAACATGGCAAGACCCTGTCATTACAAAAAAAAAAAAAAAAAAAAACAGCCACACATGGTGGTGCACACCTGTAGTCCCAGCTTCTCAGGAGTCTCAAGTGGGAGGATAGCTTGAGCCCAGGAAGCCGGAGCTGCAGTGAGCTGTGTTCACGCTACTGCACTCCAGTCTGGGTGACAGAGTAAGACCCTGTCTCAATAGTAACAATGGAAAAATAAAAATGAGGGAAAAAAGTCCAAAAATGTTTAATGTTGCTATGTAGAAAATTGACCAATAAAATAGTGTAATTTTTCATATAAAATACTCTGATGAAAATTCAAAAATTTTGGTAAAACCGACTAAACTGGACTGACAGTGTCCTTGGAGGATCAGTCTACTGGGTCAAAAAATGTAGTAAAAAGATACATCACTACAATATCTATGACATCAAAAAAACCTGAGAAAAATCTAAGTGTCCAACGGGGGAAGATTTTCCTAACCAGTAAGGGCTATCATCTTCAATGAAACAGAGACAGAGAGATACACAACTATGAGAAAGGAAGAGGCCACCCACCCAACCCACAGGATCAGCTGTCAGCCCAGACAACTGACGCGGTTAACACACACAATCACATTGCCTTCCCATTGTTATAATGAAATCATTAACTGACTGCTAAAAATGAGGCTTGGAAGTTCATTTTACGTCCCCATTTCAGGAAGTATGTTATGGAATATACGAAAACTCTAAAACACTAATTTTATGGCAAGTTATTTAAATAAACTAATATTTAAAAAGTGAAAGTATAATACAAAATAAAAAGATTAAAAGGAGCTGGGCACAGTGGTACGCACCTGCAGTCCTAGCTACTGGGTAGGCTAAAGCCAGAGGATCACTTGAGCCCAGGAGATTGAGGCTGCAGTAAGCTATGATTGTGCCACTGCACTCCAGCCTGAGCAACAGAGCAAGATCCTGTCTCTTAAACAAAGAAAAGGCCGGGTACAATGGCTCACGCCTGTAATACCAGCACTTTGGGAGGTCAAGGTGGGCAGATCACTTGAGCTCTGGAGTTCCAGACCAGCCTGGGCAATACAGCAAAATCCCATCTCTACAAAAAATACAAAATAATTAGATGAGTGAGGTGGTACATGTCTGTAGTCCCAGCTACTCAGGAGGCTGAGGTGGGAGGATAGCTTGAGCCGCGGAGACAGAGGTTGTAAAAGGAAACACATTAAAGCAAACTTTTATCAATAGTTATCTTGGCCGGGCGTGGTGGCTCACGCCTGTAATGCCAGCACTTTGGGAGGCCAAGGCGGGCGGATCACGAGGTCAGGAGATCGAGACCATCCTGGCTAACACAGTGAAACCCCGTCTCTACTAAAAAAAAAAAAAATACAAAAAACTAGCCAGGCGAGGTGGCAAGCGCCTGTAGTCCCAGCTGCTCCGGAGGCTGAGGCAGGAGAATGGTGTGAACCCGGGAGGCGGAGCTTGCAGCGAGCTGAGATCCTGCCACTGTACTCTAGCCTGGGCGACAGAGCGAGACTCCGTCCCAAAAAAAAAAAAAAAAATAGTTATCTTGGGTGCCTTTTCTTCTATTTTGCCATTTTTCACATATTCTGTAATGAATATATACACTATAAACATTTAATTTTAGGCCAGGTGCCGTGGCTCAAGCCTGCTTTCCGGGCACTTTGAGAGGCTGAGGTGGGCAAATCACTCGAGGTCAGGAGTTTGAGACCAGCCTGGCCAACAACAGTGAAAGCCTGTCTCTGTTAAAAATACGAAAATTAGCCAGGCATGGTGGCACATGCCTGAAGTCCCAGCTACTCGGGAGGCTGAGGCAAGAGAATCACCTGAACCTGAGGTGCAGTGAGCCAAGATTGCACCACTGCGCTCCAGCCTGGGTGACAGAGCGAGACTGTCTCAACCCAAAAAAGAAAAAAAAAAAAAAAATTATTTTTACTTTTACTCACTGGATGATCAGAATTAAAGTCAATAAAAGGACACCCATTAACTTTTGTTTCCATCTTTTAAAGTCCTAATAATCACTGTAAACAATTCTTGTGTATTCTTATAGATACATCCTATACATACCTAAACATACACTCATGAATATATCTTGTAGTACTCTCTTTTAACTGAAAAGGAAAAGAATACATACATTAGCCTGAACCCTTTTTCACTTTACATGCACCGCACATTCTTCCATCTTCATAGATGCATCTCTACTTCACTATTTTTCATGGCTGCAACACATTTCATCATATAGATGGACAAATAATTTAACAAACACACAACTGACCCTCCTGCTTCCATCTGGTAATGCACACACTTGAACATATAATCCTGTATGTTAGTACAACAGAAACAAACTCATTCTACAAAACTTGATTCACTGAACAATAAATTCACAGAAATTACCAAATTTACATATTTATCTCAAAGAGTTGAACCACTCAGACACATGAACCTTATATTTTATGCTAATACATATTTTATGTTGATACATGTTAATATACTACATGTACTTATGTGTGTAAATGTTTATATTTAATATAGTAATAGATATATGCTTATTAATATGCACATATATGTATTAAATATCAATAAATGTGTTGTTTATAAATATTAATTTGTGAAAATATATGTATTAATATACTAATTAACATATTTGCTAATTGTTTTTCTAGTCATTATAATTATTAATTTGTCTTTCATGATGAGATTTCACATTCTTATTTGAATGAAATATTTTATTATTCCAGTTGTTAATTTTATTATCATTCCCCAATGTCTCAACTAAGGTATCACTCTTAATTTTTATAACAATTAAGAACCAAAATATTGGCATTTCTTACTGATGCAGCTGTCTATTTTTCAACACACATTTATGGTAGATGTATGTTAGAGTTATAGTGAAATAATAATTACTGGTTGTGAAATGTTTTTCTGAATATTGAATATATTCTTAAAAACCAACCCAGGCCATGACCCTTAGCTTACAAGTTAAACAGTCCTTTAAATTATATTGTAAGAACAGAGCTGGGCACAGTAGCTCTGATCACTTGTGTTCAGGAGTTCAACACTAGCTTGGGCAACTGGGGAGACCCTGTCTTTACAAAAAATACAAATATTAGCCAGGCATGATGGCATGTGCCTGTGGTCCCTGCTACTCTGGAGGCTGAGGTGGGAGGATTGCTTGAGCCCCAGAGGTGGCGGTTGCAGCAAGCAGAGATTGCACCACTGCACTCCAGCCTGGGTGACAGAGCGAAACTCTCTCTGAATCAATCAATCAATCAATCAATCAATCAAGTGAACCAAATCTCATCAAAAATCTTCAAAATCTATTATGATAATCCCATCCAATATAAACAGCTATAAACTTTAGTCAAAAACACCAAAAAGTAGGCTGGTAGAGACACTCTGAAATTGACAAAATAATCCTAAAAATACTAAGATGCTGCGGGAAATGTAACTTTTAAAAGGATTGAAAAGAAATCAGAATAAACTGAAAAATTCTCCCATGAAGTGATGTAATTTTGACCATATCTATTAAAAAAAATTTTCCTGAATACACCAACACCACAACTGGTAAACTGATAAGTCAGCCTATGGATTAATTGACATAGAGCCAGTATATTTGTAGAACAAATTCTTAGAAATGAAATTGCTAGATGAAGTATGGTATGTGCATTTTTTTTTAGCTTTGACAAACATTGCCAAATTGTCGTTTTAAAAGTTGCACCAATCACACAGTCTCACCAAAGCCTATCAGAACCAAACTTTTTTTTTTTTTGAGACGGAGTCTTGCTCTGTCACCAGGATGGAGTGCGGTGGCGCGATCTCAGCTCACTGCAACCTCCACCTCCCAGGTTCAAGCGATTCTTCAGCGTCAGCCTCCTGAGTAGCTGGGACTACAGGAGCGCGCCACCATGCCCAGTTAATTTTTGTATTTTTTCAGTAGAGATAGGGTTTCATTATGTTGGCCAAGATGGTCTCGATCTCTTGACCTCATGATCTGCCCACCTCGGCCTCCCAAAGTGCTGGGCTTACAGGTGTGAGCCACTGCGCCCAGCCAGAACCAAGTATTTTAATCCTCACCAATCTAAAACATAAATACTGGAGTTATTATTTATAATTTGCATTTTTTAAAGAATTTGACTCAAAAAATAAAGAAAGAAGAAAGGCCAGGCAATGGTGGCTCACACCTGTAATCCCAGCACTTTGGGAGGCCGGGGCTAGCGGATCACTTGAGTTCAGGAGTTTGAGATCAGCCTGGGCAACATGGAGAAACCTGGTCTCTATAAAAAACACAAAAATTAGTTGGGCGTGGCACCTGTGGTCCCAGCTATGCAGGAGGCTGAGGTAGGAGGATTGCTTGAGCCTGGGAGGTAGAGGCTACAGTAAGACAAGATCGCACCACTGCACTCTAGGCTGGGTGACAGAGTGAGAACTTATATCAAAAAAACAAAACAAAACAAAAAGAATTGAGAGTTTATGTATTTTATAATGAGAAAAATTCCTTTAAAACTAATTGAATTCTGAAGAAACAAGTATAAGAAACATTAAAAGTATACAAATTGGCTTTAAACTACTAACAATCTAAAAAAAAGTTCACATATTAAGAAGATAACTTGCAAAAAAATGCTGCTTATTTTAGGATTTTGAAATTAAGAGTTTTTTCTAAATTCCTTTCTCAAGATTTTCTCCAGTGTTATTATTATGCTTTCTGTTAACAGTAATTTCTAGTAGTCTGGGAGTAAAGAATAACCACCACAGCTTTTTATGCCACCTAGGGTTTTGATTTCCTGTCAATGGTCCACCAAGTTTTCAGTTGTCCAGTGCCAAAACTTGATCATGATCATTGATATAGCACTCTCCTCCGTTCTCTAAATCCTCGTCATTAAATCCTACTTTTTTATTTAAGAATTCTCTTTTTACATACCCTTTGGAGGTCTCTTCTTCAAGTGGATTACTAATATAGGAAATAAAGGAATCTGAACTGACTCCTTACCATAATTTCTCTCATCTACAATTCAACTTAGATACAGTCCTATTTGATTAACTTCCCTTCAAACCAGAGCCTACCAAACTTAATCACACAATCTTGTCAAAAATGCAGATTCTGGAAACGTCGTTTGTTTTTTTTTAAGAGATGAGGTCTTGCTCTGTTGCCTAGCCAGGAGTGCAGTGGCATGATCATAGCTCACTGCAGTTTCAAATTCCTATTATAACCATTGCAGAGGCATTCATCTGTGTCCCATAAAATGTCTTTTAGGAATACAAACGTTCCTTCCATTGTATTCCTGGCTATAAGCTTAATATACAACTTCCTAAATCATATATATCCACATAATTCATGTAATTCCAAGTTGTCCATATTTAAAGACAACTAATTTTCAATGTAAGTGCCAAGAACACACATTAAATAAAGGACAGGCTAACTGCCACTGGGAAAACTGGATATCTATATGCAAAAAAAAAATGAAACTGGATCTCTCTCTCTCTCACCATCAAGACGGATTAAAGACTTAAACGTAAGACCCAAAAATATAAAACTGGAAGAAAAAAAACACATCAGGACATTGGTCTAAGCAAAGATTTTTATGGCTAAGACCTCAAAAGCTCAGAAAATAAAAATAAAAGTAGACAAATGAGACTATATTAAACTGAAAAGCTTCTGTACAGCAAAGAGAATATCTACATAATAAAGAGATAATCTCTTGAATGAAAGAAAATATTTGCAAACTATTAATGTGACAAGGGACTAATATCCAGAATATGCAAGAAACTCAAACAATTAAAAAAACACAAATAATCCCATTAAAAAGTGGGCAAAGGACACGAATAGACATTTCTTAAAAGAAGACACACAAATGGCCAACAGGTATATGAAAAAAATGTTCAACATCACTAAGCATCAGAGAAATACAATTCTAAACCACAATGAGATATACCTTACCCCAATCAGAATGGGTATTTCTAAAAAAAACAAACACACACACACACAAAATAACAGATGCTGGCAAGCATGCAGAGAAAAGGGGAACTCTTAAACACTGTTGGTAGGAATGTAAATCCATACAACTACTATGAAAAACAGTATGGAGAATTCTAAAAAAAACTAAAAATATCATTATCATACGATCTGGCAATCCCACCACTTGTATTTATACAAAAGAAAAGAATCAGTGTATCAAAGGGATATCTGCACTCATGTGTTCACTGCAGCACTATTCACAATAGCCAAGACAAAGGACCAACTTAAGTGTCCATCAACAGATGAAATAAAGAAAATGTAGTATATATACACAATGGATTTGGGATTCAAAGAATGAAATCATGTCATTTGCAACAACATAGGTGGAGTTGGAGGTTATTATATTAAGTGAAATAACCCAGGCACAGCAAGACAAATACTGCATGTTTTCACTCATATGTAGAAACTAAAAGAGTTAATCTTATAGAAGTAGCAAATTATAGATACTAGAGGCTGCAGAGGGTGGGTGGGTGAGAGGGGATAAAGAGAAGTTGGTTAATGAGTACAAAATATACAGTCAAATAGATGAAATAACTTCTAATGTTCAATAGCAGAGTACTGGTGACTATAGTCAGCAACAAAGTACTGTGTATTTCAAAGTAGCTACAAGAAAGAATTTTAAATATTCCCAACACAAAGAATAAATATTAACGGTGATAGATACTTCAAATGCCCTGACTTGATCATTACACATTCTATGCATATAATACTCACATGTACTCCATAAATGTATGATATTATGCATCAATCTAAAAAATTAAAGAAACTGAATTCATAGTTTAAAAGCTCCCAGTAAAGAAATCCTAGGAGGGTGGTGGCTCATGCCTGTAATCCCAGCACTTTGGGAGGCCAAGGCAGGATTGCTTGATCCCAGTAGTTCGAAAACAGCCTGGGCAACACGCAGAGACCCTGTATACAAAAAAATTTAAAAATCAGTCAGGTGTGGTGGTACACAACTGTAATCCCAGCTACTCAGGAGGCTAAAGTGAAAGGATTGCTTGGACCCAGCAATGAGCTGTGATCATATCACTGCACTCTACCCTGGGTGACAGAACAAGACCGTGTATCAAAAAAAAAGAAAGAAAGAAATCCTGTGGTTCAGAGAGCCAGGTATCAAAACCAGACAAAGATATTAAAAAAAAAAAAAAAAAGAAGAGAGAAGAAAGAAAAACTTCAGACCAATACCGCTCATAAAAGTAGATGAAAGGCCAGGCACAGTGGCTAACGCCTGTAATCCCAGCACTTTGGGAGGCCAAGGCAAGCAGATCACCTCAGGTCAGGAGTTCAAGACCAGCCTGGCCAACGTGGTGAAACCCTGTCTCTACTAAAAATACAAAAATTAGCCAGGCATGGTAGTGGGTGCCTATAATCCCAGCTACTCGGGAGGCTGAGGCAGGAGAATCGCTTGAACCTGGGAGGCAGAGGTTGCAGTGAGCTGAGACTATGCCAATGCACTTCAGCCTGGGCAACAGAGCGAGACTCTGTAAAAAAAAAAAAAAAAAAAGAAAAATCCTGAACAAAATATTAGCAAGTAAAATCTAGGCTGTGAACAGTGGCCCATGCCTGTTTTCTCAGTACTTTGGGAGGCCAAGGCAGGAGGACTGCTTGAGCCCTAGTGTTTGAGACCAACCTGGGTAACATAGAGGAACTCCATCTCTACAAAAAATTAAAAGAAAAAAAAAATTAGCTGGATGTGGTGTGTGGTGCCATATGCCTGTACTCCCAGCTACTCTGGAGGCTGAGGTGAGAAGATCGCCTGATCCCAGGAGGTCAAGGCTACAGTGAGCCATGATCGTGCCACTGCCTTCCAGCCTGGGTGACAGAATAAGACCTTGTCTCAAAAAACTAAAAATAAAGTAAAATAAAGCAACACATTAAAAAATTACAAACCACAACCAAATGGGATCTATTCCAGGTATGCAAGGCTGGTTCCACATTTGAAAATAAATTAATGTAACCTGCCATATCAAAAGGAAGAAAAATCACATGATCATATCATTGACAGAAAAAACATTTGATAAAACTCATGATATTAAAAAAAACTCCAAGCAGGCCGGCTGCGGTGGTTCACACCTGTAATCCCAGCACTTTGGGAGAGCAAGGAGGGCAGATTGCTTCAGCCTAGAAGTTTGAGACCAGCCTGGGCAACATGAGGAAACCCCGTCTCTACAAAAAATACAAAAATTAGCCAGACATGGTGTCACATGCCTGTAGTCCCAACCACTCGGGGGGCTGGGGTGGGAGGATCACTGAAGGTTGAGGCTGCAGTGTGCCAAAACTGCACCAATGCACTCCAGCCTGGATGACAGAGTGAGACCTTGTCTCAAAAACAAAGCAAAACAAAACTCTAAGCAAACTGGGAATAGAGAAGAACTTCCTCAACTTGGCAAAGAACATCTACAAAAAAACCTATAGCTAGGCCAGGCGTGGTGGCCCACGCCTGCAATCCTAGCACCAATTTGGGAGGCCAAAGCGGGTGGATCACTTGAGGCCAGCCTGGCCAAAATGGTAAATCTCGTCTCTACTAAAAATACAAAAAATTAGCCAGACATGGTGGCAGGCGCCTATAGTACCAGCTACTCAGGAGGCTGAGGCAGGAGAATCGCTTGACCCTGGGAGGCGAAGGTTGCAGTGAGCCGAGATCGCGCCACTGCACTCTAGCCTGGGCGACAGAGTGGGACCTCATCTCAAAATAAATAAATTAATTTAATTTAAAGAAGAAAAGTAGTATCTTTTCCCCTAACTTCAAGTATAAAACATGATTGGCTGTTCTCACCAATCTTATCCAGCATAATTGTGGAAATTCCAGTCAGCACAAGAAAATAAAAGGCAAACAGACTAGAACAGAAGAAAAAAACCTGTCCCTATTTGTAGATGACATGACTATTTAGAAAATCCCAAGAAATCTACCAAAAAAATCCCCCCAGAATCATTAAGTTCAGCAAGGTTATAAGACACAAGGTCAACATACAAAAATCAGTCTTATTTCGTGCCTGTAATCCCAGCACTTTGAGAGCTGAGTTGGGCAGATCACTTGAGGCCAGGAGTTTGCAACCAGCCTGGCAACATGGTGAAACCCCATCTACACTAAAAATACAAAAATTAGCTGCATGTGGTGGCGCTCACCTGTAATTCCAACTACTTGGGAGGCTGAGACACAAGCATCACTTGAACCCGGGAAGTAGAGGCTGCAGTGAGATTGTGCCACTGCACTCCAGCCTAGGCAACAGAGTGACTCTGTCTCAAAAAAAAATCAAAATTCAAAAATCAATCATATTTCCATATATTAACAAACATGAAAACTCAAATTTAAAATACAATGCTATTTAACAAGTGCTCCAAAGAAAATGAAATATTTAGGTATAAATCTTAACAAAATATGCGCAAGATCTATATGCTGAAAATTATAAAATGCTAATGTAAAATCAAAGATCTAAATAACTGAAGAGACTATGTTCATTGGTCAGAAAATATAACATAATAAAGATATCAATACTCCCCAAATTGATGCATAGTATAATGCAATTCCTAGCAAAATCATAGGAGGGATTTTTGTTTGTTTGTTTTTTGAGACGGAATCTTGCTCTGTAGCCAGGCTGGAGTGTGCTGGCGCAATCTCGGCTCACTGCAACCTCTGCCTCCCAGATTCAAGTGATTCTCCTGCCTCAGCCTTCCAAGTAGCTGGGATTACAGGTGCATGCCACCACGCCCAACAAATGTTTGTATTTTTATAGAGATGGGCTTTCACCATGTTGGCCAGGATAGTCTTGATCTCTTGACCTCATGATCCACCTGCTTCGGCCTCCCAAAATGCTGGGATTACAAGCTTGAGCCACCGCAGCGGGCAGTTTTTTGTTTCTGCAGATATAGACAAATATATTCTAAAATTTACATGGAAAGGAGAAGTCCTAGGAGACCTAAAGCAGTTTTGTAAAAACAAAACAAAACAAAAAACAAGTAGAATTATGCCTCCCAATATTAAGGACAACTATACAGCTACAGCAATTAAAACTGTGGTATTGATGAAGAAAGAGACATAAAGACTAATAGAACAGAACAGAAAATCCAGAAATGTGTCCACACAAATACGCCCAAATTATTTTTCGCAATGATACACAAGCAATTCAATAAAAGAAGGACAGCCTTTCCAATAAATGCTGCTAGAGCAATTGGGACTTCCATGGATGGGGAAGGGAAGGAGGAAGGGAAGCAGGAAGAGAAGGGGGAAGAGATATCAACCTAAACCTCCTACTTTATACAAAAACTAGATCCAAATGTATCACACACTTAAACGTAAAACGTAAAAGTATAAAACCGTTAGGAAAAAACTTAGAGAAAATCTTCAGGAATTAGCACAAGGTAAAGAGTTCTTATACTTGACACAAAAAGCACAATCCACAAAAGGAAGAACTGCTATACTGAACCTCATCAAAATTAAAAACTTTCACTCTGTGAATAACCCGAATCAGGGAGAAAATACTAGCAAACCACGTATCTTACAAAGAACTAGTATCCAGAGTGTATACAGGACTCACGAAAATCTCACGAATCACCACTAAAGAACTTACTCATGTAACTAAATACCACCTGTACCCCAATAACTTAATAGAAAAATAAAAATAAAATGAAAGAGAAAAAATAAGATATCTAGAAAAGTCTCAAGATATTAAAACAAGAAATCTAGCAGTAAAGATAACCAGTTCGAAAATGGACAAAAGATACAAACAGACATTTCACTGAAAAGGAATTACAAAAGGCCAATAAGCATATGAAAAGAAGTTGAACATCTTTAGCCATTAGGGAATGCAAGTAAACACCACAATAAAATATTACTACGGATCTCTCAGAATGACTACAATGAAAAAACTGGTAACACCCTATCTAGCTAGAACACAGAAAAACTGGACCATTCATTTAATGCTTATGAGAATGCAAAATTGTACTGACATACTGGAAAATACTTTACCAGTGTCTTTTAAAACTAAACACCTACTTACCAGATGACCCAGCAATTTTGCTCTTGGGCATTTATCTGACAGAAATAAAAACTTACATTCATATAAAACATGTACACAAATGTTCATAACAGCTCTTTTAGTTGAGCCAGAAACTAAAAGAATCAAAATGTCCTTCAGTGGGTAAATAGCTGAACTGTGGTATATACCACTGAATACTACTCAGCAATAAAAAGGAACAAAGAGTTAATATACACAACACAGATGAACTCAGAAATTGTTCTTTTGGGGCACATAATAAGAATAGTCTAATGAGGCTGTGTCACAGGCCAAAAAAACAAAACAAAACACTTTTTTAAAAGAAATGTTTATGAATCAATCCAAATCTAGTTCTAGACAGCCAACAGAAATCAGTCCTATCCTCAAAGCATAAAAGAAATAAAAAAGGTAAAGAGTACTAAGATCCAGAAAATTAACAAGTGGTAAAATTTTTGTTTCAGTCTGTCAAGATTATGCTTCCATTAAGCATCCAAAAATGTGAACTTTTATGACTTTGCTTATTTTCTTACTTCCCCAAATTCCTATTATCTATAGTATCTCTATTTTTTCTTTTTTTTTCTTTTTTTTCTTTTTTTCTGAGGCGGAGTCTTGCTCTGTCGCCCAGACTGGAGTGCAGTGGCTGGATCTCAGCTCACTGCAAGCTCCGCCTCCCGGGTTTACGCCATTCTCCTGCCTCAGCCTCCGGAGTAGCTGGGACTACAGGCGCCCGCCACCTCGCCCGGCTAGTTTTTTGTATTTTTAGTAGAGACGGGGTTTCACCATGTTAGCCAGGATGGTCTCGATCTCCTGACCTCGTGATCCGCCCGTCTCGGCCTCCCAAAGTATCTCTATTTTTTCTACCCTAGATATCTTTTGCCCTCATTGTCCTTGTTTATAAAATCTATGTTTTCTCAATTACAATCATTTTTTAAAAAGTTTTAACTTGTTGGCCCAAACTTTTTTTTTTAACTTCATGTATACTCTTCCTGTACATGTGCTTTTATATGATTTTCTTTTCTTATTTTTGGAAACAGGGTCTCCCCTCTCACCCAGGCTAGAGTGCACTGATGCCATCACAGCTTACTGCGGCCTTAATCTCCCAGACTCAAGCAATCCTCCCACCTCAGCCTCCCAAGTAGTGGTGGTAGTACACACCACCACACCCAGATAAATTTTTTTTGTAAATTTTTTTGTGGAGATGCAGTATCCCTGTGTTTCCCAGGCTTGTCTGGAACTCCTGGGCTCAAGTGATCCTCCCACCTTGGCCCCAAAATGTGCTGGGATTACAGGTGTGAATCGCCACACCAGGCCTAATTTTCCATACCTAAGCAGGTATTATGGACTCTTTTGAGTTGGTAAGAGCAATAAAAGTAATAGTTCTTCAGTAAAGATATTATTTCCAAATGCCTAACAAAGCCACTTTTGTGAGTATATTGATAGTAGCAATACGGATTGCTACTATCTCATGGATTGTTTTCTTTAAAAAAAAAAAAAATCAGAATTGATATTAGATTGTGGATTACTTTTGAAATACACTTTGGAGCACAGAGACCAGGCATGCCTCTGTGCACAGACTCACGCCTGTGGACCCAGCATTTTGGGAGGCCGAGGCAGGTAGATCATGAGGTCAGGAGATCGAAACCATCCTGGCTAACACGGTGAAATCCCGCCTCCACTAACAATACAAAAACAAAATTAGCTGGGCATGGTGGTGGGCACAGAGCAAGACTCCAAGACTCCGTCTCATAAAAAAAAAAAAAAAAACCATTCATTAAACTCCACATAAATCTTGTTTTCAAAAGATTTATTGAAATTAATATAAATAAAACCATAAACTTAAGTCTTTTTGGAGCTCTGCTGCCCAGGCTGGAGTACAGTGGCATGATCTCAACTCACTGTAACCTCCACCTCCCAGGTTCAAGCGATTCTCTTGCCTCAGCCTCCTGAGGCAAGAGAATTGTACCATTACAGGCACGTGCCACCACACCGAACTAAATTCTGTATTTTTAGTAGAGAAGGGGTTTCACCATGTTGGCCAGGCTGGTCTTGAACTCCTGACCTCAAGTGATCCACCTGCCTCGGTCTCCCAAAGTGCTAGGATTATAGGTGTGAGCCACTGTGCACAGTCTAAACTGAAATCTTTGATGAAGAAAAGCCAATAGTGGCTGTTAGAGTCTAAGTTTATAAAAATGTACAAAATGTGTGCCAGCGGAATGAGTTAGTGCAGGTGTTTTGTTTATTTGCTGAGTTTTATGTTAAAGTAGACAAAAATCTCTTTCTTCACATATAACTTTTTCAATCTGCTTTTATACCTGATAAAATTTGACTTTATTTAAAATTTTAAAATTACGTTATAATGGAAGAATTATAAAATGTATTATTATTAACAGTCCTAATATTAAGAAGGAAAGTAAATAAAAGATAAACTCTGATACTCGTAATTTCAAATTCCCTTTTCAACAATTCTCCCAAGCAATGTAGAGAAAGAATAAGCTATGCTTGCGTAGTACTACCATGGGTAAGGTATGGCAAAAGTCAAGGGTTTTTAAAAAAAGGAAAAAGAAAACTCAAGACTTGAGAAACTTAGTACTAAGAAGGATAAAAATATAAAAGTTGTTCCTTCAGGAAAAAACAAATTATTTTATAATACATAATACCAAAATCATATTTTAGTGAATATGTAACAGATCATTAATTGAGTTAAAAACAACTTCAGAAGTTTTATGGCAAAAGAGAAAGTTTAAGACAGCACTATCCAAGAGAAATATAATATAAATCACATATATGTTTATGTTTTCCACTAGCCATATTCAGAAAAAAATAAGAAACAAGTAAAATTAATTTTATTTAACCTAACCTATCAGCTCAACATGTAATCTACATTTAAAAAATTACTAATGAGAAATTTTATACATTTTATAAAATTTTGTTACTAAGGATTCTAACTCTAGTGTGTATTTTATACTTAGCACAATCTCAATTCAGACTAGTCACATTTCCTTTTTTCTTTTTTTTGAGACAGTCTCACTCTGTCCCCCAGGCTGGGGTGCAAGGGCGTGATCTCAGCTCACTGTAACCTCCGCTTCCCAGGCTCAAGCAATTCTCCTGCCTCAGCCTCCTGAGTAGCTGGGATTACAAGTGCCTGCCACCACACCCGGCTAATTTTTGTATTTTCAGTAGAGATAAGGTTTCTCCATGTTGGCCAGGCTGGTCTTGAACTCCTGACCTCGTGTGATCTGCCCGCCTCACCCTCCAAAAGTGCTAGGATTATAGGCATGAGCCACCACACCTGGCCGACTAGCCACATTTCATGTGCTCAGTAGCCCCATATGGCTAATGGGTACCATATTGGACAACAAAGGTCCAAGAAACAGCTTGAGAAAACAGTCATATATCTACCTTTAGACCAAGAGATTATTATAATCTAAAAGAATGTAAAATCAATAACAACATATATACCATGCCACAACAGTGATATGATTGTTGATCCCACTGCATGAGCCTCTCTGAAAGAGAATCAAAGGAAAACTGATTAAAGTACATTTGCCTCTAGAGAAAAGAATGTAAACAGATAAAAGAAATAAACTGTGAAGTTCTTTTTATGCCAACCAATCTCCAAGGTTCTTTATATACAGTGTAATATATAACTCCTCTAGAAATCATTAGCATTGTTAGTTTATGACAAGTACCTTCAAAGTACTCAATAAAAGTATCTTTCATTTTCTTCAAAATTTCACACATGATTTCTTCATTACATATTGGTATCAATTTCCCTTTTACTATCACGTTCAGTATCATTCTGTTGAAACAGTATTAACAAAAATAAAACCAACTCACATAGAAAGCGTAAGAATGGGTTTCAGGATTTCTGAAAGGTTTCGAGTATAAAATACTAATTCAAATAGAGTGAAAAGTCCTAAGAAATACAATATTTCCATCTGGGAGTATGGGAAACAGGGCAAATGTAGACACAGGACACTAATCTTGGCAGGGGCTGGAGGAAAACAAGTGTGTTGCTAAAGGAGGTAATAATGAAATAACAACAGACCTCTTCAAAAAGGATGATCCAGTATTCCATTCAAAGAAACTTTCAGGAATAGCAACCAATTCAGGCCCTCCCTTTCTAATTTCCTCAGGAATAAAGATGTCTTTTTGTGCACATGGTGGAAAAGACAAGGGTTAGTGAGGAGAAAAGAGGTAAGCTATGAACCATCTCTGACAACTCCTTCCGCACGCATACAAACAAGCATCCTCAAAGCCTGCCTTAAAATGTGCCTTCAGGGCTGACATGATTTAGTAAAATACCATTGGCTAGAACAATCTCTAATCTTATCAACTCATGAAACTTCTTAAATGTAGTACAAAATCTCTTGCCATCTGACTTAAATTTTCAAAGGATCTTTTTGACTGCTATGTTAATAACAGACTACAGAAGGCAAGGGTAGAAGCAGGAAAACATGTTAAAAGGCTGCTGCCATTACCCAGCAAGAGATGATGGTGGCTGTGGAGACAGTGAAAACTGGTTGAATTCTGGATATGTTTTAAAGTTAGAGCCAACAACTTCCTGAAGGAATGAATGTAGGATAACAGGATAAGACAGCAAAAGAGTCGGCCGGGCGCGGTGGCTCAAGCCTGTAATCCCAGCACTTTGGGAGGCCGAGACGGGCGGATCACGAGGTCAGGAGATCGAGACCATCCTGGTCTGCATGGTGAACTAAAAATACAAAAAACTAGCCGGGCGAGGTGGCGGGCGCCTGTAGTCCCAGCTACTCGGGAGGCTGAGGCAGGAGAATGGCGTAAACCCGGGAGGCGGAGCTTGTAGGGAGCCAAGATCTCGCCACTGCACTCCAGCCTAGGTGACAGAGTGAGACCCTGTCTCAAAAAAAAAAAAAAAAAAAAAGACAGCAAAAGAGTTAAGAATGACTCCAAGGTTTCTGGCCTGAGCAACTGGAAAGCTGCCAAGAACTGAGATAAGGAAGCCTATGTGGACAGAGTAGGTATGAGAGAGCAGGTTTGGGAGGGAAAAGCAAGAATTCCATTTTGGACATGTTGAGTGTGAGATGTTTAAGAGCCATTCGAGTGGAGATATTACATAGGCAACTGGATATAAAAATATGGAGTTATGGAGAGAGATCTGGGCTGAAAAAATTCATCTGAGAGAAAATATTCAAAGTCACCAAACCAAGGGAAGTCACTAAGGGAGTGAGCATACATAGAGAAGATAACCAAGGAGTGTGCCTTGGGATATTCCAGTGTTCAGAGGTAGGCAAAAAGGAAAATCTAAGGAAGACTAAGGAGGAACACCCAATGAATTTTGAGGAAAACCAAGTAAACGTAGTAGCCTAAAAGGCAAGTTAAACAAGTACATCAAAGACAAGGACAAAATAATTTTGTCAAACGTAGATCATCACCCAAGATAAAGACAGAACTGACTACTAAATTTAATAATGTCATTTGTTGGAAGACCTTAACAAAAGCAATCTTAGCACAGTGGTAGGGGCAAAGCCTGATTAGAACAGGCTTAAGAGAGAACATGAGAAAGAAATTAGAAAAAGTACATTTAGACAATGCTTTAAGGGGTTCTACAGAAAGAGAGCAAGAAAGAGCCACTGAGGGAAGATATTTTTATGATGAAAAAAGTAACAGCATGCTTGTATATTGATGGGAATTATCCAGAAGTGACGAATTAATGATATACAGAGAGAAGGGAGAATGACTAGGGCAATGTCCAGAGTAAATATAAAAGGATGGGAGACCTAATGCATTCATCAGAGGACCTGGGACTATCTAGAAACATAGAGAGTAAATCTATAATAACACAAAGACAGCAGCAAAGTCTGTGAGTACAGATGTAGTCAATACATACATGCGTTGGCAGGAGTCTGTAAGTTTTCTTCTGACTGCTTGCATCTTACGATGAAGTAGAAATCAGGTCCATCAACTGAGGGTGAGTATGAGGAAGAGGGGTGGAAGTTTGAAGAGAAAAGCAAGGGAACAAACTAAGTCATCTACGAAAGGGGAGGCTAAATGGACTAAGAAAATAGAGTACAATTGCCAGACAATATTCAGGACAAGAAACCTGAGGTTTCTTACCATGAATTTAAAGTGAAAGCAGTTACCATAGTTGTATTTTTCTTCAGTCACTTTCAGCTGCACAGATGTAGATATGAAGTACTCAGAGAGTTGATTCAACTAAGATTGAGGTTTTGCCAACTAATTATGAAGAGGCGAGGCAAGAAAGGATCAAGTGAGTTGAGGGCATATGCAGTATGACTGGCAATTGAAGAAAGAAGAAAGGAAATCAAGGGGGCAAGGTACAGTGAAAAGGGAATACCATCAGTGTATGGACAGTTTCAATGATGGTAAAGCCCATTGTACCAGCTAGAATGGGCTGAAAAAACAGCAGTCAGAAAGAGTGCCACTGCACTCCAGCCTGGAAAACAGAGGAAGATCCTGTCTCTAAAATAAAGAAAAAATGAAGAGGCTTCAAGTTATTGGTAATAACAAGGTATGTGACATGACCATGAGGCCAGGTGTGGTGGCTCACACTTGTAATCCCAGCACTTTGGGAGGCCAAGAAAGGAGGACTGTTTGGGGCCAGGAGTTTCAGACCAGACTTGGCAACACAGCAAGACCCCATCTTTACAAAACATCTTTTTTAATGCATAAAAAAGATATGACCGTGAAGTGCCTTAAATGGGCTAGAGAGTAAGATCATTAAAGAAGACATTTAGAAATTAAGAGGTCACGGTATTAGAAGGACCATAGTGATATATATATTGAAATTACCAAGAATTAAAAGGGACTTAGTATTAGAAGAATGACAGTGAGCCAGGAGCTAAACTAGTCAAGAAAAGAGAAGGTGTAACCCAGGGTGCAGTAGGTGCCAGCAAACATGAGGGTTTACAGACAATATAACCTGTTAATAGATAAGTTTTAAAGAGAACAAGAGAATGGTAGACAACTGCCCCATCTCCAGGCTCCTGGTTCTAGTCAGTGGAACCAGGCTCCCTCTTCACTCCTGTTCAATGGAGTAGGTCAGAGCAGGAAAATGGTTTGTTTGTTTTTAGAGACAGGGTCTCACTATGTTGCCTAGGCTGGCCCTGAACTGGGCTCAGGGATCCTCCTGCCTCCACCTCTCAAGTAGCTGAGACTGTAGGTGTATACTACCATCCCTGGCCAGGAAATGTAGTTTCAAGTCTCTGTGCATAGGACTCCCCACTGATCCTTGATGGCATCATCAGAAAAAAATGAAATATTTAATTGCCAATGTATAAGAGAGTCACAGGAGAAGCAGCATCCTCAGCAAAATACGAAGTAGACAAAATGTTCAGAGAAAGAACAAACAAGGATACAGGAAATTTTGCTGATGATAGACTGTGAATTCCACTGGGTTGCACAATGGCAAGATTTCAAGAGTTGAAGAGGACTGAAAAAAAATAGTAAATACACCAAATCTTGTGGGGACATGAGTATCACCTGGGAGACGGATAGTAACTGACATAAAAAGGGAAAAGGGATAAAGAACATAATGAGATTAGTCCTGCTGGACTAATGCAAGTGGTGGTGTCAAAGCTATGAATATTGGAGGAAGGAATGGGGTATCTGAAGCTCCCTGCCAAAGGAAGACAACAGTTTGGGGAATTATGCTCTTGGTCTCAGTACAAAGGGCCTCCCCTTAAACCTTAATAATGGTTTGTAAGGAAACTGTAATGCACTTGTAAGGTGCTATAGAATTTTTTTAAACTATTAAATAGTTTTAGATTAGAATAATAATTTTAAATTAAATAGTTCTGTGTTAGAATAGTGCTTAGCATCTAATAAGCACTCACAAATAGGCTTTCATTAGCTAATCAAATGTAAAATACAAGTATTGTCCCAAAAAAAAAAAAGAGATTCATTTATAGAGTCATTTCCTCAGCTATTAATAAATGGATATCCCAAGTGATTTCAGGAAAACCTGTACCAAGACAAAATTCAGAAAACTCATTTGAGAAAAAGGAGGAAGCCTTTGAGAAGGTAAAGTCCTATATAGTGTCCATCAATCTGATAACTGGCTCTTCTCTAAAAAAGTACCACCAGCGGCAGGGCACAGAGGCTCACACCTGTAATCCCAGCACTTTGGGAGGCCAAGACGGGCAGATCACCTGAGGTCAGGAGTTCAAGACCAGCCTGGCCAACATGGTGAAACCCCGTCTCTACTAAAAATACAAAAATTAGCCAGGCGTGGTAGTGTGCGACTGTAATCCCAGCTATTCGGGAGGCTAAGACAGGTGAATAGCTTGAACCTGGGAGGCAGAGGTTTCAGTGAGCCGAGATTGCACTACAGCCTGGGCAACAAGAGTGAAACTCTGTCTTCAAAAAAAAAAAAAATACAAAAGACCATTAGCACTTTGAATGCTTTTCTCCATCCATCCCACTTCAATGGTAGATTAATTTACTAATCCAACAAGCAAATATTGAGCACCTATTATGTGCCAAGTACTATTTCCAGAACCTGGAATACATCAGGAATCAAAACAAATATCCCTGCCCTAGTGGAAAGAGATCAACAACAAACAGTATATATATTAATTATATGATATGTCAGAACATAAAACGTTATAGAAAAAAGTGAAACAGTGCAAATATTAGAGGAAAGGGGCCTGAAATCCAAGTGTAAATAAATAGGGTAAGTAGATATCCTAAGTGTTCTCCAATAACATCCAGAGAAAAGGCCCTAAGACCTTTCCATTTAGTTCTTGCCACTACTTTGCATTAATTTTATTAAATTCTTTTTTCAATTTTTTTCTCTTCAAGCTACCAATTCTACTCTATTTTACTTCAGTAGTAGATAATACCTAACATTTACCAAACATTTACCACATAGCATTGTTCTAAGTGTTTTTAAAGGATTAAATAATTACATCCTCACAATAGATGTATGAAATAGGTGTTCCTTTTGCCTCCATTTTACAAGGCAGAAAACTGAGGCACAAAAATATTAAGCAAAATTTCCCAAGATCACGTGGTTAGCAAGTAGCAGAGCCCTGGAGAAACATGTATAATACATATTCCCTACTATGAAATTGAAGACCAGCCTGGGCAACATAGCAAAACTCCATCTCCACAAAAATACAAAAAGTTGGCTCATGCCTGTAATCCCAGCACTTTGGGAGGCCAAGTTAGGTGGATCACCTGAGGTTAGGAGTTTGAGACCAGCCTGACCAACATGGTGAAACCCCGTCTCTACTAAAAATACATAAATTTGCTGGGTATGGTGGCACATATCTGTAGTCCCAGCTACTCAGGAGGCTGAGGCAGGAGAACTGCTTGAACCCGGGAGGCGGAGGCTGCTGTGAGCCAAGATTGCACCATTGCACTCCAGCCTGGACAATGGAGTGAGACTCTGTCTCAACAACAACAACAAAAAAAAATTAGCTGAACGGGTGGCATGGACCTATACTGCCAGCTACTTGGGAGGCTAAGGTGGGAGGATTACCTGAGCCCGGGAGGTCAAGGCTGTAGGGAGCCAAGATCTCGCCACTGCACTCCAGCCTGGGTGACAGAGTGAGACTCCATCTCAAAAAATAAAAACAAAAAAAAAAACATTCAGGGCTGGGTGGGAGCAATAGCTCACGTCTGTAAATCCCAGTGCTTTTGGGAGGCCAAGGTGGGAGGATTGCTTGAGCTCAGGAGTTCAAGGCTGCAATAAGCTATGATCGCACCACTGCACTCCAGCCTGGAAAACAGAGGAAGATCCTGTCTCCAAAATAAAGAAAGAGAGTAATATTCAGCACAGTTTCAAGTTTTCTCACCTCTAATAAACAGACTCTCTTATAGTATACATACAAAAACTATGAATGCTCCTATTATACTGTTTTCTGGCCATTTTTACAGTTATTTTCTTGACTAAATAGTTTTTTTTTTGTTGTTGTTTTTGTTTGTTTGTTTGTTTTTGAGACAGAGCCTTACTCCGTTACCCAGTCTGGAGTGCAGTGCCACAATCTCCGCTCACTGCAACCTCCACCTCCCGGGTTCAAGTGATTCTTGTGCCTCAGCCTCCCAAGGAGCTGGAATTACAGGCACACACCATCATGCCCAACTGATTTCAGTATTTTTATTAGAGACGGGGTTTCGCCATGTTGGCCAGGCTGGTCTCAAACTCCTGACCTCACGTGATCTGCTCGCCGTGGCCTCCCACAGAGGTGGTATTACAGGTGTGAGCCACTGTGCCAGGTCAACTGAATAGTCTTTATCACGGTCTCTACTTAACATCTTCCTTAACCTCCCCACAATCTGATTTATATCACCATTCTTCGTGTACTGAAACTGCTTTAATGTGGTCAGTGACCCTCACACCACCAAGCCAAAAGATTCCTTCTCTATTCTCATTCTCCTCAAACTTTGTATTGGACTATGTCCACCTCTGTGCCCTTCTTCCTGAAACCTCCTTGGATACCTAGAAGCAACACTACCCTGAATCTTCCTATTCCTCTCTCTCTCTCTCTGACCTTTCCCTTAGAAAATCTCTTCCTTTGGATTCTGAGACTTAAACTTTTCTATCTTCCTTTTACCTCTCCCACTATTCCTTTAATAGTACCTTTTCCACTTCTACCCCTGAAAGGTAGGAACCCCAAAAGTTTAAGTTGACTCCATTGTTCTTCTCTTTTTTCCTTTTTTTGAGACAGAGGCTCTGTCACCCAGACTGGAGTGAAGTGGCACAATCACAGCTCACTGCAGCCTCAATCTCCCAAGCTCAAGCGATCCTCCCTACTCAAACTCCCAGGTAGCTGGGACTACATGAGTGCCTCCACTAAGCCTGGATAATTTTTTTTTTTTTAAAGAAATGGAGTCTCACTATAATTGCCCAAGATGATCCTGAACTCCTGGGCTCAAGCTATCCTCCAGCCTCGGACTCCCAAATTTTGGGGATTACAGGCGTGAGCCACTGCACTGAGCTCTTTTTTATATTCCAATAGGGTCAGGCACAGTGGCTCATGCCTATAATCCCAGCACTTTGGGAAGCCGAAACAGGTGAATTGCTTGAGGCCAGGAGCTCAAGACCAGCCTGGTCAACACGGTGAAACCCCACCTCTACCAAAAAATACAATAATTAGCCAGGCATGGTGGCATGTGCCTGTAGTCCCAGCTACTCGAAAGGCTAAGGTAAGAAAATCGCTTGGACCCAGGAGACGGAGGTTGCGGTGAGCCAAGATCGTGCCACTGCACTACAGCCTGGGTGACAGAGTGAGACCCTGTCTCAAAATAAAAATAAAATAGATTCTTATAGTCTCTTTTAAGGTTCATTCATCCAATAAGCATTTATTGAACATCTATCATCAACCAGGTTCTGTTTGGGTTGCTTAAAATAGATTAGTGAACAAAACAGACCAAAAAAAAAAAATCCTCTCTGCATATAGTGAAATAATTCTATGCTACCAAGGACACTCAAAACTATCTTCCCCTAAATACTATTTTAAACACATCACTCTCATGGCTTAAAAACAACAATAACAACCTTGCAATGATTCCCCTCTTATCAGTCATATCTAATTTTCTATGCCTTAGTTCTAAACACTTGATAATCATTTTCTATGGTATCCATACAGGTTCATTTTCCATTACTCTCTGATTCAAGGGAATTCCAGGCAGGCCAATCTTCTGATTACCCCTCAAACACATTCCTTATATTTCTATGTGGTCAAGTGACTACTGAAAATGTAGGTTTAGTACTTAGAAATTTTTTTACAAGTGTAATGAATTAATAGAGAAATTCAAAGATGAATGTTTTTGATTCCTTCAAATGCATAAAAATAGCAAACACTTATACAAAGCTACTATGTGCCAAACACTATTCCAAGCACTTTATATACATTAACCCATTTATTCCACACAACAATCCTGGTATCTCCATTTTACAAATGAGGAAGCTGAGGCCCAAAGACAATTAAGTAACAACCTAGGTCTCACAGATAGTAAGTGGCAGAGCCAACATTCATACTTAGGAAGCCTGGTTCCATACTATCTAGCATACTCCCAGCAGAAGTAATAAAAACAAATAGAGTTCAAAACTGAAACTGAAGACTATATTCAACTATAAAAAGTTATGTATAATAAGTTAATCCTTTACTCCAAATAATAAAGAACAATATTTCCTCTAATATGTCAAGTTTAAATTATAGAATTTAATAGTATATAATAAAAACCACAATCTACAAACATGAATACACCATATATCATTCAGAGTTCCCCAAAGCTGCTGAAAATACTTGCTAGGCATGACAAAGAATATATGGTGACACAGGTCTAACTTGTGTTATTTCATTGGCATGCATACATTAAAGTATTTTGCTGTCATCCTTGCTTTCATCAGAATCAAAATAGATTTGAATACAATCTTCAAGGGTTTTTTTGTTTGTTTTTTTGTTTGTTTTTGAGATGGACTCTTGCTCTGTCGCCCAGGCTGGAGTGCAATGGCATGGTCTTGGCTCACTGCAACCTCTGCCTCCTAGGTTCAAGTGATTCTCCTGCCTCAACCTCCTGAGTAGCTGGAATTACGGGCGCATGCCACCACGCCTGGCTAATTTTTCTATTTTTAGTAGAGACAGGGTTTCACCATGTTGCTCGGGCTGGTCTCAAACTCCTGACCTCGTGATCCACCCATCTCGGCCTCCCAAAGTGCTAGGATTAAAAGACTGCCAGCTTTACTTTTTGGAAGCAAAATTCACATATAGGACTGGGTCCTGTATGGCAGAAAAAAATTTAGTAGAAGCAAAAACAATCCCCAAAGCATTTAACTGATATAGGTACTCTTCAACCTCTCACCAACTTTATGGCTAACGGATCCTTTAAAAGGTTTCCAAGGACTCCTCGAGAATTCAATTTTTTTATAACTGATTACATAAAATTAAAATCCAAAGGCAGAGGTTCTTTCATAAAACAATCCTGACATATTAAAAGATAGGGGGTGCCTAACCACAACATTATCATTTTCTTCTCTTTCCAGTTTTCCCTGCTCTTCAGGCAGAGAAAAGACATGAATTTGTCAGGTTTTGAGATGGAGAGATTAAAATTAACAAACCAGGACAGGGACACTAGTTTGATTTGGAAAAGGCGAGACTAGACTGCATGTAGCCTTTCCAGTTAGTAATGACAGCCTAACTAGAAAAGAAAAGGTATGTAGATAAAAGCAGCCAAAAAAACAATGCCATTAATGCCTTAGGCAAAAATCCACAGCAGCTACTATTCCCCACTTTATTTTCTGCCTCTTCTCCCTTTTCCTGGGTAAGGAAAGCACCCAAAGCACCCCCAAGGCCACTCATAGAAAACCAATTTCTTCCCAAGCATTGTATGAATTAAGAAAAAAAAAAAAAAACTAATTCAATTTAATCTCAAATTTTCAAACTGTTTGGAAAAGATTTTTCAAACAGGGAGTCGTTTTCTCCTCTCTTCACCCACAGCAACCCACTACAACACTCATAAAGTCATCCCATACTCCAAGGGATTAAATACAAATTTCCTGGGGAAAACACTGGATTCGGCAGCTATCACTGAAGCTATTCCCAAATACTAAGGTTCTCCTGTATACCCCATATTTGATATTTTCTTCTCTCCCACATGCACTGGTGACAAGAAGAAAGATATATAATCCTTCTCAAGATTCTCTACACAAAGGAGACCTCAACTCAAATCTCAAATCCAAAATTAAAACCCCTTGTTAAAACAAACCCCCCAAGGAGAAGGCAATGGCTTTCTAGTCTAGTGTTCATTTTCAACAGCACACACGGCCAGCTAAATAAGGAAGTTTTAAAATGTCAAAAATTTTTCTGTCATATTACTAGAATGAAAGAGGTCTAAGGATAGAGGCGATGCCAATGAAAAACAGATTTCCCAATAATGTACTATATTGCATCATCTTAATCATTATAAGTATTTCCCAAGTCACTAAAAGGTACATGGCATTATGATAGGTCCAATATTTTATAGTAACAAGAAAGGAAATGGTAAAATTAAGTTTAATTTTAAAATTATAAGCACAGTTGAGATGTTTTCAGACTCAACTGTGGGAAACTTTGAGATCCACATGCTAAATACAGTAAAGGAGGAATACCTGAGACATTAAAGGAAGCATGAAGATAATAAGTGGCAATACAGTATTATTCATCTACCTCATTTACAAAGCAATAAACAAGAAACCTATTTTTTCTTCCAGCTTTAAAATAAAATGTAAAATTTTCCTTCACCAAACAAAGTATGCTATCCAGAAGTACACAACAGACCCAGAAAGTTGGCTTAATGCAGGGTCTACAAACCAAAACAAAGAATAAAAAAATAACTTCAAAGGTCGCAGAACTTAAAAAAAAAAATCCAACCAAAACATATACAGCTGATGTTTAACCAGATCTATTTTTTAACAATACCTGTGCAAAACAAAGACATCAAAGTAAATGAAAGGATAAGTCTTCATTTCACAATCTCCCTATATACTTCCTCAGCCTGTGGACCTAGCCTTATCCATCCTTAAAGGGAGCTGGTAGTCAGGAATATTTAATGCCCTACTTCATCAGAACTTTCTTTAGCTCTCATCAGGCCATTATTAAAGTCATTCAGTAATATTTACTAGTTATAGCTATTCAAACGTCAGTAATCTCCTAATGACCACTCTGAACTAATATACACATAGGAAGCAGATAAGGCCTAAATTTCTCTTTTACAAATGAAGTATGTTCATTTCTCTTACTGTAATAAAGAATATTTCTTTATTTTCCAAGCTCCTATTCTTCAGTGAATATCTTTAAAATCATTTAAAAACACTGGTAGCTATTGTCTGCTAAGTTTTTTTTTTTTTTTTGGGACGGAGTTTCACTCTGTAGCCCAGGCTGGAGTGCACTGGTGCCATCTCGGCTCACTGCAACCTCTGCCTCCCAGGTTCAAGCAATTATCCCAGCCTCAGCCTCCAGAGTAGCGCATACCAACACGCCCAGCTAATTTTTTTGTATTTTTAGTACAGACGGGATTTCACTATGTTGGCCAGGCTGGTCTCGAACTCCTGACCTCAAGCAATCCTCCCAGCTCAGCCTCCCAAAGTGCTGGGATTACAGGTGTGAGCCACCACACCAGGCCTACTAAAACTTTTTGAGGCTGTTATTTGAGTAATCATCTATCACTGCCTTCACAAAAGCTGGGCTTGGATAACAAATTGCAGTTTACTATCAAAGACAAATAGACTACATTTCCTCAGTTCTCTAAAACCTTGGTGTCACTTTAGGGCATGAGGGACTAAAGAGAAGATGGAATCAATTATCTGACAAATCCTGTAGAATTTCCATCCTAACATCTCTCAGAATAGCTCCTTACCTCAGTGGTTTGGTCTCTAATTTTTCAAACAAAACTAACTGTCAACCCCAAAATATGCTGCACACTACTGAAAGAGTAATCTGTCTGAAAACCACTTTCATCATGTTTTCTCCTGCTCCCTATCAACCTCTATTGGCTTCTTATTGCTTAGCACATTAAATTCAACTTGACACCAATACACCTTTCATAATCTAGTTCTACCCTACTTATATAAATTTATCTGCCACCATTCCCAGTAATTAACACTTTATTCCATTGAGATCAGACTCCTTACATCCCTCTCACATCATGCTGGCCCCTACCAAGTGCTTGCTCATTCTTTACTGTGGTCTAAATGTCTCCTCCACAACTCATATTGAAATTTAATTGCCAATGTGATGGTATTAAGAGGTGAGGCCATTACGAGGTGATTAGGCTATGACGGCTCTACCCTCATCAATGATAATGCCATAGTAATAGAAGTAGGTTCCTGATAAAAAGCAAGTCCTGCCCTCTCTGTTCTTGTTCTCTTGCTCTTCTGCCTTACACCATAGGATGACATAGAATGAAGGCCCTTGCTAGATGCCAGCACCATGTTCTGGTTCTTCTCAGTCTCCAAAACCAAGAGCTAAATACATTTCTGTTGATTATAAGTATCCAGTCTGTGGTATTCTGTTATAGCAGCATAAAATGGACAAAGACAAGCTTCTATCCCCTATATAGAACATACATAATGTTCTCCTTCTGGAGATGCTAGCCTATACAATCTTTATCCAAGTCTCATCTTCGGGAAGCCTCACTCCTAGAACTTCAGTCTGAAGATATCCCTATACTAACAGACTGGACTCATACTACATGTAGCACACATTATTTGTACATTGCTTTGGACAGTGCTAATTA
Organism: Colobus angolensis palliatus; assembly: GCF_000951035.1. Taxonomy (NCBI): domain Eukaryota; kingdom Metazoa; phylum Chordata; class Mammalia; order Primates; family Cercopithecidae; genus Colobus; species Colobus angolensis. Next base: position 3,553,396 of record NW_012115154.1, read on the forward strand.
TATCATTATGAAAGTATTCCTGACAAGATAAATTCTATGAAGAGGTTGTGCCAAATTTTCCAAGAAGTGGTTCCATAAGCAAAGTCTATTTGAAAAATTGATTAAGGCCAGGTGCAGTGGCTCAGGCCTGTAATCCCAACACTTTGGGAGGCCAAAGCAGGTGGATCACCTGAGGTGAGGAGTTCGAGACCAGCCTGGCCAACATGGTGAAACCCTGTTTGAAAAATTGATTAAGGCCAGGTGCAGTGGCTCAGGCCTGTAATCCCAACACTTTGGGAGGCCAAAGCAGGTGAATCACCTGAGGTGAGGAGTTCGAGACCAGCCTGGCCAACATGGTGAAACCTTGTCTCTACTAAAAATACAAAACCTTAGCCAGGTGTGGTGGCAGGCACCTGTAATCCCAGCTACTCAGGAGGCTGAGGCAGGAGAATCGCTTGAACCCAGGAGGCAGAGGTTGCAGTGAGCTGGGATGGCGCCACTGCCACTCCAGCCCGGGTGACAGAGTGAGACAACATCTCAAAACAAATAAATAAAGACATTTTATTATATCACGGCATAGTGGCTCACACCTGCAATCCTAGCACTTTGGGAGGCTGAGGCAGGCAGATGACCTGAGGTCAGGAGTTCAAGACCAGCCTGGCCAACATGGTGAAACCCTGTCTCTACCAAAAATATAAAAATTAGCTGGGCATGGTGGCACACGCCTGTAGCTCCAGCTACTCGGGAGGCTGAGGCAGGAAAACTGCTTGAACCCAGGAGGCAGAGGTTGCAGTGAGCTGGGATGGCGCCACTGCCACTCCAGCCCGGGTGACAGAGTGAGACAACATCTCAAAACAAATAAATAAAGACATTTTATTATATCACGGCATAGTGGCTCACACCTGCAATCCTAGCACTTTGGGAGGCTAAGAGGATCACTTAAGCCCAGAAGTTTGAGACTACCCTGGGCAACAGGGTGAGACCCCATTTCCACAAAAAATAAGAAAATTAGCTGGGTATGGTCCCATGCCTGTAGTCAGAGTAACCTGAGAGGCTGAGGTGGGAGAATTGCTTGAAATCAGGAGTTCAAGGCTACAATGAGCTAGGATCGTGCCACTGCACTCCAGCCTGGGCAACAAAGACCATCTCAAAAAAAAAAAAAAAAAAAAAAAAGTTCTAGTATGAATGAAACAAAGTAATGACTAAGATTTGATACTCTTTGAAGCTGAGTAACAGCTACATGGTGGTTCATATCTACTTTTGTACTTGTTTAAAAATACCAAAGTTCCTTTTTTAAAAAGTACTAATAACGTCTTTATATCATTTTAAATGACAAAACCAAAATATAACATTTTCTTTACCCAAGGAATATGTAGGTCCCTACTGGCAGTAAGAAAAATGTTTGCAGAAAGATTTAAAGCAGAATCCTAATTCTCATCTAAGAATTAATAAAAGTTGGAGGAAAAAATATAATCACACAGACAGGATTTCCATGAAAAGAAAAATTAATTCTAATGACTAAAAGCAACACTGTTTATATTATAAATCTTCATTCAATTACAGCATTCACAAGAGGGTCCACCCAAATAACAGACGAAAATTTAAAACTTCAGAAAAAATCTTAAGCAAAACATGGGAGGCAGAAAATAGAGGGGAAAAAAGGAGAAAAGTTGCTACAACCAATGTTCAATAACCCAAATCAGTCAACGTTATTTTAGAAAATTCACAATCTGAAAACACCTAATGCTCTAAGGGAATGGATTAAAAAGTTCTTAAATAATCAGAAAATTAGGACTTCCACTCTATTCCAAAGACTGAAAAACATGCTTAGAAAATTTCAGATATTTGGATTAATGACCATGTATCTGTTTGTTGTTATCAAGAAATGCTCCATCCCTTTGAAATTTCAGTCTAACTGCTTTTCAAAATTCAATCACTATTTTGCCGACATCATTCACTAATTGCTTCCAAAAGCGGTAATATAGTATCTACTAATTTTTTTTTTTTTTTTTTTTTTTTTTTTAGACAAAGTCTCACTGTCTCCCAGGCTGGAATACAATGGTGCAATCTCAGATCACTGCAACCTCTGACTCCCAAGTTCAAGTGATTCTCCTGCCTCAGCCACCCGAGGAGCTGGGATTATAGGTACACGCCACCACACTCAGCTACTTTTTGTATTTTTAGTAGAGATGGGGTTTCACCATGTTGGCCAGGCTGGTCTCGAACTCCTGACCTCGTGATCAGCCCACCTGGGCCTCCCAAAGTGCTGGGATTACAGGCGTGAATCACCGTGCCCAGTCACATCTACTATTTTTAAGTGAAAGCATTTTATTCTACTAATTACACTGCGTTTTTGCCTTGACATTTTTTCCAAACTGGTTTCAGGCATATCCACAAGCCAATTTTGATTATTTTGATTTCAAATTCTACTCCATAACTGCTTTAAAACTCAAGAGGTGAGATTTTAGTAGCCATACTTTTAAAAAGTTATTTTTGAACAGTTATCTGACATACACACCTATACAAATAGCAAGACTTATCCTAACAGCAATATACCATCTGCCCATCACCCAAAGCAATTAAAGCTTAAAACAGGACAACTCTCCTGTATGAACAGAGTTTAATAATAAAGAAGCCATACTTGAGGCCGGGCACAGTGGCTCACACCTGTAATCTAGCATTTTGGGAGGCTGAGGCAGGCAGATCACGAGGTCAGGAGTTCGAAACCAGCCTGGCCAACATGGTGAAACCTTGTCTCTACTAAAAATACAAAAATTAGCTGGGTGTGGTGGCGGGCATCTGTAATCCCAGCTACTTGGGAGGTTGAGGCAGAATTGCTTGAACCCGGGGGGCAGAGGCTGCAGTATGCCAAGATCACACAGCTACACTCCAGCCTGAGTGACAGAGCAAGAGTCCGTCTCGGGAGAGGGGGAAAGAAAAAATGTCATACTCACAAACAAACCGGTTAAGAGGAAAAATAAGCATACTCAAACTGTGTTATACCATCCTTAAAGTTAGGTTTTCCTACCAAATAAAAGTAATCATCTTATTTTTGGTAGCTTGTAATTTCTCTCTTCTGATAAAAGAAAAATATGCTACTAAAATCTAAGTACTAAAATCTAAGGGGCCAAAATAGTGGTGAAATTTTCTATAAACTTCATAATTAAATAATAAAAGAATCATATCATACAAAAGACATGTGTTGGCCAGGTGCAGTGGCTCACGCCTGTAATCCCAGCACTTTGGGAGGCTGAGGCAGACGGATCACGAAGTCAGGATATTGAGACCATCCTGGCTAACATGGTGAAACCCCGTCTCTACTAAAAATACAAAAAAAAATTAACTGGGCGTGGTGGCGGGCACCTGTACTCCCAGCTACTAGGGAGGCTGAGGCAGGAGAATGGTGTGAACCCGGGAAGTGGAGCTTGCAGTGAGCAGAGATTGTGCCACTGCACTCCAGCCTGGGCGACAGAGCGAAACCCTGTCTCAAAAAAAAAAAAGAAAAGAAAAAAGAAACGTATCACAGAACCAGTTAGATTCTATTATAGTAGAAAAGTTGACATTTACCACATAATCTTTTCTAATAAAGAAGTCCACATAACAAGATTAAAAACAATTGTGAAGATCTTTTAGAAAACCACGAAACGCATGATTAAAAAGTCCCACATATCTTCTTTCCTTGCATTACAAAAATAACTGGGTAAATTATGCTAGCTTTTTAATTTGCTTACTCGACTTTTGAGAAAAATATGAATATACTATAATCTTTAAAATATTGAGGATATTGCCATCTTTTATTCAGGAATGGATATTTGCAGATTTTTCCTAATATCTTTGAGGTAACATAAAATATTACAAAATCTCAGAATGTGTTAAACAAGTTTTATCCAATACACGCTATTCCAGTGGGATAAAAACCATTTACAAGTTCCATTTAGATTAAGAAATCCTTTGAGAAAACTATGTAGTACATTCTAGTTATACTGTTTCTAGAACAGCAAAAATCTCTATAACCTATTTCCCTACTGTTTTCTTCGGAACCAACTGAGCTGAATGTAACTTCCTTCATAAAGAGTCAAGACAGTATTATAGTTACTGTGAGAGAGCTAACTAACTGAATTTTCACCAGAGGCTGAACTTTTCACAAATTAAAACCATTTTACTTAAATGATCTATAAAAATAATAACACTAAGTTTAAATATATTTAATTGAGTACTATTTGCAGTCACATTAGAAAATTTAATTTTAGGCCCAGCATGGTGGCTCACGCCTGTAATCCCAACCCTTTGGGAGGCCAAGGTGGACGGATCATGAGGTCAGGAGTTTGAGACCAGACTGACCAACATGGTAAAACCCCATCTCTACTAAAAATCCAAAACTTAGCCGAGCGAGCTGGTACGCGCCTGTAATCCCAGCTATTCAAGAGACTGAGGCAGGAGAATCGCTTGAACCCCGGAGGCGGAGGTTGCAGTGAGCCAAGATTGTACCACTGCACTCCAGTCTGGGTGACAGAGTGAGACTCTGTCTCAAAAAAAAAAAAAGAGAAAGAAAAGAAAATTTAATATTTTTCTCACACAAAACAACAAAAAGATAAATTTATTAAACTGAAGAATATAGATTCCTTTTAAAGCCAAGAGTAGGGTGGGGAAAAAGAGAAGATTTCTAAATCCAAACTGCTTAAACTGATAGGATTTTTTTTATTCCTTTAAAGCACACAAAATCATTTTTAAAATAAAACTCCCTTAAAGCTAGGAGTTCATCCTCTGGCAACACCCTCTTTCTTCAACAAAGTAATGAGTTGCAAGTTATCGCTAGTACTCCCTTTTAGACTCAAGTTGAAGGGCAATACAAAAACAATTTTATTTTTCTGTACTTTGCATTTGAGTATAACTGTCTCATCCTAATTTTATAATAGGCCAACTTTAAGTGATTCATATTCAAAACCTTCTTACAGAAATAATCTATTGATCTCAAGAATTCAACTATTGAACCTGGCAGAAACTATTCCAAATTATCAAAAGAAACCATGAAAGTATGAAGCTGCAGTGTTCATAATGTTAGATCAAAAAACTGAAACCACGCAAAAATATTTAGAAATCTCAGCTCCCTATTTCCTATCAAAATACTAAAGAACTTTAGATGTCTTCTTTAAACGTACTAAAGATACAAAAGTAAATTCCTTTTGACTTCAGAGGGCCGAAATGAAGAATTCGGTAACTGCAAGCAAAAAGTATGAGGGGAGAAAATATTTCGTGAGACAAACACCATTTAAAAAAAAAAAAAGATGTATTAAAATCATTTACTCCCTTCTACCAGACAAACAGTCCTCTCCTAGAACTCAACTGCTTACAATTCAGCCAAGCATGACTGCCAAGAGTTTTTAAACCTGTGTTAGGATTGTTCAAAGTGGAAAGCTTCTCCACCAGTGTATTACAACAACAAAAAGTATATTTTTTAGAGTTAAAGATCAACTATTAAATACACTCCTCTGATAAACGAAATGTAAGTGATTTAAAAAAAAAAAAAAACTCAAGTTGTAACTTAGGACAAAGTTTGCTATATAAATTGCTTGCAGTTCTAAGAGTATTTATTTGGTCCCCCAAATTGGGGCTTAAGTGGCTGAAAGAAAAAAGTTTTATAAACAGGTTTTCTAACCTTAGTTTACATTTGGTAAAACAGACCATTTATCACAACCAAGTGAACATAATGCCAAATGTTAAGATTTCAAATTTTACAGGTAAAATTTGTAAAAATTACAATAACCCAGTAATGGACCGTCACTGATGTTAAACATTTTTACATATATCTTAAGAATGCAATGTCATGTATGTCATGTTTAAACTTAGGATGTATGTATTTGCACTATGTAATCCTGGTTGCTTTTCTGGTAATTCTTTATTTCACAGTGGTCTGATTATAGCCAGGGCTGCTTCTTCCCATTATACCATTAGTCAGTACATCTTAATTTTGCTTTCACCAAAACATGGACATCACAAGCCACCTCTTGCTTCCAGTTTTCTGCTTTTTACTGTAGATAACAATGACAGTGAGTTCCACCAAATGCATGTATGTGCACAGCTTTGTCATTCTTTTCCCAGCCCCCTTCTTTTCTATGAGAAAAATACGAGAAACTTAGGTTTATATAAAAACATCGATTTTTCTTTTGCATACATACCTAATGGATTTTCAAGAGAAGACAATTTATTCAGATAACTATCATCCTAGAAATGTCAAGAGAACTTCCCAAATCCAAAAACAAGAAGTTAATCTGATATTAACTGGAAAGGAAATTTCCACTCAAATCATAAATGTCATCAATTAAGCTGAACATCAATAAAACTCAGTCAAAAATCAAGTCTCAATACAGAACCCACATATAACCCACATGTAATCAAAATATCACTTATATTTGCTAGCGGAGTTCACAGATGAATTCTGTATGTGCGCCAAATTTATCTTATTTTGAAATGCTGGGGTTAATATTGGTATAAATCAGAGCCCACACTAAGTGTCCTGGGCAGAGAAAATCCAAAGGACGCTTAGTAGCATGGTAAAAACCGGTTCAAAATGAAAAAAAGAAAAAAAGAAAAAAGCCACGTCCTAACACAACGGAGCGAAGAAGCGACCAATAGATCACTGAAAGCAAAACGAAAACGGTCCCCTCCGGAGTAGCCTGAATAAAAGATCTTTACTCATAACGTTTAATACTATCCTACCTCACTTCATTCACTTCCCAACTTCCTTTACTTTTCAAGGGCCACCACGGGGCATCCCTTTTTCTGGAAGTGTATATTGAAAGGATCTGTACAGGAAAGAGGTAAGGAACGGACAATTCTCAAGAAGGCTGAGAAACAGGTGGGTTAGCAGGAGCAGAAGCATAATCTAGACACTTAAGGGGCAGCTTTAAGATGACAGATGTGGTGGAAGGAAAGACTGCAAATCGGAAGAAGCCCTAGTGTGGCAGATACACTGTGGGCTGATTGCAAGCACCAGAGGGGGGCAAAGGCTAACTCCAGAGTGGTAGCAGTGGAGCAAAAAACAAGCAGTAGGACGAGTGGGCAATGAGCAGTGGGATTAACGAGCAGCAGCAGCAGCAACACGGGTCAGAGTGGAAGTGATGGCTTTGGTCTTGGGAGACGGGGGCCAGTGGGAAAAGACGTCAGACAGGGAATAGGGGGTTGGGGAAACAAGGAGGACTGAGACCTAAGAATCCTGCCCCTATGAAAATGCAGGGGGAAAAGCTGGAGACCAAAAGCCGCCACGGCTCCCCAATTAAAGAAATTCTCGAAGGAGAGTCGCTGCTTGCCGCCGCGCTGCCTTCTGACCCGCTCGCTTTTCCTGATGGTAACTGCTGTGGCGTAAAGAGGAGAGCGAAGAGGAGGAGGAGGAGGAAGAAGACCAAGGAGGAGGAGGGTGAAGATGAGGCGGGGGGTGGGGAGAAAGGGGGGTGCGGCCTGTACAGTCCCAGCGAAGCCTCCGCTCTCTCGTAGCCGGTCAGCCCCGGGTTTCCCCTAAGCCCAGCCCCGCATAGACTCACCCGCCTGCCTTGCCTCGCTTTTCCCTCAGCCGACTCCACGCGCTGCCGCGTCCTCACAAGAAAACACCGAACGAGCGTCGGGGAAAAAACTCTTCAGAACCGGGCCTGATTGCTTCAGCGAGTCCGACCTTTACGGCTGAGAGAGACACTCTCAGCTTTCGGTGGGTTCCACAGCCAGACGGGCCACCATCTTACATTAGGGTAAGACTCCTCCGGCCTCCCGTGCGCAGGCGCACGCCGATCCGGCCAGGCGGGGCGGGGGAGGGGCGGGAGGAGCGGCGGGCGGCTGAGTGGGAGGTTGCGGTGGCCGCTCCCGCAGCACCCTGGGAGTTGGAGTCCTTGGAGGGTAACCGCCCAGGGGCACGCCGGGAGTTGAAGTCCTCTCTCAGAGGGCGGAGGAGATCGCTCACCTCACGTGGCTGCTGGACTGAGCCTTTCTTCGTGTTTTGCTTCCTTCTCTGCGCGCGTGTGCTTCTTCAATGTCATTTGGTCGGCGGTTTTCACTAGTCATTCCATATCCTCGGTGTTTTTGGAAATGTGCGACCCCAAGACTGGGGCGAGGCTAAACAATTTTATGGGGAGCCCGGAATGTTTCTTCTCTGCCCCGCCCACCAGGGATATCTAAAGGGGGCGGGGTGGAGGTGGAGGCAGGTTGGGGGTACGAAGAGCGCGGGATTTGATCTAGGGTAAGAATTTGATACAGACTTGGCGTCTGTTTGCGAAACAAGGAGGAAACAGACGCCCGTTTAATTCATTTCCCTGTCCTTGCGCATTTGGGGTCACCACCCTTGATCCCTTCTTCACTGTAAAATCGCCAGTGAAGAAATATACTAAATTGTTCTGTGCAGATTACCCAAGAGAACGGAAGACCCGTGCACTTACAATAAGTGCTTCTGTTGATGTGAATTTGAGAATTTGCGGACCTCTGTGCGAATTAGTGTTAGTTCGCTGTCCTGCCAGCCCAGCTGTGTGCAAGTTGACAAACTACACACATCGGCACATCCCCAAGAACAATGAATGCAGCCACAATCCCTACGAGCACTGAGGAATCATCAGTCACAAGTCAGTCAATGTACGGGTCGCTCCGGTTTGCATCCCAGAACTCTGGTGAAAGTGGTGCTCGAAGCAGTAATTTTTGCTTATTGCATGTGTTCTTCACCCACTCATACAGCAAATACTCAATGAGCTCCTCCTGGCTGCCGGGTACTCTTCTATATATTGAGAACACAATGGTGAGCAAAATAGAAAAAAATCCCTGTCCCCATTCTAGTGATGTGTTGGGATGAGGAAGAGGAGAGAGGAGGCATTTTTTTAAAAAGACGTGATTAAAATGCATAGTATGTCATAACCGATTTTAAAAACTTAAAACAGGGAAGGGGAGTAGGGAAAGAGGTTGCAGTTTTAAATTTATGACCTTAATGTCATAAGAAGAAGCCCTCATTTCTTTTTTCCTTTTTTTTTTTTTTTTTTTTTTTTTTTGAGACGGAGTTTCGCTCTCTCTCCCAGGCTGGAGTGCAATCTAGGCTCACTGCAAGGTCCGCCTCCTGGGTTCACGCCATTCTCCTGCCTCAGCCTCCCAAGAATTGGGACTACAGGCGCCCACCACCACGCCCGGGCTAATTTTTTGTGTTTTTCAGTAGAGAAGGGGTTTCACCGGTCACCCAGGCTGGAGTGCAGTGGCGCGATCTCGGCTCACTGCAACCTCTGCCTCTCGGATTCAAGCGATTCTTCTGCCTCAGCCTCCCGAGTAGCTGGGATTACAGGCACGTGCCATCACGCCAGGCTAATTTTTATATTTTTAGTAGAGACGGGGTTTCACCATGTTGGTCAGGCTGGTCTCGAACTCCTGACCTCAGGTGATGCGCCTGCCTCGGCCTCCCAAAGTGCTGGGATTACAGACGTGAGCCACCGCACCTGGCCTCATTCTTTCAATACATTGGTTTTCTGTGTTTCCGTTTCCTCACTATCAAACCTAGAGACAACAGTTATTTGGGTAAAAATTAAAATATGTAATGAAGTCACATTTTACCCAAAGTTTGAAATTATAGAATCATGAAATTATTACCTAGCAAGGAAACTTGGGAAATTATTTGGATTTCCCTTTAGGTAATTAAATGCCTAAACATTCAATATGGTTGACGATTTTATTTAAAATGTATGTTTATTGTTCTTGTATATATTACCAATTTTATAGTAGAATATAAACAAAGTAATGAAAAGAACAAAATAAAAAGAAGCCTTCCCATTATGAAAGATTAGAATCATCACAGTAAAAACTGGAAGGGATCTTAAGCATACCTAATCCAGTGGCAACCTTATCTTACCCAACATTCCTATTTTTAATAAATGTTTTTATAATATGCTCTTTGTTAGTCTAAAATGAAATTCATAGGTATATAAACTACCTATATACATGATTTCATCTTAAATCAAAATGGTGTTCTATTTATAACATAAATGATATGAAGAAAGTACTTTATAATAAAATTATTTGTATTTCAATATATAAATGCTCAGCATGACTATTCTAGAAATACAGTCAAGTCATGGTTTGCTAGCACTTATAAATAAAATCTCCAACACTAGGGGGCAATGCCACCCCTGTACTGAGACTGACAGTAAGGTGGCAGTTCCTAGGTCACCAATTGTGAGAGTCACTACCATCTCAGGCCAGTACTCCTTTTACTATACTGCATTGCCAGTTTTCATATGTTTAGGTATGCATATGTGTGTTTATATACTTTCATATAGACTTATGTATGTAACACTTCATTCTCATATAATTTTAAAAGTTAACATTAAATCAGGCCAGGTGTGGTGACTCATGTCTGTAATCCTAGGACTTCAGGAGGCTGGGGCGGGCGAACTGTTTGAGCCCAGAAGTTCAAAGCTAGCCTGGGCAACCTAGGGAGACTCTGTCTCTACAAAGATAAAATTTAAAAAACAGCCGGGTATGGTGGTGTCTGCCTGTGGTTCCAGCTACTTGGGAGGCTCAGAGGGGAGGATCACTTGGGCTTGGAAGTCGAGGCTGCAGTAAGCCATGATCATGTCACTGTACTTCAGCCTGGGCAACAGAGTGAGACTCTGTCTCAAAACAAAACAAAACAACAAACATTCAGTTGTATTACTTTGCTTACCTAATGATTCCTCAGTGTGGAACCTATCTATTCACTTAATAAATGTAGTTTATAAACCTTTAGGCATTGTGCTCAATGCTGGTGGTATAGCAAAACAGTGGTCAACAAAACATGGTCCCTGTCCTCATAGAGCATAATGCCTAGTAGAAAAAGCAGAGATTAAATAATCATACATATAAATAAATACAAGCATAGAAACAGAAATTCATATATGTGATTACAACTGGTCATGAGTACTAAGAAGATGTTTAAAGGATGTTATGAGAAAGTTTAAGAGGGGAGCCTAATTTAGATTGGTGGGGAGAGGAGGGTAGTCTTTACCAGATTAAGAGTGGAGAATATGCAGAGACAGGAGGTGGTTTAAAAAAAACCTCACCACAGGCTGGGCACAGTAGCTCACGCCTGTAATCCCAGCACTCTCGGAGGCCAAGGCAGGTGGATCACCTGAGGTTAGGGGTTCAAGACCAACCTGGCCAACATAGTGAAACGCCGTCTCTACTAAAAATACCAAAAAAATTAGCCTAAGCGTGGTGGCAGGTGCCTATAATCCCAGCTACTCAGGAGGCTGAGGCAGGAGAATTGCTTGAACCCGGGAGGTGGAGGTTGCAGTGAGCCAAGATCACGCCACTGTACTCCAGCATGGACAACAAGACCGAAACTCCATCTCAAAATACAAACCTCACCACAGCCGGGCATGGTGACTCATGACTGTAATCCCAGCAGTTTGGGAGGCAGTGGCAGGCAGACTTGAGCCAAGGGGTTCGAGATCAGCCTAGGCAACCTGCCAAAACCCTGTCTCCACCAAAAATCCAAAAAATAAGCCGGGTGTGGTGGCACACATCCGTTGTCCCAGCTACTCAGAGGGGCTGAGGTGGGAGGATTGCTTGAGCCTGGGAGGTTGGGGCTGCAGTGAGCCAAGATTGTGCCACTGCACTCCAGCCTGGGTAACAGAGTGAGACCTCGTCTCAAAAAAAAACAAAAACAAAACAAAAACGCTTCACCAGAAGGTGTGTATAGACTATGATGAGTAAGGGGAAGGGTGGCATAAGGTGAATTTAGAGAAAGGCAAGGGCCAGGCCGGGCATGGTGGCTCATGCCTGTAATCCCAACACTTTGTGAGGCCAAGGTGAGTGAATCATTTGAGGTCAGGAGTTCGAGACCAGCCTGGCCAACGTGGTGAAACCCCATCTCTACTAAAAATACAAAAATTAGCCAGACATGGTGGTGCACACCTGTAGTCCCCACTACTTGGAAGGCTGAGGCACAAGAATTGCTTAAGCCCAGAAGGTGGACGTTACAATGAGTCGAGATCATGCCACTGCACTCCAGCCTGGGCAACAGAGTGAGACTCTGTCTCAAAAATAAATAAATAAATAAATAAAAATAAAGAAAGGCAAGGGCCAGATTATCCAGGCCCTTGTAGATAGGAGACACAGCTCTTATTCCACAGGAAAAGGAAAGCCTGTGGAGGAAACAGTCATGCTCTGACTGACATCTTGAAAAGACAGTGCCACCCAATGTCCACCAATGTGAAAGTTATAAATTTAATTTCAGTACTTCCATTTTCTGGAATATTACATGGCTACATGAAAAAAAGAAAGAGAAAGAATGACATATTGACCCGGAGGAATGCCCATGATATGTTTATCAGGTAAAGAATAAATAAATACATTATAACATAATATATTGTGTCATATAATACATTTTTTAGAAACAGAAAGAACCAGTGCAGATTAATACAAATATATTTCTGTACAATCACAGAAAAAAGAATAGAAGGATTCATTACACATCAAACATTTAGTGTGTGTTGGATACCTGGGAGGATTATAATTAGATAGGCATAGAGGGAAAGCATATTTGCTTTATAAATTAACCAGGCTTGGTGGCCTATGCCTGTAGTCCCAGCTACTTGGGAGGCTGAGGCGGGAGGATCACTTGAGCCTAGGAAGTTGAGTCGGCAAAGTCTGCAGTGAGCTGTGATGGTGGGCAACAGAGACCCTGTCTCAAAACAAAATAGAAAAAACAAAAACAAAAACTTGTCTTCAACCTGAGGAAGTTGATTTTAAAAAAGAAAAAAAAAAACTTTTCTTTATAAATTGCTTCATTGATTTTTTTGTATATGAATTAGTTTTATACATTTTTTAAAAATAGATCACTCAGCTTTGTGGAGAATGGATTGGATAAAGGCAAAAATGAAAATAGAACAACTAATTAAGAGAATATTTCAGTCATCCTGACGGTAGTTCTGATTGTGGTGGTAGCAGTAAAGATAGGGGGAAAAAAAGGTGATGAATTCAAGATATATTTTTTTGGAGTTGAAATAATAGGATTTGGTGATGCAATACATATGAAATTCTCATGAATGACTCTGAGATTTTCCGGCTTCAGTGGCCTTGTAGATAGTGGCTCCTTTAGTAAAAGGAGAATGGCGAACATTGAGATAGCATCTGTAGAAAGCAGAACAACTTCATCAGAAAAACAGCAGGATTTCAGGGAAATAATGGCTTCTCATTTGAGACTCGTGAATTTAAAAATCATGGTGAATGTGTTTTCCCCAACTTAGTGATTTTTCTTAATAATGCTTATTTGCTTGGTTTCTGCCAAAGAAACTATGTACAGTTGGGTTTATCTAGGCTGGAGGAGGACAATAAAAACAAGAGAGGGCAACCAGAATTATGGATTGTTTCCCATTTTTAAGCCTTTTAAAATTATTAATATATAGATTTTAATTTTAATTTTTTTGGGACAGGGTCTTACTGTGTCACACAGGCTGGAATGCAATATAGCGCAATCTCAGCTCACTGCAACCTCTACCTCCTGGGCTCAAGCAATCCACCTGCCTCAGCCTCCTGAGTAGGTGGGACTACAGGGGCACACCACCACATCTGGCTAATTTTTGTATTTTTTTGGTAGAGACAGGGTTTCCCCATGATACCCAGGCTGTTCTCAAACTCCTGGCCCAGGTGATGCACTCACCTCTGCCTCCCAAAGTGCTGTGATTACAGGCATGAGCCATTGCACCTGACCTAGATTTGTATGTCTTGGAGATGGGGGTCTCACTATACTATCCAGGCTGTTCTCAAACTCCTGGCCTTAAGTGATCCTTCTGCCTCAGCCTTCAGAGTCGCTGGAACTACAGGCATGAACCACCACACCCAGCTAGATATTTTAAATAAATAATATCATTTTCAAGTTATATTCTTGGGATATAATTTCAAATGTAGACCTACTAGGCCAAGCTTGTCCAACCTGCAGCCCACAGGCCACAGTGGGCTCCAGGATAGCTTTGAATGTGGCCCAACACAAATTCATAAACTTTCTTAAAACAATATGATTTTTTTTGTGATGTTTTTTGTTTTAGGTCACCAGCTATCCTTAGTGTTAGTATATGTTATGTGTGTCCCAAGACAATTATTCTTCTTCCAGTGTGGCCCAGGGATGCCAAAAGATTGGACACCCCTGTACTAGGCCAAAGGAAATTATCAATTATATGACCCTTGTTGTGGCTAGATTGCTTTAATATTAATGCATACTAAAGTCACTTTATTCGTGGGACTTTTTTCCCCCCCAAAATCCATTAATGTTGTGGGATTTTTCCTGTTATTGAGTTAGTTTTAGTCATTTACTTAGTATTTGAGTGTTAAATATTGGCTATGTGGTAGTAAGCAGAACACTAAACTCAGAGATCTTAGGGTTGAAAAGGAGAGACAGACGACAAGTAAAATAATAAGCAAATTACTTATATTGTCAAAGTATTAGGAAGGACAAAGAACAGAATGATAAAAGAAATACCAGGAAGGGATTTACTTTAGATTGGAAAGCCTCTCTGAAGAGATGACTTAATTTGAGATTAAAAGGATTTGAAGAGATTATCCATTTAGTGAATGGTCTGTGCCACGACTCTGATGCAGGAACAAGTCGAGCATATTCCAGGAAGGGAAAGTTAGCCTGTGAAGTTGGGGCAGAGAACGCAAAGGCAGAGTGGTAGGGGATGAGGTTAAGGAAGAAAGTAAAATCCAGATTATGCAGGGCTTTACGTGAAGTTTGGATAAGAGAGAGTTGAATGATTTGAAACTGGAGAGTGACACGACTCAATTTATCTTTTCAAAAGACCACTGTGGCTGTCAGGTGGGGAGTAGACCAGAGATAGGTGGTGAATGGAGAAGTAGAGAGACCAGTAAGGACGCTACTACAGAAGTGCAGCCTGGAGATAATGCATGGCTTGGACCAGGGCAGGGCTGGGACTAGGTGAGAGGAAAAAGGAAGCATTTGCCTTGGGCACAATATTTTTAAAATTTTTATTTATATATTATTATTATTATTTAGAGACAGGGTCTTGCCTAGGCTGGAGTGCAGTGGCATGATCATAGCACGCTGTAACTAAGATCTTGAATTCCTGGGCTCGAGGGATCCTCCCACTACAGCCTCCTAATTGCAGGCATGCAGCACCACCATGTCCAACTAAGTC
>NW_012115154.1:3569090-3574379 GCF_000951035.1 Colobus angolensis palliatus
ACAATAGAATTGTTTTATTTATTTATTTATTTAAAGACACGGTCTCGCTCTGTCACCCAGGCTGGAGTGCAGTGGTGCAATCTCAGCTCACTGCAGCCTCTGCTCTACCTCCTACATTCAAGCGATTCTTGTGCCTCAGCCTCCCGAGTAGCTGGAACTACAGGCGCATGTTACCACACCCAGCTAATTTTGGTATTTTTAGTAGAGAAAGGGTTTCACCAGGTTAGCCAGGCTGCTTTCAAACTCCTGACCTCATGTGATCCGCCTTGCTCGGCCTGAGTGCTGGAATTACAGATGTGAGCCACCACACCCAGCCACTTCATAGCAGAATTTTAAAAGTGTTTGCTTTAATACATGACAAGGATACTCACTACTATCATGATTACTATTTAACACCATACTAGAGGGGCTAGCCAATGCAAAAAGACATAAGAAAGAAATAAGACATTTACAAACTAGAAAGAAAGAAAAAACTCTCACTATTTTCAGATATAATGATTGTCAGTATGGAAAATATATGAATACGTAACAAAAACTAAAAGCAATTCAGTTCACAATATAAACATAAGAAAATCAGCAGTATTCCTATATATCAGCCACAAGAATACAAAACCATATGAAAAATACACATGACTAAATAGTAAGACTTGTTAAATCTTGGTAAGGAGTGTTTACAGAGTCATCGGGATTTGTGGCTTCCAGTAGTAAAGAGCATGCAAGGTGATTCTGACCAAACTTCTCTCTTATTATGCGAAGGGGGCAGAAGAACACACACCACAAATGCTGCATAGTGTAAATGTAAAATAAGATTTAGTGGGGAAAAGATACTGGCAGAGATGCAGCAAAGCATTATTCCCTATTATCCCACAGATACACATCTGAAGGCTTCCATAAATAGACTACGTATACTCCCCTCCCCAAAAAGGGGCAATTCCAGGTGACAGATGGCACTCTGATGTTTTACCTACCTACCGAGAATGGAAATAGGGAGTAGGCAATTATACAACAATGAGAACTTCCTGGTTGGGAATAACCTTGTTAGAAAGGAGCAGCTCCTGGAGTTCAGATTCTGAGAATACTCTTTTTCCTCGGACCTGCTGAAGCAGGTTCTTGCTAGGCTACTTGTCTGATTAGCTGTTGCCACAAAAGTGCTGTGTAATAACTACCCCCAAGATATAATAGCTTAAAACATAGTCAGTTATTCTCTCCAACTGCAGGTCAGCTGAGGGTCAATGGATCTAAGCTGGGTTCATCTCAGCGACTCTGCTTCAAGCTGTAAGTCCAGCTGGGATTGGCTCCTCTCTGTGGGTTAGGTTCAGGATTGCTTTCATCTGTGTTCATTCTGGGGTCCAAGGTCAAGAGGCAGCAGCTTTCTGAGGAAAGCTCTTCACATGGCAATGGCAGAGGTGCAGAAAGGCAAGCCCAAGTATGCAAACTTTTTTTTTTTTTTTTTGAGATGGAGTTTCGCTCTGCCGCCCAGGCTGGAGTGCAGTGGCATGATCTCGGCTCACTACAACCTCCGCCTCCCGGGTTCAAGCGATTCTCCTGCCTCAGCCTCCCAAGTAGCTGGGACTACAGGCACCTGCCACTATGTCTGGCTAATTTTTGTATTTTTAGTAGAGATGGTGTTTCACCATACTGGCCAGGCTGGTCTTGAACTCCTGAGCTCAAGCCATCCACCTGCCTTGGTCTCCCAAAAGTGCTGGAATGACAGGCATGAACCACCGTGCCAGGCCTTGTAAACATATTTTAAGCCTCTCTTTACACCACATTTGGTAACATCTCAGTAGTCAAGGCATGTTACATGGCCAAGTTCAACATTATAATACTTGGGAAATAGAGTCCTCTCCCGGAGGGTGAGGGAAATGAGTGAATATTTACTGAACACTAACTACCACAATAATGAAAGAGAAAGGAATGAATTTCCAGTACCATCCAGATTTGTCTTCACTTTCTGGCTCTTGAAGGTCATTAAATATAAGTCCTTTATCCTTTCATTAAAGATAACTAACAAGAGGTTGGATAAATACCAAAAGCATTTACTAAAAAGCATAAAAGACATAAAAATAGCCGGGTGCCGTGGCTCACGCCTGTAATCCCGGCACACTGGGAGGCCGAGGAGGGCAGATCACCGGGTCAGGAGATCGAGATCATCCTGGCTAACACAGTGAAACCCTGTCTCTACTAAAAGTACAAAAAATTAGCCCAGCATGGCGGCAGGCACCTATAGTTGGGGCTACTTGGGAAGCTGAGGCCAGAGAATGGCGTGAACCCAGGAGGTGGAGCTTACAGTGAGCCGAGATCGCACCACTGCAGTCCAGCTTGGGTGCCAGTGCAAGACTCCATCTCAAAAAAAAAAAAAAAGAAACAAAAAAAAGACATGAAAGTATAGTCAGCCTTGAAATGAGAGAAAAGTTGGAGCTTAAATAAGTGAATTGAAGCGATTTTCATTCAAGGGGCATTTGGTCATCCAAAAAAGGCATCTGAGAGACAAGGCTACCTTCTGCCAATTGCCAAAGGTAAAGAATCCTCTGGCAGCCAAAGATAAAGATCTCCCTCCTTGTTACATATTCTCTTTAAATATACTACTGCTTTTACCCAGGAGTCATTTGCTAGTCTAGGGGGAGCAGCTGAAAATGAGTAGCTTTATGGAAACTGAGGCTAGAGGAACAGGAGTTGGAGGTCAACACATGCTGAAGGTGGGGTCTCTCTGCCCTGGACTGGGACCCTGAAATGCCCTACTTAAGAAAGTAAGGGGGCTGGGCGCAGTGGCTCATGCCTATAATCCCAGCACTTTGGGAGGCCAAGGCAGGTGGATCGCTGGAGCTCAGGAGTTCCAGACCAGCCTGGGCAACATAGAGAAGCCCCGTTCTCAAAACAAACAACAACAGCAACAACAAAAATAGATTTTAGCCGAGCACCCTGGCACACCTATAGTCCCAGCTACTCAGAAGGCTGAGGCAGGAGGATCATTGATTGCCCAGAAGTTCACAGCTGCAGTGAGCTATGATCATGCCACTGCACTCCAGCCTGGGTGACAGAATGAGACCCTGGCTCTATAAAAAGAAAAAAGAAAGTAAGGGTAGGTCCTCAGGCAATGCAGAAAATTCAAAAACAAAAATAAATATAAAGGTAGGATAGTAACTCAACTTGAGAGAGTAATCTTGGCAACTGGCATTGTAGCATTGCCTTGGACTACTAGCACCATCGGGTTCTTGGTAGAAGGAAACAAAAATTCCCTGGAGGAAGCCTATATTATCCTAGTTTTTAAAGTACACCTGAAAGAAATTTTTAAAATAAAATGTCAGCTGGGCACAGTGGCTCATGTCTTTAATCACAGCACTTTAGGAGGCCAAGGCAGGAAAGTCACTTCAGCCCAGGAGTTCAAGACCAGTCTAGGAAACGTTGTGAAACCCTGTCTCTCTAAGAAAAGTACAAAAATTAGCCAGGCGTAGTGGCATGCACCTGTAGTCCTAGTTACCTGGGAGGCTAGGGTGGGAGGATCACCTGAGCTCAGGAGGTTAAGGCTACAGTGAACTGTGATTGTTCTACTGTACCCCACCCCATCTCAAAATAAAATAAAATAAGTCCAAGAATCAATAAATTATGGAATATATATGAAGTCAAGACAGTGCAAATCAGGGCCCAAAAAAACAAACAAAAACACAACAGAAAACAAAATCCACAGAGACACTAAGTATTAGAATTACTAGAGAAAAGTTGTAAAACAATTACATTTTCTCTTTTACTGTAGACAAAAGATAAACTTTAAAATCTCTGCAAGGAACTAGAAACTATTAAAAGTGACTTTACGGAGTTGAAAGAGATCCAACTAGAAGTTTAAAACTGATAAAGGTAATCGCCAAAATTAAGAACTCAGGCTGGGCGTGGTGGCTCAAGTCTGTAATCCCAGCACTTTGGGAGGCCAAGTAGGCAGATCACTTGAGGTCAGGAGTTTGAGACTAGTCTGGCCAACATGGTAAAACTCCAGCTCTACTAAAAATACAAAAATTAGCTGGGCGTAATAGCAGGAACCTGTAATCCCAGCTACTCAGGAGGCTGAGGCAGTAGAATCGCTTGAACCGGGAGGCAGAGGTTATAGTGAGCTGAGATCGCACCACTGCACTCCAGCCTGGGTGACAGAGCAAGACTCCATCTAAAAAAATATAAAAAAAGGAACTCAGTGTATGACTTTAACAGATGATTAGGCAGAACTGAAAAGAAAATTAGTGAACTAGATGGTAGAAGGTTTATTCATAGTAAAACTCATAGAGATAAAATGAAGTAAAATACAAAATAGAGAACAAGAGATATATATGATACAGAGAAATGGTTTAGTATAGTTAGTATCCCATAAGATAAGAGAGAGAAAATGGAGTTGAGGCAGTATTTGGAGATAATGGCTGTGAGTTTCCCAGAACTGATGAGGGACCTCAATTCATTGATTCAAGATGCCCAGTGATTCCCAAAAAGGTAAAAGAAAGGAAAGAAAGCCATATGTGTTCATTCTAGGGCCCAGGCTGAAGGGGCAGCAGAGTTTACTATGGTCAGTATATATTGAGTCTAAGTTCTTAATTCAATCTGATGGTGACTGTCTTTTATTTTGTTATTTTCTAATTTTTAAAACATTTGTGTAGGGACAAGGTCCTACTATGTTTTCCAGGCTGTTTTCCAGGCTGGTCTCAAACTCCTGAGCTCAAGTGATCCTCCTGCCTTAGCTTCTTAATATACTAGGATTACAGGTTCAAGCCACCACACTCAGCCTGATCACTACCTTTTAATTGAGCTGTTTAAACCATTTACACTTAATATAATTATTGATATGGTTGGATTTAAACCTACCATATTGCTAGTTGTTTTCTATTTGTCTCATCCTTTTTTTGTCCTTTTTTCCTACGTTCTTTTGTATTGGGTGTATTTTATTCTATTTTATCTCCACTATTGGCTTATTAGTTATAGCTCTTTTAAAATTATTTTAGGTCAGGCATATTGGCTCACGCCTGTAATCCTAGCACTTTTGGAGGCCAAAGTGGGATGATCACTTGAGCCCAGGAATTCGAGATCAGCCTGGGCAATGTGGCGAGACCCTAGCTCTACAAAAAATAAAAACCATAGCCAAGCTTGGTGGCACACACTTGCAGTCCCAGCCACTCAAGAGACTGAGAGGCTGAGGCAGGAGAATCACTTGAGCCCAGAAGGTAGAGTCTGCAGTGAGCCATGTTCCTACCACTGCACTCTGCCTGGGTGACAGAGCAAGACCCTATCTCAAAAAAAAAAAAAAAAAAAAAA
>NW_012115154.1:3575214-3576754 GCF_000951035.1 Colobus angolensis palliatus
TTTAAAATAAGAAAAAACATGTATTTTACAGTTACCTTCGTGTTACCTTCATACGTTGAGCTCTTACTTGTTTATATGGATATATAAATGTCTGTTAGGTATCATACTCCAGCTCAAATAACTTTCATATTTCTTGTAATTTGTCAGGTGCAGATTACAAATTAGCCAGGTATGGTGGCTCACACTTGTAATCCCTACTCAAGAGACTGAAGCAGGAGAATTGCTTGAGGTCAGGAGTTTGAGCTATGATTGCACCACTGCACTCCAGCCAGGGAGACAGTATGAGACTCCATCTCTTAAAAAGCTCACATGTGGCCAGGCGTGGTGGCTTATGCCTGTAATCCCAGCACTTTGGGAGGCAGAGGCAGGTGGATCACGAGGTCAGGAGATCAAGACCATCCCAGCTAACATGGTGAAACCCCTATCTCTACTTAAAATACAAAAAAATTAGCCGGGTGTGGTGGCTGGCACCTGTAGTCCCGGCTACTTGGGAGGCCAAGGCAGGAGAATGAACCTGGGAGGCGGAGCTTGCAGTGAGCTGAGATCGTACCACTGCACTCCAGCCTGGGGCGACGGAGTGAGACTGCGTCTCAAAAAAAAAAAAATGCTCAAATGTAAACTAAAAAAAAAAAAAATTTCTTGTAATGCAGGTATTCTGTCAATTAATTCTCTCAGCTTTTGTTAGCTTGAAAAGGGCTTTACTTTGACATAATTTTTGAAAGATGTTTTCCCTGTGT
The DNA here is from genome assembly GCF_000951035.1 of Colobus angolensis palliatus. Classification (NCBI taxonomy): domain Eukaryota; kingdom Metazoa; phylum Chordata; class Mammalia; order Primates; family Cercopithecidae; genus Colobus; species Colobus angolensis. The sequence goes on from NW_012115154.1 coordinate 3,575,952, forward strand.
ATGAATTCAGAGTTAACAGTTTGAATATCATGTTAGCCATGGAGGTGCACCACTCATATGTCCCTCGGAAAGAACCTGCTGCAGAGAGCGTAGAGGACGGATAATCCCAGATGCTTCACCTTTGAATCTACCACAGCATTCAGCTACATAAAGCACTGGAAAAGCACCAACTTAGAGACAGTACACTGTGAGAGTAGGATGCCATCCTTCCCGATGCAGTACAAACATTAAATCAGAGTCCATGTGGCATAGTGTCCTCACTAAAAATATGTGGGTCCAGGAAATGAGGGTGAAAGCAGGAGTGGCCCCATTTTCCCTCACTCCCAATGAGCTACTGGGGATTGTGTGCTTCGGTGATGCTGGGCTCCAGAGGGTTATAGGTCCTAGTACCCAAAAAGGTCACCTGCTTGCCAGAGGAAATAGCAAGGGTACCATTGAACTATAAGCTACTGCTGCCGCCAGTGCACTTTGAACCCCTTATGACCGGGGACCAACCGTTAAGAAGAGTTACCATCTCAGGCAGGCCGCAGTGATTTGCGCCTGTAATCCCAGCACTTTGGGAGGCTGAGGCGGGCAGATCACTTGAGGTCAGCAGTTCAAGACTAGATCAGCCTGGCCAAAATTGTGAAACCCTATCTCTCTATAATACAAAAATTAGCCAGGCATTGTGGTGGATGTCTGTAATCCCAGCTACTTAGGAGGTTGAGGCAGGAGAATCATTTGAACCCAGGAGACGGACATTGCAGTGAGCCAAGATAGCGCCACTGCACTCCAGCCTGGGCTACAAGAACAAAACTCCATCT
>NW_012115154.1:3577519-3583046 GCF_000951035.1 Colobus angolensis palliatus
AAGAGGTGATAGTTATAAAGCACTCAAATGCCTCTGTAATTAAGATTTTAATTACACCTTCTGGAGAGCCTCTAAGACCAGCCAAGATGAGGGCTGTGGATAAGAGAAGTTTAGAATGGATAGTGAAGGAAAGAGAGAAAATCTGTTACAGCTCCATGACCGTAGGCAACCCCTAATAGTTTCTGTATTTCTTTCCACTAACCCCCATCTTCTAAGTTTACCTTCAGGAAGAGAGACCCACAGGAAATTGGGAGGAGTTGTTCCCTAAACACATGGGAAAGTGGGTCTGTGCAGTATAAGAGGTGGACAGTGACAGTCATGAAGTTTTGCTACACAGATGTTCCTTCAAGAAGACCTGCTGGCCAGGTATGATCAGCAAGGGGTGAGGCCAGCTCATGTCTGTAATCTCAGCACTTTGAGAGGCCAAGTTGGGAGGATCTCTTGAGCCCAGGAATTCAAGACCAGCCTGGACAACATAGCAAGACCCTCTCTCTAAAAATAAAATGTAAAAATTAGCCAGGTATGTTAATGCCAGCTACATGGGAGACTGAGGTTGGAGGATCCCTTGAGCCCAGAAAATGGAGGCTATAGGGAGCTGTGATTGCACCACTGTGCTCCAGCATGAGTGACCTAGCAAGACCCCATCCCCCCCCCAAAAAAAACTTGCCTTAGGGTTGGGGACCGCAGTTAACTCACACACCCTTAGGGTTGGGGACCACAGTTAGCTCACACACCTTCGGGTCCACAGCAGTTTCTAGCCATAACCAGGTGTGACTTTGGGAGGAGTGGCTCAGGTGGAATGAAGAAAATGACCATTGAGGTGAGGAGGTCAAGGAACTGAGAAGTCATGTGACAGGAGCTGACTTGGATAGCAAAACAACAGTATGGGCAAGTGGATGAGGGAGAAAGACCAGGAATGTAGATGACATTAAAGAGTAGGGAGAGGTCCCATGCACGGTGGCTTAGGCCTATAATCCTAGCACTTTGGGAGGCCAAGATGGGAGGATTGCTTGAGGACTGCAGGAGTTCAAGACCAGCCTGGGCAATAAAGCAAGATCCAGCCTCTACAAAAAATTTTAAAAATCACTTGGGTGTGGTGGCATGTGCTTGTAGTCCCAGCAGCTCCTCGGGAGGCTGAGATAGGAGGATTGCTTGAGCCCAGGAATTTGAGGTTGCTGTGATTGGTGATTGTACCACTCACTGTACTTCAGAAACAAACAAAAAGAGTAGAAGGAGAGGATAGTATAGCCAAATGTCATGAATTCTGAAGAAACAGGTTTACGAGAGGAAGAAACAGTATTTTTTACCATTTTACTTTAAACATTTTATTTACTTTTTGAAACAGGATCTCACTCTGTCACCCAGGCTGGAGTGCAGTGGCACAATCACGCCTCACTGCAGCCTCATCTTCCCAGGCTCAAGCAATCCTCCTACCTCAGCGTCCCTAGCAGCTGGGACTACAGGCATGCACCACTACGCCCAGCTATTTTTTAATTTTGTGTGTGTGTGTTTAGCAGAAATGGGGATTCACCGTGTTGGCCAGGCTGGTCTCGAACTCCTGAGCTCAGGTGATCCACCCACCTCAGTCTCCGTAAGTGCTGGGATTACAGGCGTGAGCTACCACGCCCAGCCCATTTTTAAATTTTTTTGTGGAGATGGGGTCTCACCATGTTGCCCAAGCTGGTCTCTAACTCCTGAACTCAAGTGTTCTTCCTGCCTCAGCCTCCCAAAGTGCTGGGATTACAGGTGTGAACCACTGTGCTTGTGGAAGAATTGATAAAAGCCTGAAAGCAAAAATAAGATCAAGAAGAACACCATGCTATCTCTGTTTCCTAAACTATGTGGGGTATAAGAAAATAAGCACCTTCGGCCAGGCGCAGTGGCTCCTACCTGTAATCCCAGGACTTTGGGAGGCCGAAGTGGGTGAATCACCTAAGGTCAGGAGTTTGAGACCAGCCTGGCCAACATGGTGAAACCCCGTTTCTACTAAAAATCCAAAAACTAGCCAGGCATGGTGGCATGCGCCTGTAATCTCAGCTACTTGGGAGGCTGAGGCAGGAGAATTGCTTGAACTCAGGAGGTGGAAGTTGCGGTGAGCTGAGATTGCGCCATTGCAGTCCAGCCTGGGTGACAAGAGCAAAACTCCATCTTAAAAAAAAGAAAAAAAAGAAGAGAAAAGAAAGAAGCACCTTCTGTTTATGGTGATGTGGTGTTCTTGGAATACATGTATATATTAGTTAAGGGCAGTAAAGAAAGAGAATGATCTGGAAAGATGTTGAGAGTATTTGTTGATCACGGAGTAGAAATACGAAAGGACTCCATGGAAGAGTTTGGGAGGAAGGAGAAGAAGTGAGAACTGAATCGGATTGGCACAAAGAACTAAGCACCATGAGAGTCAAAGGGAAACGATGGATAATAGATTTTTTAGCTGTGTGGGTATAGTCTTGCAACTCAAAGTGTATTCCATGAACCAGCATCATTGGCACTACCTGGGAGCTTGTTAGACATGCAGAATCTCAGGCCCTATTGAAAAAGTTTTCATCTTGTTGCTTTTATTGCATGGGAATTAAAAAGAATTTATTATATATGGGTCAGTGGCAATGGCTCATTCCTGTAATCCTAGCACTTTGGGAGGCCGAGGTGAGAGGATCGCTTGAGGCCAGGAGTTCAATACCAGCCTGGCAACATAGCACAACCCCACCTCTACAAAATAACTATATAAATAAAAAAGGCCAGGCGCGGTGGCTCACGCCTGTAATCCCAGCACTTTGGGAGGCCAAGGCAGGTGGATCACGAGGTCAGGAGAAACCCCATCTCCACTAAAAAAAATACAAAAAATTAACCGGGCATGGTGGTGGGTGCCTGTAGTCCCAGCTACTCAGGAGGCTGAGGCAGGAGAATGGCATGAACCCTGGAGGTGGAGCTTGCAGTGAGCCGAGATGGCGCCACTGCACTCCAGCCTGGGCGACAGAGCAAAACTCTGTCTCAAAAAAAAAAAAAAAAAAAGCCAGGCATGGTGTAATATGCCTGTGTGTCCTAGCACAGGAGGCTGAGGCTGGATGATCACTTGAGACCAGGATTTTGGGGCTGCAGTGAGCTATGATTATGCCACTTCACTCCAGCCTGGATGACAGTGAGACCCTATCTCCAAAAAAAAAATAAAAATGTATTACATATGTTTGAAACTGCGAACTTGATCCAAAAGGACACCAAGGAGAATCTCATTTGCATTTTACTCCTGGGATTTGGACAAGTCAGAGCACCTCTGAGTAACTGTTGGTTACTCTGAGGAGTAACCAACAGAAGTCTACTTGTAGACGATCCCAAGAAATCTCCTGAGAGATCAATCTCTAGGCAAGGACCTGACTTACAAGATTGTAACAAAGCCTTAGTCATTGGAGAGGCAGGAGATGACACTGAGTCAGTTTATTACTCAGATTTATGTCCCCATTCAGCCCCCTCCATAAACCCATGTGAACTATGAGTCAACATTGAAAGGCCAATTTTTCTAAAATCTGTGTATGACATTGGTATACAAGCTTTAGGTCTTTAATACTCATTCATAAAGCATGACATCTAAAGCACAATGACCCAGAATTCAGAAGAAGTTTGACACCTTGAAAAATGCATCATGTCCACCATCATGATGCCCAGAGAGGGAGGAGGTGGCAACCAGGGCCAAGTGACAGTGTGGTGAGCACCAGAAGTTGCGATGGGTGCTTTTACACAGCTTGAATTCTGAAAACTTCCTGCTGCTGAAGTCTAGGAAATAGACTATATAACATAGAATGTAGGCTTCAGAGTTAGATATGGATTCAAACCCCAAATGTCATTCCATCCTGCCTACATGGAGGTCCCTGATAGAAGGCATGTGCCGGTTGATAATGGGTACCCAATCACAGTTCTTTCATTCATTCAACAAATACTGATTGAAGACCCACAATGTATCAGGCATCATGGAGGATATGGTAGCGGGCAAAGAAATTGAGCTCCTTTTGCTAATGGGTGAAGTGCAAAAGGTTTGACTCACACTGTGCTGTTGTCACAAAGAATTACTCCTCTGCCTGCTCATGGTATTCTACCATTTCCAAGTTATAGACCTTTTGTTGCCTCTCCACCAAGCTCCCTTTGGAGAGTTGGATTCAAACTCAGTAGCTTTATCCTGGATACCGTCATTAGTTTCCTCTTAACTCTCTGCCCTTCCCCTCTTCTGCACCCAACCAGCTCCCATTTGCTGGAGAGAAGAGCATTCAGATAGGTCTCTTTGGACAGCCCTGATAACCTCATCAGAAGGAAAGAAAGTTATATAATCCGCAGAGAAGAGTGCAGCCCTTATTTACCTTTGCCTTGCTTTTTGCTTCTCTGGCCTTCCATGAAGAGACCGAGTCTACAGCCTACTGTTAGAGGTTAACCCATTTAGGACCCTAGTTCTGGGGATCTCTGCCTCTGTGCTTAATTCTCTCAGAGGCTGGGTCCATTTGAAGTTGCTTGCTTACCTTCCTGTTCACTGTACCAGCCAGCGTTCTTGAATGCAAAGAACAACCATAGACCCTGGCTAACGTAAGTAGAAAATAAATTTATTAGAAGGGGCCGGGCACGGTGGCTCAAGCCTGTAATCCCAAGCACTTTGGGAGGCCGAGATGGGCGGATCACGAGGTCAGGAGATCGAAACCATCCTGGCTAACACGGTGAAACCCCGTCTCTACTAAAAAATACAAAAAACTAGCCGGACGAGCTGGCGGGCGCCTGTAGTCCCAGCTACTCGGGAGGCTGAGGCAGGAGAATTGCTTGAACTCAGGAGGTGGAAGTTGCGGTGAGCTGAGATTGCGCCATTGCAGTCCAGCCTGGGTGACAAGAGCAAAACTCCATCTTAAAAAAAAGAAAAAAAAGAAGAGAAAAGAAAGAAGCACCTTCTGTTTATGGTGATGTGGTGTTCTTGGAATACATGTATATATTAGTTAAGGGCAGTAAAGAAAGAGAATGATCTGGAAAGATGTTGAGAGTATTTGTTGATCACGGAGTAGAAATACGAAAGGACTCCATGGAAGAGTTTGGGAGGAAGGAGAAGAAGTGAGAACTGAATCGGATTGGCACAAAGAACTAAGCACCATGAGAGTCAAAGGGAAACGATGGATAATAGATTTTTTAGCTGTGTGGGTATAGTCTTGCAACTCAAAGTGTATTCCATGAACCAGCATCATTGGCACTACCTGGGAGCTTGTTAGACATGCAGAATCTCAGGCCCTATTGAAAAAGTTTTCATCTTGTTGCTTTTATTGCATGGGAATTAAAAAGAATTTATTATATATGGGTCAGTGGCAATGGCTCATTCCTGTAATCCTAGCACTTTGGGAGGCCGAGGTGAGAGGATCGCTTGAGGCCAGGAGTTCAATACCAGCCTGGCAACATAGCACAACCCCACCTCTACAAAATAACTATATAAATAAAAAAGGCCAGGCGCGGTGGCTCACGCCTGTAATCCCAGCACTTTGGGAGGCCAAGGCAGGTGGATCACGAGGTCAGGAGA
>NW_012115154.1:3591291-3593307 GCF_000951035.1 Colobus angolensis palliatus
TTTTTTTTTTTTTTTTTTTTTGTGAGACAGAGTCTCACTCTGTTGCCCAGGCTGGACTGCAGTGGATCGTAATTCACTGCACCCTCGACCTCCCAAGATCAAGCGATCTTCCCACCTCAGCCTTCTCAGTAGCTGGGACCACAGGCATGCACCATAACGTTTGGCTCATTTACAATTTTTGCAGCAACAGGGTTTCACCATGTTGTCCAGGCTTGTCTTTAACTCCTGGGCTCAAGCGATCCTCCTGCCTTGGCCTCCCAAAGTGCTGCGATTACAGGTGTAAGCCACTGTGCCCAGCCTACATTTTTAAAAATTTTGGAAATAAATACTCCAAACAAAACACAACAAATAAATACTCCAAAATAAATACTCAAAGACCTTCTTTTTCAGTGTTTATCTAATGTTATTTTTCCCCTGACATATCTGTGGTCAGTATGTTTAGGTTTTTTTTTTCAGTATTATATACAATAGCAAAATATGAAGTCTAAATGTCCATTGATAGAATACTAGCTGAAGAAATTATGGTATATACATATAATGAAATTCTGTGTAGTCATTTAGAAGAATGACACAGATTTATATGTACTTGTATGGAGCCATGTCCAACACATCCTGGTAAGTGAAAAAGCAGGGGGATAGATGTGTGTATAGTCTATCACTATTTGTGAAGAAATTTGTATATACAACAAATCTCTCCACAAGAATACACAGGAAACTTGGCTGAGCATAGTGGCTCACATTTATAATCCTAGCCCTTTGGGAGGCTAAGGTGGGTGGATCACTTGAGGTCAGCAGTTCAAGACCAGCCTGGCCAACATGGTGAAACCCCATCTCTACTAAAAATACAAAAAATTAGCTGGGTCTAGTGGCTTGTGTCTGTAATCCCAGCTACTCAGGAGTCTGAGACACGAGAATCGCTTGAACTTGGGAGACAGAGGCTGCAGTGAGCAGAGACTGTGCCACTTCACCCCAGCCTGGGCAATAGAGTGAGACTCTGCCTCCAATAAAATAAAATAAAAGACACAGGAAACTAGCAATAGCGATGCCTCTGGAAATGGAATCTTGGCTAGGGGGAAGTGGTGTGAGGGAGACATTCTTTTCACTACATGCTCAATATGGTACCAAAATAAATTATTTCTACTGGGGGAAAATCCAGAGACATAGACAAAAACGGTGATAATTTATGATTCATCTGAAAGACCTTGAAAAATCACTCTATTTAAGGATGATTTGGTTCATAGTTTAAATGTTTTTTCATTTCTGCTCTCAGTTTGACTGCCACAAAAACTTTGGGAAAAACAGGATTTGGGGTTTCACTTTAATCTGTTTGGAGAGGCTGATCTGCATTTAGGGCTTGGCTATCTAACTGTATCTTCCCTTCTATGTTACTCACTCATTCAACAAGTATTTATTGAGCCCCTGGAGAGGCACCAGGGTCCGTGCTACACATCGAAGTGGCCCACATGCTGCAAGCAGGTTTCAGATCCTCTGATGAGAATAAAGTAGAAGAAAATATAAAGCTGGTAATGCTAACTCTTGCACTATCATTGAGAGCACAGTTCTGTGCAATTCTTATTCTAAATCCTTGAAATACCAGTAAAGAGACTTGAGAATTAAAAAAAGAAAAAAACAACCTTGTATATTCAAGCAAATCTGTTTCCAAACTATGCAATTTTTTTCATGGCATGAGCTTTTGTAGAACAAATCAAGTAAGTAAAAGACTATAGAAAATGTCATAGCATGGCCGGGCACAGTGGCTCACACCTGTAATCCCAGCACTTTGGGAGGCTGAGGTGGGCAGATGGCTTGAGGTCAGGAGTTTGAGACCAGCCTGGCCAATAAGGTGAAACCCCATCTCTATTAAAAATACAAAAATTAGCCGGGCGCGGTGGCTCAAGCCTGTAATCCCAGCACTTTGGGAGGCCGAGATGGGTGGATCACAAGGTCAGGAGATCGAGACCATCCTGGCTAACACGGTGAAACCCCGTGTCTACTAAAAAATACAAAAAACTAGCC
>NW_012115154.1:3593770-3596574 GCF_000951035.1 Colobus angolensis palliatus
TGATGGCTACTTGGGAGGTTGAGGTGGGAGAATCCTTGAACCAGACAGGTGGAGGTTGCAGTGAGCAGAGATCAAACCACTGCACTCCAGTCTGGGCCACAGAGCGAGACTCTGTCTCAAAAGAAGATGAGAGGGAGGGGAGGGGAGGGGAAGGAAGGGAGGGGAAGGGGGTTGTAGCAGAAGTTTCTGTTTAAATATTTTAAATATATATATTTAATTTTATTTGAATACTTTTCACAGTTTACTTGGGATCATAGAAATTTCAACAAAATAATGCTACAAGAGAATTATTTGGAAATAAAATAATTCTCTTAGCCTTTTTTTCCCCCCCATTTGGCACTCTACCGACATCAAGCAATGCTATGAGAATCCAGTTCTTCAGTTATTTTCCGAAGATTTAGACAACTATTTCCACCTTGAGACATCTGTAGAGACTAAATAAAAAGCAGAGTAACTGAGACAGAAATATGTGCTATTTCATCCAGCCAAGTTGCAATTGTAATGTTCATCATCTTTCCACTGGGGGAGGCTGGTGAAAAATAAACCCAAGCCAAAAAGGAAGCCATCAAGAGGCCACTAGAAAAACAAATTGACCATGAAAGCCTAAATAACAATAATCTCATAGTGATGATATACATTATATGGTGCGTAAAGATAGATATGTCATTCGTTTCTTTGTTTATTCATTCATTCAGCTTAATAGTTAAGAACATAGACAATGGAGCCAGACTGCCTGTTTTAATCCTAACATTGCTATTTATTACTAGTGTGTGACCTTGTTCAAATTACTCAGCCTCTCTGGGCCTCAGTTTCCTTATCTGCAAAATAGTACATACCTCATTGGGTTGTTTAAAATTTGTTCTTCGAACAGTGCCTGTCACATAGTAAACATTACAGAAGTGTTTGTGAGATTAACACTCGTAAGTGTTAGTAAGTTTGACAAGTTATATGGTTTGACAAGTGATATGGTTTGGCTGTGCCTCCAGCCAAATCTCAACTGGAATTGTATCTCCCAGAATTCCCCTGTGTTGTGGGAGGGACCCAGGGGGAGGTAATTGAATTATGGGGGCTAGTCTTTCCTATACTATTCTTGTGATAGTGATTAAGTCTCACAAGATCTGACAGGTTTATCAGGGGTTTCTGCTTTTGCTTATTCCTCATTTTCTCTTGCCACCACCATGTAAGAAGTGCTTTTCGCCTTCCCATGATTGTGAGACCTTCCCCAGCCACGTGGAGCTGTAATTCCAATTAAACTTCTTTCTTTTGTAAATTGCCCAGTCTCGGGTATGTCTTTATCAGAAGCATGAAAATTGACTAATACAACAAGTGTGCATTGAGCAACTAGTATGGTCCAGGCATTGAGCCAGGTGCTTGAGATACAGTGATGAATGAGATAGTCACAGCATCTGCCTCTAGCACTTTCGGATTATGGAGAAAGACAATCAAACAAGTCATTACATAACATGTGAGGAGTGTTTTGACAGGGGGTGTGCAAGGTGTTATGAGATCATAGTGTGGAAGAACCTCCCTAACCCAAGTCAAAGGGAAATCTGGCTGTTCTAGAAAGGAGCTTTGCAGGCACCAAAAGAGGCAGTATAATATAGTGGTTAAGCAGCCCTGGGAAGTCCAGCTCTGTGGGTTTGTACTAGCTTGGTGCAAAAGTAATTGCAATTTTTTTTTGTTTTGTTTTGTTCAAGCAATTCTCCTGCCTCAACCTCCCATGTAGCTGGGACTACAGGTGTACGCCACCACGCCTGACTAATTCTTGTATTTTTTAGTAGAGATGGGGTTTTGCCATATTGGCCAGGCTGGTCTCGAACTCCTGACCTCTTGATCTGCCTGCCTCAGCCTCCCATGTAGCTGGGACTACAGGTGTACGCCACCACGCCTGACTAATTCTTGTATTTTTTAGTAGAGATGGGGTTTTGTCATATTGGCCAGGCTGGTCTCGAACTCCTGACCTCTTGATCTGCCTGCCTCAGCCTCCCAAAGTGCTGGGATTACAGGCGTGAACCACCGTGCCCGGCTGGTGTTATTTCTAGAAGAGGAAAACCAAAATACATTATCAACAATGCTGTTATTATCTGTGCACGCAGTGGCTCCAATTTCTAGAATATGCTTTGATATTTCCCGAGAGGTCCCCCTTTAAACCTGTACTAAACTAGACTTAAAAGGGAAGGGGTAGGAGAAGAAATTTTTTGTTATAACATTAATTTAAGCAAAAGATACAGGACAAACATAATGCTCTAAAATTTTTACCAGTCTCGTAAAAGGAGCGGTAAAGCTAAAAAAGAGACCTAGGCAAGATCAACTGCAACAATATTATCATACTATTATGTTAATATACTATCCTATTTTCATTATGCAATAATACTTATTATGATGTAATAATACTTAATATTCAAGTAATTCTTATTATTAAAGCACGTAGATGTTGCTTACCATATTCCAGGTACTGTTCTAAGAGTTCTCAGTGTACAAACTCATTTAGTCCTCACCACATTCTAAGACGCAGACACAGTTATGACTCCCATTGTATCAATAAGGAAATCTGAGGCACAGAGAGATTTGGTAAGTTGCTCAAAGTCACAACCAGTAAGTGATGGAGCCATGATATTAGGTTGAAGCAAAAGTAATTGCGGTTTTTGCTGTTATAAAAACCACAATTGATCAGGCACAGTAAAATATGGCAAAACCCCATCTCTACTAAAAAATACAAAAATTAGCCAGGCGTGGTGGTGTGTGCCTGTAGTCTCAGCTACTCTGGAGGCTGAGGCAGGAGAATGGCGTGAACCCGGGAGGCA
>NW_012115154.1:3598092-3599645 GCF_000951035.1 Colobus angolensis palliatus
CTTCCTTCTTCCTTCCTTCCTTCTTCCTTCCTTCCTTCTTTCCTTCCTTCCTCCCTCGGTCCCTCCCTCCCTTCTTTTCTTCTTTCTTTCGTCCATCTATTTAACCATACGAAGAGGATACCATTTAAAAAAAAAAAAACTTCCAAATAATATCCACTTAAAAATTTTAGTGTTTACTGTTAGTGAAGTTTGGAAAATCAGTACATTGTCTAGCAGGAATGTAAATTAAAATCATCTTTGAAACAATTTTACAATATCTAATAAGAGTATTAAAAAGTTCACAGGGCCTGGCACAGTGGCTCACGTCTTTAATCCCAGCACTTTGAGAGGCCAAGGCAGGCAGATCACCTGAGGCCAGGAGTTCAAGGCAAGATTGGTCAACATGGCAAAACCCCATCTCTGCTAAGAATACAAAAATTAGCCAGGTGTGGTGGTGCGCACCTGTGATCTCAGCTACCTGGGAGGCTGAGGCGGAAGAATCGCTTGAGCCTGGGAGGCAGAGGTTGCAGCTAGCCAAGATCTGGTGCTTCTGAGTAAGGCTGCTGCCTGCCCTCTGTAATAGTCTCCTGGCTTTCAGGTTTCAGAACAATAGGCCATCTCCCTAGGCTCTGTCTCTTCTTATGCTCCAAAACCTGTTGGGGATCTTCTTCCCTTACAGCAGTTTTGTCAGCTTAGAGTTGGTTTCTAGTTCTCTGCCTAGCCTTTAGGTGGTGAATGGTTGCATGAACTGCCTCTGTTTCTTAACCTGCCCTTTCTTTCACCCTCTTGAGCATCATGGCCCTTCCCACTCTGGGAGCAACAAAAGCGGAGAATGGGCTGCCTGCACAGCTAATAGGCCAGTGCCCCATGGTTTAACTGAGCTGCTCAGATCCATATTTTAGGTTCCGCAAACTGGGGTTAAAAGCAGAATACTGGTTTAAAAACAGACACATACATAGGCTAATGGAAGAGAATGAAATAAATATAAATCCATGCATTTACAGCTGACTCAATTTTCAACAAAGGCACCAAGAACATACAATGGGGAAATGCCAAATCTCTTCAATAAATGATGCTGGGAAAATCAGGTAACAATATGCAGAAGAATGACACTAGGTCACTATATACGAAAATCAAATTAAAATAGATTAAAAACTTAAATCTAAGACCAGAAACTGTGAAACTATTAGACAAAAACATTGGGGAAATGTTCCAGGACATTGGTCTAGGCAAATATTTTTTGTGTAAGACCTCAAAAGTACAGGCGACCAAAGCAAAAATAGACAAATGGAATTACATCAAGCTGAAAAGCTTCTGGGCAGCAAATAAAAAATTGACAAAGTGAAGAGACAACCCACAGAATGGGAGAAAATATTTGCAAAATATTCATCTGACAAAAAATTCATAACCGGAACATATAAGGAGCTCAAACAACTCAACTGCAAAAAAACCCCCAGTAATCCAATTTTAAAATGGGCTGGCCGGCCACGGTGGCTCAAGCCTGTAATCCCAGCACTTTGGGAGGCCGAGACGGGCGGATCACGAGGTCAGGAGATCGAGACCATCCTGGCTAA
>NW_012115154.1:3601404-3619243 GCF_000951035.1 Colobus angolensis palliatus
AAAAAAAAAAAAAAAAAGTGAATCTTTGGCTGGGCATGGTGGCTCATGCCTATAATCCCAGCATTTTGGGAGGCCAAGGCGGGTGGATCACCTGAGGTCAGGAGTTCGAGACCAGCCTGGCCAATATGGTGAAACCTCGTCTCTACTAAAAAGACAATGATTAGCTGGGCATGGCGGTGGGTGCCTGTAATCCTAGTTACTTGGGAGGCTGAGGCAGGAGAATTGCTTGCATCCAGGAAGTAGAGGTTGCAGTGAGCTGAGATTACGCCATTGCACTCCAGCCTGGGTGACAGAGTGAGACTCTGTCTCAAAAATAAAATAAAAATAAAATAAAATAAAATAAAAAATAAAATAAGTGGATCTCATGAAGATAGAGAGGTGGTTACCAGAGGCTGGGAAAGGTAGAGGGTAGAGGGGGCTGAAGAGAAGTTGATTAATGGGTACAAATATACAGTTTGAAAAATTTTTTTCTTTTTACATTTTTTTCTTCTTTTTCTTTTTCTTTTATCTATCTTAAGACCCACTATATACAGTTTGATAGAAGAAAGAAGAGCTAGTGTTTGATAGTTCGGTAGGGTGCCTATTAATTTATAATAATCTACTGTATATTTCAAAAGGGTGAAAAGAATAACTTGAATGTTTCTAGCATAAAGAAAAGGCAAATATTTAAGGCAACAGATATCCCAGTTACCCTGATTTGATCTCTAACAAATTACATTAATGTATTAAATCATGTACCCCGAAAATATGTACATCCATTATGTATATATTTTTAAAAAAGAAAAAGCATTTTTTTCTTTTTTAAAAAAGAAAAGAAAAAACAAACAAACTGAGGTTACATAGAAGAATTCAGTTTCAGCTCCAACAGAGGTTCAGAATTAGTTGAATCCTCAGGCTGCAGGAGACAGTAATCTAGCTGAGGACCCTGCAATTAGAGCCATGATTCAAAATACCCAGGAGCTAGCAGAAGGGCAGCAGTACCTGGAAGTGAGATTTCACTCTGGAGAGGTTCCACTTGCTACGGATCCAAGCTTCCCACCTCCACAGCAAACAGACAAATGCTGCTCAGACGTCCATTCGGTCACCCACCCATGAGCAGGTTAGGGGTGAGGGCAATGCTGAGATGGGCTAAAGGTCAAGGAACCCAAGATGGCCTGTTGTGGGGAGTGATCCTCTAGAGAGGCCCAGATTTAGGTGTTGTCATTTCTTGTCAACCTTTTTTGGTTGGCCCTAAGTAGAAATGTTGTCCTGGATAATAGTAAATAGTACTACCTTCCATCTATATGTCCAGGTCCCGGATTAGTCTTGGTTGTTGAAAGGATTTTTGTACTTTTTCCCATCCTCAAGTTTTTGAGACAAGATGACTCTTACTCATAGTACTCAAAATACTACAAAAAGGAAAGAGGACTTTTTGTTAAATTGTGTCTAACAAAATAGTAACAGGATATAAAGATGTCCTAGAATTGGGAAAATGAGATCAGGAAACGTTATCCTTTTAAAAAAATTATTATCATTATTTTTTATTTTTTTGAGACAGAGTCTTACTCTGTTACCCAGGCTGGAGTGCAGTGGTGAGATCTCTGCTCACTCCAACCTCCATCTCCCGGGTTAAAGTGATTCTCCTGCCTCAGCCTCCAAAGTAGCTGGAATTACAGGCACGTGCCACTGCTCCCAGCTAATTTTTTGTATTTAGTAGAGACGGGGTTTCACCATATTGGCCAGGCTGGTCTCAAACTCCTGACTTCAAGTAATCTGCCTGTGTCGGCCTCCCAAAGTGCTGGGATTACTGGCATGAGCCACCACACCTGGCCAGGAGGAGGTTATTTTTTGACATCCCCAGATCCATTTACTCAGCTGTTTATTGAGCCGGGTACCATGCTAGTTGCTGAAGGTGATTACATGTGAATGCTGAAGGTGATTACATATGAAGGTGATTACATGTGAGCCCCTCTCAACATTGTTGCATTGAGGGTTAAGTTGCCAACACATGAACTTTGGGGAACACATTCAAACCATAGCATATTCTTTAGTAAGAGGGCCTCATATTCTTTAGTAAGAGGGCTAGCCATGAAACAGTCTGCCAAATAATAATAACCATTATTATAAACTGTAAACTAAAATAGTGATCACACAACTTAATGGTTTAAATGATCAGCTGTAAGAAATTCTAAGAGATTGAGTGCAAATTTGTTATAGAAATTTAGAAGACCCAGTTCAATCCAGAGACAAGAGTGCTTTTAATCTCATCAAAAAGTTGCTGAATGAATCAATTCTGGAAAAAATGAAACACAACAACAACAAAAAGTTACCAGAAATAGAGTTTGTTTTCTCGGGAAAAAGATAGCAAACGAACTAGATTTGCAAGTGACACCATATCCTATAGACAGAGTGCCTGGACCAGCCTCTCCAAAGATTTCAGCTGGCTTAGTAATATCTCTCCGTAAATAAACTAATATTTTCATTTGGGATTTACTCTCCCCATTAATTAATTAATTTATTTATTTTGGAGATAAGAGTCTTGCTCTATTGCCTAGGCTGGAGTGCAATGGCGTGATCTCACCTCATTACAGCCTCCGCCTCCCAAGTTCAAGCGATTCTCCTGCCTCAGCCTCTTGAGTAGCTGGGAATAGAGGTGTACGCCACCATGCCCAGCTAATTTTTGTAATTTTAGTAGAGATGGGGTTTCGCCATGTTGGCCGGGCTGGTCTTGAATGCCTGGCCTCAAGCAATCTGCCCACCTCGGCCTCCCAAAATGCTGGGATTATAGGCATGAGCCACTGTGCCAGGCCTCTCCCCATAAAATTGAATTAATGAAAGTCAGTTCCCTCTGTGATTGAAAAGAAACTGCTAAAATTGAAATTTTAAAGCCCATTTGGTCATTATGTATTTTTTTCTACATATTACTTAATTTGTTTCGCTATTTTAGTAGTTGTTCCTGTTAAGGATTTTGGCATCTATTCAGAAGGAATATTGGTATGTACTTTTCTTTTCTTGTAATGTTTTTGACTCTATCAGGTTAATAGGTCTCATAAAATTAAGTGAAAAGCATTTACACCTCTATTTTCTGAAAGAGTTTGTGTAGGATTGTTATTTTTTTAACTTAAACATTTATTATTTACCAATTAAGCCATCAAGACATTAAATTTTCTTTGTAAAATGATTCTTCATTACAAATTCAATTTTTTTTTTTTTTTTTTTTGAGACAGAGTCTCGCTCCATCGCCCAGACTGGAGTGCAGTGGCGCGATCTCGGCTCACTGCAAGCTCTGCCTCCCGGGTTCACACCATTCTCCTGCCTCAGCCTCCGGAGTAGCTGGGACTACAGGCGCCCGCCACCACACCTGGCTGAGACAGGGTTTCACCGTGTTAGCCAGGATGGTCTTGATCTCCTGATCTCATGATCCATGCCTGCTTCGGCCTCCCAAAGTGCTGGGATTACAGGCGTGAGCCACCGTGCCCAGCCACAAACTCAATTTTATTGACAGATACGAAGCTATTTGGTTTTTTGTGTTTTTTTGTTTTGAGACAGGGTCTTGCTTGGTTGCCCAGGCTGAAGTACAGTGGTGCGATCTCAGCTCACTGCAACCGCTGCCTCCCAGGTTCAAGCGATCCTCCCTCCTCAGCCTCCCTAGTGGCTGGGACTACAGGTGCATGCCACCACACCCAGTTAATTTTTGTGTTTTTGGTAGAGATGGGGTTTCACCATGTTGGCCAGGCTGGTGTTATTTCGGTTTTCTATTTGGGAATTTTGTCTTTTAGGGGAGTTCATCTAAGTTGTCCATGGACATATATTGACATAAAGTTGTTCATAATATTCTCATGTTTTCTTTTAAATATCTATAGGATCTGAAGTGATGTATTTGTATTTTCTCCTTTTTTCTTGATCAGTTAAGCTAAAAATTTATCAGTTTTATTTTTCAAAGAACTAATGGTCAGTATTTATAACATAGTAATGGAGAATTGGTAATTCATAAAAAGCAGAAATTTATTTGTTACAGTTCTGAAGGCTGGGAAGTTCAAGATCAAGGGACCAGCATCTGCTAAAGGCCTTCTTGTTGTGCCATGACATGGCCAAACGCATCACATGGCAAGAGAAAACAAGAGGGCCAAACTCAATTTATAACAAATGTACTCTCTAGATAATGAGCCCACTCATGAATCCATTCACGAAGGCAGAGCCCTCATGACCTCATCACTTCTTAAAGGTAGCCCCTCTCAACATTGTTGCATTGAGGGTTAAGTTGCCAACACATGAACTTTGGGGAACACATTCAAACCATAGCGGTTGGTTTCACTGACTTTCGCTTTTTCTCTTTTCCCACTTTTATTTGATTGATTTCCATTGCTTTATTGTTTTCTTTCTCACTATGTATATATATATATTTTTTCTTTTTTTTTTAGATGGAGTCTCTCTCAGTTGCCACGCTGGAGTGCAGTAGGGCAATCTCGGCTCACTGTAATCTCCACCTCCCGGATTCAAGTGATTCTCCTGCCTCAGCTTCCTGAGTAGCTGGGATTACAGGTGTGTGCCACCACGCCCAGCTAATTTTTGTATTTTTGGTAGAGACGGGGTTTCACCATTTTGGCCAGGATGGTCTCGATCTCCTGACCTCATGATCTGCCCGCCTCAACCTCCCAAAGTGCTGAGATTACAGGTGTGAGCCACTGTGCCTGGCCTCACTATATATTTAATTTGCTTTGCTTTTCCAAGATGCATACTTTTTATTCAGTTTAAAATATTTTCTGATTTTGCCTGTGTGTGTGTGTGTGTGTTTTTTTTGAAGTCTTTTGGATAGTTCTTTCTCACTAGATCTCACTCTGTCTCGTGTACCAACTTTTTTCTCCTATAAATTCTTCATTCAACAAATAATTGTTGATCATCTACCACAAGGTGCTAGGTACTGTTCTAGGTACTTGAGTGACATGAGTGAATAATATCCCTGCCTACATGGATCATACATGCCACATGGATCCCTGCCCACATGGACCATACATGCCACTGGTGGTTACAATTTTTTCATTTGGTCTGTATTTGTCCCTAACCAAGGGTTCTCTCCCATTTGAAGTCCTGACATACTCCTTTCTTCCTGTATCTCCGCTATGACTTTCTAGTACTTACTTGCAACTATAAAATACCCTAACAACTGATACAGATCTCCTGTCTAGTATATTTCCTGAATTTATAGTCATCTTTTTAAGAGAGATGGTATTTATTGGGAGATGTGTTCTCCTCTGTCATATTTATGCCTTGTTTGGTTTGAAGTCCGAAAGATGGACTAATTTTCATAGGCATCTTTCTAGCTTTAGCTAGCTTTAGCATCACTAAGATTTCCCAACATTATCAATAAAAAAAATTGCTGAGGCTATCTCTTAGGCTGATATTATGGTGATTTAAATTTTTATCCGTTGTACTTTTACTATTTGAAAAATGAATAAAGGAAGAAAATTGATTTATTCTATCAATTTTCTAATTTTAAAAGCATTTCAGGCCGGGCGCGGTGGCTCATGCCTGTAATTCCAGCACTTTAGGAGGCCGAGACAGACGAATCATGAGGTCAGGAGATCGAGACCATCCTGGCTAACACTGTGAAACCCTGTCTCTACTAAAAACACAAAAAATTAGCCGGACGTGGTGGCAGGCGCCTGTTGTCCTAGCTATTCTGGAGGCTGAGGCAGGAGAATGGCGTGAACCCGGGAGGTGGAGCTTACAGTGAGCCAAGATTGTGCTACTGCACTCCAGCCTGGGTGACAGAGTGAATCTCCGTCTCAAAAAATAAAATAAAATAATAAAAGCATTTCAATTAGGATTATTAATACTTGTGTGTTTATTAAATGTGCACCTAAAATTTTGAACATAATTGACAACTTTTCCTGGTCATTTGTGAAGTGATCCTAGTTTTTAAGATAATGCATTTAAAAACTCAAAAATAAAAAATGAAACAAAAATAACCTGATAATGGCTTAATGTCAATATATATAAAGAACTCCTACAACTCAACATTAAAAAAAAAACTTATTAAAAAATGGGCAAAGGCCTGAATAGATATTTCTCCAAAGAAGATATGCAACTGGCCAGTGAGCACGTGAAAATATGCTCACTATCATTTGTCATCTAGGAAATGCAAATCAAAACTACAAGGAGACACTACTTCATACCTATTAGGATGGCTATCATTTAAAAAAACCCAGAAAATAACAAATGTTGGCAAGAATATGGAGAAATTGGAAGTCCTGTGCATTTTGCTAGTGGGAGTATAAAATGGTGCAGCCTCTGTTGAAAACGGCATGGTGATTCTGTGAAAAACTTAATGCAGAGTGACCATAAGATCCAGCAACTCCACTTCTGAGCATATGCCCAGTCACATGGAAAGCAGAGATATGAAGACATATTTGTTTACCCAATTTTATAGCAGCATTATTCGCACAGCCAAAAAGTAGAGGCAACCCAAGTGTCCATCAACAGATGAATCGATAAACAAAATGTAGTCTGTACATATAATGGAATATAATGCAGCCAGCCTTAAAAAGGAAGAAAGCTTTGACACATGCTACAAGATGATGAACTTTGAAGACATTATGCTAAATGAAAATATACCACCAAAAGACAAATACTCTATGATTCCAGCTATATGAGGTACCTCAAGTATTCAAATTCCTAGAGAGGAAAAAATAGAATATTAGTTGCCCAGGGCTGCAGCAAGGGAGGGATGGGAGTTAGTATCTAATGGGTATAGAATTTCACTTGGGGACAATGAAAATGTTTTGGAGACAGATGGTGAGGATGGTTGCAGGAGAGTGTGAATGTACTTAATGCCACAGAAGTGTACACTTAAAAATGGTTTAAATTGGCCGGACACAGTGGTTCACGCCTGTAATCCCAGCTCTCAGGGAGGCAGAGGTGGGAGGATGGCTTGAGCCCAGAGTTCAAGACCTGCCTGGGCAATATAGCGAGACCTTGTTCTCCATAAAAAGAAAAGAAAAGAAAAAAGACAAAAAGATGGGCACGGTGGCTCACGTCTGTAACCCCAGCACTTTGGGAGGCCGAGGTGGGCAGATCACGAGGTCAGGAGTTCAAGACCAACCTGGTCAATATAGTGAAACCCTGTCTCTACTAAAAATACTAAAATTAGCCAGGTGTGGTGGCAAGCACCTGTAGTCCCAGCTACTCAGGAGGCTGAGGCAGGAGAATCACTTGAACCCAGGAGGTGGAGGTTGTAGTGAGCTGAGTCGGTGCCATTGCACTCCAGTCTGGGTGACAGAGCAAGACTCTGTCTCAAAAAAAAAAAAGGTTTAAATGGTTAATTTTTATTTATGTATATTTTTACCACAATAAAAAATATAAGAATGAGTACCTCAGCCTTGCTATAGGTACTATGCAGAGTTAATTTAAGAAACCAAGGAGCAAGAACATTTCAATGCTGGATAGTACCATTTTTCTTCTTAAATTAAACTTTAAAATGACTGCCTTGCTATGGAGTTGTCATGCTTATGGCTGGAGATTGAAACCTTAAAATTATGGTAAAGTTCAACTCCATCCCAGCACTTTGGGATGCTGAGGCGGGTGGATCACGAGGTCAGGAGATCGAGACCATCCTGGCTAACACAGTGAAATCCCATCTCTACTAAAAATACTAAAATTAGCCAGGTGTGGTGGCAAGCACCTGTAGTCCCAGCTACTCAGGAGGCTGAGGCAGGAGAATGGCGTGAATCCAGGAGGTGCAGCTTGTCGTGAGCTGAGATCACACCACTGCACTCCAGCCTGGGTGACAGAGTGAGACTCCGTCTCAAAAAAAAAAAATTCAACTCCAAGTTGCTGCAGCCACATCAATTTTCTATCTAAGTTTGAAAGCATTTAAATTAGTCTTATTACTAATTGTGTGCTTACTAAATGTGCAATTTAAAATGTATATAGTTGTGCAATGTGGTGAACACTGCCATGGGAACTTCATTAATAGAATCACTGATGCTATACTATTATTAGCACTGAATTAATACATTTTTATCAGACATTTCATTCAATAGCTCCTTTTTTCCTTTCTTTAATCCCTATACTTTACCTTCATCATTCTTCAGTTGGATCATCCTATTACTAGTACTTTATGTGAAATTCATGTTATTTCACTGACTCTTCATAGCAATCCAAGTATTATTGGAAAGTATTATTATTTCTATTTTAATCGATGAGGAAACTCAGGCTCACAGAAGTTGCATAGCTTGCTTGATAACACACAGTAAGTCATGGGTGAAGTAGAAATTTAATTTCAGGGCAGTATGTCTCAGGAGTCTCTTCTCAACTCCACCAGCACGAGATGCCTTCCTCTGGTGATCATTATCTTCCTGAATTCTCAATTCTCCCATGATGTGGGAAGAGAAGATGCAAAATACACATCAGGAGGCTGAGGAAGGAGAATCGCTTGAACCCCGGAGATAGAGGTTGCAGTGAGCCGAGATCGTGCCACTGCACTCCAGCCTGCACGATTGGAGAGAGACTCCATCTCAAAACAAACAAACAAACAAGCAAAACTTCTTTCTCTATTTACTTACTTTTTGCTTTTGTTTTCACTTGGGAATATTTTCTATTGTCCCTTGTTTCTGGGTTTCCATCATGTCCTGAACAGTATAGCAGTTTATTTCAATTCATGCTTTCTTGTTCTTTGTACAAACATAGCTTCACTTTGAGTCTTTGGATAGGATGAAGCCTCTGCTCTTTCGTCACACTCAGACAGAATTCTGCTTTCCTCAGGAGCTCCCCACTCTCCTCCACGCACTACTGCCCAGGGCTGGAGCCAAGTATTCATGCTAATTCCCAGAGTACAGTCCAGATTCTTTCCTTTTTTTTTGAGACGGACTCTCACTCTGTCGCCCAAGCTGGAGTGCAGTGGTGTGATCTCAGCTCACTGCAATATCTGTCTCCCAGGTTCAAGCGATTCTCCTGCCTGAGCCTTCTGAGTCGCTGGGACTACAGGCATGTGCCATGCTCCGAAAATTTTGTACTTTTTGGTAGAGATGGGCTTTCATTGTGTTGGCTAGGCTAGTCTCAAACTCCTGGCCTCAGGTGATCCACCCGCCTTGGCCTCTCAAAGTGCTGGAATTACAGGAATGAGGCAGGGAGCCTGTCGCAGATTCTTTCTGATCACATAAGTTGACTTTGCAATCAGCGCTTTTATAGTATTCTACTCCTACCTGATTTCCTGTTTTACAGCATGTTCCACGGGGGCACATGCCCTTGTCAGGACCAAGGACCTGACATAGAAGAAAATAGGGAGTACCTTGCCTCCTTCAGCTCCACATTGATAGTTCATGTAGCAGGAAAAGAGGCACCCAGCCTTCTTATCCTAGAGTTTTCAGGTACTTGCAAGAGAGATGTTGGCTTATGAAGAGTCTTCAAAGAGCCCACAATATAGTCTGGCAATGGGTAATAGACAGCAGCTTGATCTTTTGCCATCCTTATTCATTCAACAAACTTTTATTGACTACCTATTGAGTACCTCTATTCTATGTGGAGCTTCAGTCCAAAGGGACAGAGTTATGAAAAATAACAACATGTTATGGGATGGGCATTTAATCCAATCTGGGGGTAGAAATGGAGTGGAGGAAGGTGATGTTTGGGTTGAGGCTTGATGGCCAAGTAAGACTAACCAGATGAAGAAGCAGCTAAAGGTGTTCTAGAAAGAAAAGATAGCACCCACAAAGATTCTGAGTTTGCCTCATGTGCTGAAGTGTGCAGTTTATTTCAATTAACACTTTTTTTTTTTTTTGAGATAGAGTCTTACTCTGTTGCCCAGGCTGGAGTGCAGTGGCACGATCTTGGCTTACTGCAGCCTCTGCCTCCCAGATTGAAGTGATTCTCATGCCTCAACCTCCTGAGTAGCTGGGATTACAGGCGCACACCACCATGCCTGGCTAATTTTTGTATTTTTAGTTGAAATGGGGTTTCACCATGTTGGCCAGTCTGGTCTCGAACTCCTGACCTCAGGTGATTTACCTGCCTTGGCCTCCCAAAGAGCTAAACCACCACGTTAATGGTTTCTTGTTCTTTGTACAAACATAGCTTCACTTTTTTTTTTTTAAATATAAAAAGAGGTTGTGCAGGAAAAGTCCTCTTTTTATTTTCTATTTTTTTGAGACAGAGTCTCACTGTGTCACCCAGGCTGGAATGCAGTGGTGCGATCTGGGCTCACTATAACCTCTGCCTCCCAGGTTCAAGTAATTTTCCCGCCTCAGCCTCCCTAGTAGCTGGGATTACAGGCACACACCACCATGCCTGGTGGAGATGGAGTTTCTCCATTTTGGCCAGGTTGGTCTCGAAATCCTGACCTCAGGTGATCAGCTTGCCTTGGCCTCCCAAAGTGCCGGGATTACAGGCTTAAACCACTGTGCCTGGCCTATGGTTTCTTGTTCTTTGTACAAACATACCTTCGCTTTGAGCCTTCTAATAGGATGGAAAGCGAATTTGAAATAGGTGAGACTGGAGTTAAGAGGCTGTTGGGATGATCCGGCCTATGGAAGGAAGCTCTTACATAGGACCCATTTGCTGCATCATGTTGTGGGTCCCTACTCCACCAGATACTGCCAGTATCACAAGGTCAGTGGATCTGCAACTACAGTCTATAGCTGGCCACTGACTGGGGATCAAAACATGGACCAGTTGTGTTTGGGTCCTCCACTGGGCCCATATGGAAAATTACAGAGTTTGAAACTCTTCTAAATTTCTAAGTCTTGTCCAGAGGAGTTGTTGTAGCTCCGTAAGTCCCAAACCTTGAGCTTTGTCACTTTTTCACTGGTCTATTTCCCTTCTCCCTATCCCATACACTTTGATGACTATGTAAAGTCTTATCATCTGTCCATTCAAATGTGACTTATTTCATATAATTTCCCCTAATTTTCATTTCCCTGACTCCAAATAAGAATTAGCTGTCCTTATATTAAGATCTCAAATAACTTTGTGCATAGATTGAAACTCAATTCACCGAGGGTGATAAGGGAAGTTACCAGTAATGGATCAATTAGACTGGGGCATAACTATTTAATTGCTGAACGCTGCGATGTCTGCAGTGTACTCTAACAACTTAGTTAAGCTAATCCTGAGTATTTAATTATACCTCCATTTATACCTATTTGGCCTTAGAAATAGTTTATTTTTATTTAACAAATACTCATGTAGCACTACATGTCAGACTTATTTTAAGGACTTTACAAATAAGTTCCTTAACAACCCTATGATATAGGTACTAATATTGTCACCCTATTTAGAGAGGAAAAAGCCAAGGTACTCAGGAGGGTTTCACAGCTAATAAGTAACTGAAACACAATGTGAATTCAGGAAGCCTGGCTCTAAGTCCTGTGCACTTCATCACAATTGTATGTGGTCTCTCCCAGCAGGCAGTGGAAGCACTAAGCTCTGCAAATTATTTTTCTGAATTGTAACTGCAAGCCAGAGATGTGGTAGGAGCATGGAATATAAATATAAAAAGACACAGCTGTTGCTTTCAAGGAGTATATCAGTTATTTCTTGGGCATAACAAATCACAAAACGGTGACTTGAAACAATAGCCATTTACTTGCTCACAATTCTATAATCTGGTCTGGACTCACTTATGCATTTACAGTCAGTTGGTGGATCAACTAGTACTGAGGATCCAAGATAGCCTCACTAATGTTCAACATTTCAACTAGGGCCTCAAATGGCTAAGGGCTGGCTAGGCCTCTCTCCTCATGGTCTTTCATCCTCAAAAAGACAAGTTCGAGTTTCCTTACATGGGCAAAAGAGCAAAAAGGAAGTAACAAGGTCTCTTAAATCCTGGACTTAGAAGTGCCCAACATCACTTCCTCTGCATTCTTCTCGTCTAAGCAAGTCAAAGGCCAACGCAGATTCAGTGTGGCAGATGATTATACAATGGCTTCAATTCAGGGACCTGTGATTCACTGAGGACCTTTTAATAGTAATCTACCACAAGAAGCTAACAGTTTTAGTGAGGAGACAATTGTCATAGCACATTGGGCTGTAATAAAGGTGGGAAAAAGTGCAATAGGTCTGTAGGCAAAGAAACACCTGAATTTGATGGGGGAGGGGATCAAGGATAGCATCATGAAGGCAGCATTAACACTGGCCCTGAGACTTTGAGAGCAGATTATGTTTGGAGGTTAACTTGGTGGGTGGTCACAGGTGGATAAGGAAGGGAAAGAAGGGCAATTCAGGAGGACAGAATAACAGGTGCAAAGACATCGATACATGGCAAAAGAAAGCATGTTGTACTTAGGGATAATAAATAGTTCAGAATGAGGCCGGGCGCGGTGGCTCAAGCCTGTAATCCCAGCACTTTGGGAGGCCGAGACGGGCGGATCACTTGGTCAGGAGATGGAGACCATCCTGGCTAACACGGTGAAACCGTCTCTACTAAAAAATACAAAAAACTAGCCGGGCGAGGTGGCAGGCGCCTGTAGTCCCAGCTACTCGGGAGGCTGAGGCAGGAGAATGGCGTAAACCCGGGAGGTGGAGCTTGCAGTGAGCTGAGATCCAGCCACCGCACTCCAGCCTGGGTGGCAGAGCGAGACTCCGTCTCACAAAAAAAAAAAAACAAAAAAATAGTTCAGAATGATTAAAGGGCTCTTGAGGAAGAGTGTGGAAGGCTGAAGAACAAGGCTCCTCGGTTGACGCCATTCTCCTGCCTCAGTCTCCCGAGTAGCTGGGATTACAGGCATGCGCCACCATGCCCAGCTAATTTTGTATTTTTAGTAGAGACAGGGTTTCTCCATGTTGGTCAGGCTGGTCTCGAACTCCTGACCTCAGGTGATCAGCCTTTCTTGGCCTCCCAAGGTGCTGGGATTACAGGCTTAAGCCACCGTGCCTGGCCATGTTTTTTGTATTTAAAAATCACTTTCAGGCTGGGCGCGGTAACTCATGCCTGTAATTCCAGTGCTTTGGGAAGCCAAGGTCAAGAGCTCAAGACCAGCCTGGCCAATATGGCAAAACCCCCACCCCCATCTACTAAAAATGCAAAAATTAGCTGGGTGTGGTGAAGTGCGCCTGTAATCCCAGCTACTCAGGAGGCTGAGGCACAAGAATTGCTTGAACCCGGGAGATGGAGACTGCAGTGAGCCAAGATTGCGCCACTGCACTCCAGTGACAGAATGAAACTGTGTCTTGAAATAAATTAATAAATTAATAAAATAAAATAAAAAATAAAAATCACCTTGAGAGTCCATGAAAGGAAGATCAGATGGAAATAAGAAAGACAAATGAGAAGCCTATTGCAAAATACCAAGTTTAAGAAGATGAGACTTGAACAATGGCATAGAAAGCAGAGAAAAGGAAAACGGTTCCAGAAATATTTGTGAGGTAGAATGAACAGGATTTGATAATTGAAGGAAGAATACAGAAAGAATCCCAGGTTTCTGATTTTGGCAACTGGGTGGATACAGGGGGCAGAGTTTTAGGGGAAAAGTGATCATTTACGTTTCAGACATGCTGGTTTTGAAACGCCTGTGTGACAATCAATACAGAAATGAACTGGACAGTTGGTTATACAAATCTGAAGCTCAGGAGAGAGGATCAGACTAGAGATACAAACACAGAATTCATCAGCAAGCAGGTGGTAGTAAGAAACTGTAAGATGTCCCAGAGAAGGCATGTAGAATGAAAGGACAGAAACTAGAGATGACCACAGGGGAAGAGCTAGATTTAGTGAGTAGAAGAGGAAGAGAAGTCCACGTAAAACACTAAAAATGAACTGGAAAGAGAGGAGGAAAACCAGTATCAGTGGTGCCGCAGTAGCCACAGGATAATATAATTTTCTTTCTTTTTTCTTTTCTTTTCTCTCTTTCTTTCTTTCTTTCTTTTTTTTGAGACAGAGTTTTTACTCTATTACCCAGGCTGGAGTGCAATGGCACGATCTCAGCTCACTGCAACCTCTGCCTCTGGGGTTCAAGCAATTCTCCTGCCTTAGTCTCCCAAGTAGCTGGGATTACAGGAGTCTGTCACCATGCCCAGCTAACTTTGTATTTTTAGTAAAGACAAGGTTTCACCATGTTGGCCAGGCTGATCTCGAACTCTTGACCTCAGGTGATCTTCCCACCTCAGCCTCCCACAGTGCTAGGATTACAGGCGTGAGCCACTGTGCCCGGCCTATAACTATCATAATTCAGAAAAGTGCCCATGGAATTTGATGACTGATCACTGGTAAACATACCAAGAGAAATTTTAGAAGGGTTTATGATGGCAATATCCCAGTTGCTACGAATTGAAGAATCCTGTGAGAGAATACTTGTAAAGTGTAATGATGGGCAAAGAGGACTTGCTGGAACTTAAAGAGTTACTTTATAGAAAGCAAAGTTATCTACTGAGAGGGAAATGTGTGGGCTTAAAAAGTGCGTGTGGAGAGGGAAATGCTGGTAACAGTTGTGCTGAGAGAGAAATCTTTGAATGCCACTTCCTGTCAAGTTCCTGCACAGTATTCTTCTCAGTTTCATGATAAACTTCTTGAAATATTCCTTTGCCTTTACTTTCTCTCTTCCCCACTTCACTCCTTAAAACCACTTTAATTGTAGTTTGGCATTTGTCTCTATATAACAATGACTTCTAGAAAAAAATCACCAGTGACTTTTGTGTTTCAAACCTAATGTACATTGTGTCACTTGATATTATTTGTCCAAAATAATAAATGTTCTGTTCTGGATATTCTTTTTTGTTTGTTTGTTTGAAATGGAGTCTCACTCACTCTGTTGCCTAGGCTGGGGTGCAGTGGTATGATCTCAGCTCACTGCAACCTCCACCTCCCGGGTTCAAGGGATTCTCCTGCCTCAGCCTCCCAAACAGCTGGGGGTTACAGGTGCGTGCCGCCACGCCTGGCTAATTTTTATATTTTTAGTAGAGACGGGGTTTCACCATGCTGGCCAGGCTGGTCTCAAACACCTGACCTTAAGTGATCGGCCCACCTTGGCCTCCAAAAGTGCTGGGATTACAGGCATGAGCCATCGCGCTCAGCCAGTTCTGGATATTGTGAACATACTCTGTGCTTTTGTCTAAATTATTTGATTCTGATTTCCAACAGTGAAATGGGAATGATGGAGAGTTGATACAATGAGATTGTAAGGCACATGGAACATCTCTGACATAGCTATAATCAGATCATTTTCCCAATAGAATGGTTTGCAGGGATTAAATGAAATAATGGCTGTAAAATTCTTAATACATAGCTGTAAATAGCAATGATTATATTTTAGTTTGATTATATTTAGCAAACTAAAATTTAACAACTGAAGAAAGAGAGTTCAGCTACTTTGGTTGCTCAGGTAGAAAAATACTTGGTGATTATGAAACGATATGTCTGGAATTTGTTTCAAAATAATCGAGGGCGGAGGGTGGGGAGGATAGGGTGCTGGGATGGTAAGGGTGGTAAGGGTGCTGCCGTGGTGGGAAATTGGCCACGTTATTGATGCTGAGTGTTCACTATTCTAATTTGTATGACTTCTAGAAAAAAATCCGTTTTGAAATTCTATAGTTTGAAAATTTTATAGTTAAAAATTATGATTTGTTTCGCTCTACGCAACTATGTTGACACAACATACTTGGTAAACTGAAATGTCACTGAAACTTAGTTTTTAACCGGTCAATGACTTTTCGAGGTGTAGACACTTCACACCTTACTCCACTCCCCACTGTAAGGAAGATTTAACTTGAAACGGAGATAATGATTTGAACTTACGGCTTTTATAATCTCACAAGTGGGCGTCATTTTAATAACTACTCTCAGAATATCTTTTTCTATTCCACTTTACTTTTTCCTCTCCACTTAATCAACTCATCATTAGAAAGAAACTACAAGTCCCAGGATGCACTACACGATGAACGTCGGCTCGAGGACCTTGTGCCTCTGAAGTGGTTGCCCTCGCCTTATTTGAATGGGAATAATCCCAATGAAAATTGATGCTTGTGACCCAGAGCAGATTCTGGAGCCTTCTGTACGCCTGAGACGGCCCAGCGTGGAGGGGACAGCGTGGTGCCTTTTTGTTCAGGCTTCACTCAGGGCAGCCTCACCCCTTCCTGGGGCCTCCATGCGGCAGAAAGGCTCAGTTAGTGCGCCTCTAAGATGGCGACGCCTTTGGCGGTAAATTCGGGTAAGTGTGGCCAGACAGAAAGGAGACGATTGAGCTGAGCGATGACCAGGTCTTCAGGGAGAGACGAGACCGTGGGGTTTCTCGGAGTCTAGGACCCAACTTATGTGCGGTGCCTGCTTTTCCCTAATTCTGGGCCTAGAGTCTCACCCCTCCCCAGTTTGAATGGCGCGCGTCGGTGCTGCGGCTCTAGCCCTTGAGTTGGGGTTTGAGAATCGAGGCGGTGAGGCTTGGGCAGCTGGACCCAGGTATTTAATCTCTCACAGCCCAGGGCTGAGCCTGGCTCCCTCACCCCCAAGTTCCACTGTGCGTCTGTGGTCCAGATTTCGCCGGAAAAGCGTCAGGTCTTCAGCAGTGAAGCCAGAGGACCCGAGATATTTTCCAGCCATGAGCAGAGGCTGAAAGTAGGCGCCGGAGTTCCTTAGAGGGTGGGGGATCTTGCAGGCAGCGAATACTCCCGATTATGAAGTCGGCCATCTGAAAGGTGGTCAGGAAGAGGGTGGCGGGGCTTCAGCGGACGTCTCCTAACTCTGCGGATGTGGTTAGGCCCTGGATGTTCTTGTACCTTTGGAGCTGTAGATTTTCGGGGTGGAATTGAATCTAGAAGGTAGTAAAAGAACTCTGGAAGATTTGGGGTGGATCCTCTTTGATGATTCTCAATTTGGGCGGTACCGCCCTCCAGTGGTGTTTGAATGAGTGAGTGCATTTTGATTGTCATATTTCCTGGGGTACACTGCTGTCGCATAGTAGGCGGGGCAAGGATGCAGAAAGTCCTTCATAGGCAGAGCAGTCCGGGAAAAGAATTTGGCGCTTAGAATGTTAATGCCTCGATTGAGATGCTCAGAACTTCGCGGGCAAGATTAAGAGTATATCTGTGTGGTAAATGCTTGTAAGAATCTCACTTAAAAGGACTCTTTCCTGGGTGCATTTTCTGTTTCTTTACAGTCATTTTTTAAAGTATTGGTTCTATTTTCCACAGGACTGATTTTCTCGAAAAGTTGTCTAAATCTGTTTTGTAAATCAAATCATTTCAGAAACGCTATGATAAATTATAATGAAAGTTATGTTTACTGAGCACATACTATATCCCAGCTTTACGCTTATTATTGTGCTTATCTCATTCAGTTGCCATTTATACACCTTTGGAGTAGTTGCTGTTAAATACACCATTTTACAGATTTGGAAATAGAGACTTCAAATAGTTACGTAATGTCCCCAGAGTTAAACATCTAATGATTCTAAGCCAGTCTTATGTGCTTAAACTACCTAGTGCTACTGCTTAAGCACAACCTAATTCATTTTATGATATTAGACGTATATATTAGAAGGTTAGTAGTGAAGTTACATGCTTGATATTGCTGTCCTTCCTTCCCAATTAGATATGCTTAAAAGCAAGGGTTGTGTGTTATACCTGTGGTTATATATAATTTCTCTATTTTATTTTATTTTTTAATTTTTTGTTTTTGAGATGGGCTCTTGCTCTGTCTCCCAGGCGGGAGTGCAGTGATGCGATCCCGGCTCGCTGCAACCTCTGCTTCCCAGGTTCAAGCAATTCTCCTGCCTCAGCCCCCCGAGTAGCTGGAATTACAGGCACGCGCCACCACGCTGGGCTAATTTTTGTATTTTTAGTAGATGCGGGGTTTCTCCATGTTGGCTAGGCTGATCTCGAACTGCTGTCCTCACGCCATCCTTCTGCCTTGGCCTCCCAAAGTGGTACCTTTACAGGT
>NW_012115154.1:3619493-3622515 GCF_000951035.1 Colobus angolensis palliatus
GTGGGCAAGTGAGCCCTACGTGATGATCTTGCCAAACCCGTTTTCTGTACTGCAGCTCTCTTGGCCTTTTGAGTTCTTTGACATGTCGCATTCCCTCTTGCCATAGAAACCCACATGTCCTCTTCCTGGAATGCGTGTCTTCACCTCCCACCTGTCAGTTAACTACCACTTTTGTTCTTCAGATTTCAGCCTAGTTATCACTTCCTCATGGATAATTCTCTCCTCCTGCCTCTCTGGCTAGGTCAGATTCCCCTATAATGTGATCTCTTGCCTTGGCTACCTCTCCTTCATATCCTGACCACAGCTGGATTTTACTTTTTTTTTTTTTGAGATGGAGTTGTACTCTGTTGCCCAGGTTGGAGTGTAATGGTGTGATCTCGGCTCACTGCAACCTCCGCCTCCCAGGTTCAAGCGATTCTCCTGCCTCAGCCTCCCGAGTGGCTGGGATTACAGGCGCCCGCCACTACGCCCAGATAATTTTTTGAATTTGTTGTAGAGAAGGAGTTTCACCATATTGGCCAGGCTGGTCTCGAGCTCCTGATCCCGTGATTTGCCCCCCTCAGCCTTCCAAAGTGTTGGGATTACAGGCGTGAGCCACTGCGCCTGGCCAAGTTTTTTGTATTTTTAGTAGAGACAGGGTTTCACCATGTTGGCCGGACTGGTCTCAAACTCCTGACCCTAGGTGATCTGCCTACCTCGGCCTCCCCAAAGTGCTGGGATTACAGACGTGAGCCACTGTGCCTGGCCTATACACATTTCTTTAGTACATACTCGCCCTAAGCTATTATAATTATTAAACCAATCACTGGAGGGAAAAGGAGTTGCCAACAGCCGCAAAGAGTGTACATTGTGTACAAAGAGTGTACAAAGCCTTGTGTCAGGAGTGTTTAATTGGCAACATAGGAAACATTTTTAAAAGCCAAGAGTCAGGAGGTGTTTTTTTTAAAAAAACTAAACGTCATAGGGAAGGAACTCTTTTTCCATCAAGTAATGAATGTCGAGTTGAGTGGGTAAAGGAAATGTGTCATATACGTGCAATATACATAATGTATATGCATATATATAACATATACATGCAACATACATAATGTATATGCATATATATAACATATACATGCAATATACATAATGTATATGCATATATATAACATATACATGCAATATACATAATGTATATGCATATATAACATATACATGCAACATACATAATGTATATGCATATATATAACATATACATGCAACATACATAATGTATATGCATATATATAACATATACATGCATATACATAATATCTTTATGCAGCTTTAAAAAAGAAGGAAATCCTGTCACATAAAACAATGTGGATGAATCTTGAGGACGTACTAAGTGAAATAAGCCAGTCACAAGACACAAATACTGCATGATTCCACTTATATGAGGTATCTGAAGTAGTCAAACTCATAGAAACAGAAAGTAGAATGGTGGTTGCTGGGAGGTGGGAAAGGGGAAAATGGGGAGTTGTTAAGGGGGCATAGAGTTTCTATTTTGCAAGATGCAAAAAGCTTTGAAGATCTGTTGCACAATGTGAATATGCTTAACACTGCTGAACTGTACACTTAAAATTTGTGGAGATTGCATTCTGTGTTAAGTGCTTCCTTTAAATTAGTTTTAAAAAATCAAACATCTTAGAGTTGTAAGGAAAAAATATAGAGACTGTAGAGTTCTAAGACCTATGGTTGGCCGGGTGTGGTGGCTCATGCCTGTAATCCCAGCACTTTGGGAGGCTGAAGTAGGCAGATCACTGAGGTCAGGAGTTCGAGACCAGCCTGGCCAACATGGTGAAACCCTGTCTCTACAAAAATACAAAAATTAGCCTGGCATGATCATGGCAGATGTCTGTAATCCCAGCTACTTGGGAGACTGAGGCAGGAGAATCGCTTGAACCCGGGAGACAGAGGTTGCAGTGAGCCAAGATCATGCCATTGCACTCCAGCCTGGGCGACAGAGCGAGACTCTGTCTAAAAAAAAAAGAAAGACCTATGCTTGTATTTCAGCTGTATAACAACTGGTCTTGTGACCTGTATCAACCCAGCTGAGTACACTCACATACTTGTGAATAAGCAACTATTAACACTGCTTGGCAGTCCTTCTGTGATAGTCTGGTCACCTCGTCCATTCACAGCAGTGAATACTTCAGACCTTTCCACACTCTTCAAATCTTTAACCTGCGACTAACTAAACCCTCAGACTTCTAGTCACAGAAAAAATAGGAGCCAACATGCATGAACGCCCTTTATTCACTCTCAAACCTTTAAACCTAGGTGTGTCTGCATCCTTTTGAATCAGTTTTCCTCTGTCTTCCTATCTAATGTAAATCCCACCCATCGTGTTCTTCTTCTGTTACTCTTTTTTTGTCTTATATATTCACTTCTCTGTCTTGCTCTTTCCTTTCTCTCCACTAATAATCTCATGCCTCACTCCACTTACTGTCCTCTTCCTAGTCAAACCTGTCAAAAGATTTGTTAGTATTCACTGACTCCATCTCCTTCCTTCCTCCCTCCCTTCCTCCCTGCCTCCCTCTCTCTGCCCAGGCTGGAGTTCAGTGGTGCAGTCTCGGCTCACTGCAGCGTCCACCTCCCAAGTTTAAACCATTCTCCTGCCTCAGCCTCCCTAGTAGCTGGATTACAGGCCTGAGCTGCTGTGCCCAGCCCACTGACTCCCTCTTCATACCTACTATTCCTTCACCCATTCTGGTCTCTTCCATCCTTGTAAACAGCTCTCAATAGGGTTAACTTCTGTTTCTTATAGTTCAGAAAGTCCCTTTATAAAAAATTATTTATTATTTATTATTTTTTTATTTTGAGACGGGCTCATTCTGTCGCCCAGACTGTAGTACAGTGGCATGATCTCAGCTCACTGCAACCTCTGCCTCCCAGGTTCAAGAGATTCTCCTGCCTCAGCCTCCCCAAGCAGCTAGGATTACAGGTGCCCGCCACCACACCTGGCTAATTTTTGTATTTTTAGTAGAGATGGGGTTTCACC
>NW_012115154.1:3628392-3685256 GCF_000951035.1 Colobus angolensis palliatus
TTTGAGACGGAGTCTTGCCCTGTCACCCAGGCTGGAGTGCAATGACAAGATCTCAGGTCACTGTAACCTCTGCCTCCCGGGTTGAAGCGATTCTCCTGCCTCAGCCTCCCAAGTAGCTGGGATTACAGGTGTGCGCCACCACATCCAGCTAATTTTTTTTTGTATCTTTAGTAGAGATGGGGTTTCACCATGTTGGCCATGCTGGACTTGAACTCCTGAGCTTGTGATCTCTTCACCTTGGCCTCCCAAAGTGCTGGGATTACAAGCATGAACCCCCACGCCCAGCCGGTTTTTTTGTTTTTTGTTTTTTTTTTTAAGTAGAGACAGGGTTTTGCCATGTGGCCCAGGCTGGTCTTGAACTGCTGCACTTAAGCTCCTTGAACCTTAGGAGGCCTACCTCGGCCTCCCAAAGTGCTAGGATTACAGGTGTGAGCCACCTTGCCTGGCCCTTTGGTGCTATGTTGATATTAATGACGAACTAAGTAGGCCAGTGTACCTGTTTTTTTATTGTTGAGTTTGTTTGTTTGTTTGTTTTATGAGATGGAGTCTCACTCTGTCTTCCAGGCTTGAGTGCAGTGGGTGTGCTCTCGGCTCACTGCAACCTCTGCCTCCCAGGTTCAAGCGATTCTCCCACCTCAGCCTCCTGAGTAGCTGGAATTACAGGCGCACGCCACCATGCCTGGCTGATTTTTTTTTTGTATTTTTTGTAGAGACAGGGTTTCAACATGTTGGCCAGGCTGGTCTTGATCTCCTGACCTCAAGTGATCTGCCTCCCTTGGCCTCCCACAGTACTGGGATCACAGGTGTGAGCCACTGTACCTGGCCTATTGTAGAGTTTTGACCTTTAATTGGATGCCTACTGTTATTGGGGGAAAAATTGGATTTTTCCGTAACATTCACTGAGCTTACTACACTAAATATGTATAGTACAAGGAAATTTTTTAGTTTTTCAGAGGTCCTACTGTGTATTAATTAATATTTAAAATGAAGGAGAGAAAATTAACTTTTGTCAGCACTTTATCAGATTTCTGAAATATCTTTGGTAAGGTATATTTCAGATTTGTGCAGGAGTCATCATTAATACCTTCCCTTTATACCTTGTGCCATTTAATAACCAATTCTGAGTCCTTTCTTTTACTAACAGACCTTTTCTTCCTCCTGTACTGTCCTCATCCTAGTTCAGGTTCTATTTTCTTATATATATATATATATTTTTTTTTTTTTTTGAGATAGAGTTTCACTCCTGTTGCCCAGGCTAGAATGCAATAGCGCGATCTTGGCTCACTGCAACTTCCACTTCCTGGGTTCAAGCGATTCTCCTGCCTCAGCCTCCCGAGTAGCTAGGATTACAGGTGCCTGCCACCACGCCCAGCTTATTTTGTATTTTTAGTAGAGACAGGGTTTCTCTATGTTGATCAGGCTGGTCTTGAACTCCCAAACTTAGGTGATCCACCTGCCTTGACCTCCCGGTTCCATTTTCTTATAAGTGGCTTACTTCCCTATTATCCTTGTTTCCTGACACTGCCTGTTCTAGTCTATCAACCACACTAGCGCACCATTGTCCTACAATGCCAGTTTCATTTTGTCATCTACTACTGGAAACTTTGCCATTTACTAATAGGAAAAATTCCATCATGGGCCTGGAATCCAAGGCTGAAACCTACTTTATCCTTTGCAGTTAGAGAGAGGGCCAAGAAAATGATCCTGAGGAAAGTCAGCTAGTCACCAGGATCTAGGTCCTCATTTTGGCAGGCACAGAAATCTGATTTTTTTCAGAGTATTTAGAGTTGATTAGGTCCCATTCATTGATTATTCGCTAATCAAATTCAGAAAAGACAGATACATAAGCCAGTGTTCCAGTTATTGCTCTTATTATTTATTTATTTATTTATTTGTTTGTTTTTTGAGAGGGAGTCTTGCTGTGTTGCCAAGGCTGGATTGCAGTGGTGTGATCTCAGCTCCCTGCAACCTCTGCCTCCCAGATTCAAGCGATTCTTGTGCCTCAAACTTATTTGTGCTGGATTTACAGGTGTGCACCGTTGCACCTGGCTAATTTTTGTATTTCTCTAGAGACAGAGTTTCACCATTTTGGCCAGACTGTTCTCGAACTCCTAGCCTTGGCCTCCCGAAGTGCTGGGGTTACAGGGATGAGCCACCACCTCTGTCCGCCAGTTATTGCTCTTTAATGGGAAGTATGTCAGCATAGGTATTCATGTTGCTTTGTCAACACCTTCTTCATACTAGAAATTTGTATGTCGAGCTACATTTTTAATCAGAAGATTGGCAAGTGTGGGACCAAAGCAGGAGAAGCAAAGCAGGGAATTAGATGATCTCTCTATGTAAGGAAGATCTAGACATGCAGATTCCCATTCTTCCACATCCCCACATCAAAGACCTGACGCTTTACTTCCTGCCCTAATCTTCAGAATAGGTTCTCTCTTTCATACACTCTCAAAGCACTCTGTACTTCATCATATCTTTTATTATACTGATATCTTTGGAATTCTTTGTTTTTTTTTTTGTTTTGTTTTGCTTCTTGAGACAGTCTTGCTGTGTTACTCAGGCTGGAGTGCAGTGGCACGATCTCAGCTCACTGCAACCTCTGCCTCCCAGGTTCAAGCAATTTCTCTTGCCTTTGCTTCCTGAGTAGCTGGGACTACAGGTGTGCACCACCACACCCAGCTAATTTTTGTATTTTTAGTAGAGACGAGGTTTCACCATATTGGCCAGGCTGGTCTCAAACTCCTGACCTTGTGATCCACGCACTTGAGCTTCCCAAAGTGCTGAAATTACAGGTGTGAGCCGCTGCGCCTGGCCTGGAATTCTTTGTTTAATGTCTGTCAGTCTTATCAATTTATTAATTCCATGAGGCTTGGGATTCTGTCTGTCTTGCTCAGTCTATATCTATAAGGTCCCTCAGTAAATATTTGATAGTGAATGAAAGTATGAATAGATGATCCAGCTCCACTGGTTTAGTCCATCCTCTCCCTGTACATCTCCCCTTTACAATTTTTTTTTTTCAGCCTGGATGTGGTGGCTTATGCCTTTCGTCCCAGCACTTGGGGAGGCCAAGGTGGGCAGATTGCTTGAGTCCAGGAGTGTGAGACGAGCCTGGACAGCATGGTGAAACCCTGTCTCTACCAAAAAAAAGGAGAAAAAGAAAAAAATCAAACAAAAATTAGGCAGGTGTGGTTGCACACCTGTAGTCCCAGCTATTCAGGAGGCTGAAGTGGGAGGATCTCTTCAGCCCAGGAGGTCGAGGCTACAGTGAGCTGAGATGGCGCCACTGTACTCTAGCCTGGGCGACAAAGGGAGACCGTGTCTCAAAAAAAATTTTTTTTCATTACATTGCATCATCTGACATCATTGTTCATTGGTTTATAATGTATTTAATTACATTACAGTTATCTTTCATGTTATTCTTATATCCTGGTAACTTTATTTGGATTTGGGTTTTCTCAGCCGTTTAACCTGTTTACACTCTTTAATGTTTAGGCTATAGTTAGTTCTAAGTTTCATCTGTTGAGTAATTGATTGGTTTTGACCAGTTTTTCCTTCAGAGTATAAACACAGGGGTACCTTATCTGCTTATTTCCAAACAGGAAACTTTAGCTTTAGGGTCATATTTTTTAAATGGTGAGTCTAAAATCAGTTTACTAGAGGCCGGGCACTAGGGCTCACGCCTGTAATCCCAGCACTTTGGGAGGCCGAGGCGGGCAGATTACTTGATGTCAGGAGTTCGAGACCAACCTGGCCAAATGGTGAAGCTTCATCTCTAATAAAAATACAAAAATTAGATGGGCGTGGTGCACGCCTGTAACCCCAGGCTCACTACAACCTCCGCCTCCTGGGTTCAAGCAAATCTCCTGCCTCAGCCTCCTGAGTAACTGGGATTACAGGTGTGCAGCACCATGCCCGGCTAGTTTTTTTGTATATTTTAGTAGAGACAGAATTTTGCCATGTAGGCCAGGCTGGTCAGAACTCCTTACTTCAGGTGATCCGCTGGCCTCAGCTTACGAAAGTGCTAGTATTACAGGTGTGAGCCACCTCGCCTGGCCAGAGATCCACTTATTAATTAATTAATTAATTAATTTATTTATTTTGAGATGGTGTCTCACTCTGTTGCCCAGGCTGGAATGCAGTGGTGTGATCTTGGCTCACTGCAACCTCCGCCTCCTGGATACAAGTGGTTCTCCTGCCTCAATCTCCTGAGTAGCTGGGATTACAGGCACCCATCACCATGCCCAGCTAATTATTGTCTTTTTAGTAGAGATGGGGTTTCACCATATTGGCCAGGCTGGTCTCGAACTCCTGACCTCAGGTGATCCACCCGCCTCGGCCTCCCAAAGTGCTAGGATTACAGGCTTGAGCCACTGTGCCTGACCTGAAGTCAGGATTTATTTTACAAGTCAGATAAAGTGATGTCTTTATATCAATGCTTGAGAATTTTAGTAAACTATGCTTTTATATTAGTGTCTGTTAATCAGTACATTGATATATAATTATCAGTCATTTATATCAGTCATCATTGTCAATATATCAATCATTTATTATATTAATGATTATTAATATAGTTAATGTAATGTACTAATTATAGTTATTTATAATATAATTGATAATTATATTAATTAAGATACCTTCCTAGATGAAAAAGTAGCTGTGAGTGTAACTAAAATGTGTAGATGGTAACCTCATATTATTTTTCAAGTGTATGTTTTCTTTGACGGTGGTTTCATTTATTTTTTTCTTTAAGCTGCTAGTCTATGGGGTCCTTACAAAGACATTTGGCATAAAGTGGGAAATGCTCTTTGGAGAAGACAACCTGAAGCTGTTCACCTTCTTGATAAGATTTTAAAGAAACACAAACCTGACTTCATCTCATTGTTCAAAAATCCGGTAAGAAATTTTCTTTTTCAGTTTTTTTGGGTTTTTTTTTTTTTTTTAAGATTGAGGAAGCAAGTAAACTCTTTTTTTCTTCTTCTTTTTTTTTTAATTTTCAAATTCTTTTCAGAAATTTATTTACTGTGAGACAGTCTGGTGAAGTCCTGATGACATGTGCCCCTAAACACTTAAAAAAAAAAGACAGGGTCTAACTTTGTTGCCCAGGCTTGTCTTGGACTCCTGGTCTCAGTGATCCTCCTGCCTCAGCTTCCCAAAGTGCTGGGATTACAGATGTGAGCCACCATGCCAGCTGCAAAAACTATTTTTAAAACATTTTTTTAATTTTTAATTTTTGTGGGTACATAAAGGATGTATATATTTAAGAGGTATATGAGATGTTTTGATACAGGCATGCAGTGTGAAATAATCACATCGTGGAGAATGGGGTATCATTCATCCCCTCAAGCATTTATTCTTTGTTTTCCAAACAATCCATTTATACTCTTAGTTATTTTAAAATGTGCAATTATTATGGAGAATAAAAAGATAGTCATTGCTCCTAAGAATGATAAGAAATACTTCTGTTTGTCATGTTACCAGGCTGAATTATATCATGAATAAGCTTCTGTAGGTAACACTTTGGGACCTTGTCTCCAGTGTGCTATTTTCATAACAATTACAATTTTATCATTGTAGCCAAAAAATGTTCAACAGCATGAGAAGGTTCAGAAAGCCAGTACAGAGGGAGTTGCCATTCAGGGTCAACAGGGAACTCGACTTCTTCCTGAACAGCTCATTAAAGAAGCCTTTATTCTCAGTGACCTTTTTGATATTGGAGAATTGGCAGCTGTTGAGCTTCTTCTTGCTGGTAGGTTAACATTTAACTGAAACAGTGGTAAAATAATGCAAAATTATAAAATGACTTATAGTTTAAAATAGTTTATTGTTTAGATTCTATCATAGTTTTTAAGGATGCAGTTTGGTAAAACCGTGTTCAAAATATTTCCTTTTTTAATCTTTCTTTGTTTATTTATTTATTTAGAGACGGAGTCGCACTCTGTCGCCCAGGCTGGAATGCAGTGGCACGATACCAGCTCACTGCAACCTCCACTTCCCAGGTTCAAGTGATTCTCCTGTCTCAGCCTCCCGAGTAGCTGGGATTATAGGCACATACCACCACCCCTGGCTAGCCTTTTTTAACTTTTGATTGAAAGGAAGGCTTCAGTTTAGTCATCAGAATTATTAAAGACATCTCAGAAATTTTATAGCACAAAGCACTTATTGTTGGTGAGTAGGCAGGTAAGGTCATTAATGATGAGAATTGTTAACGACATCTCAGAAATTTTATAGCACAAAGCCCTTGCTGTCAGTGAGTAGGCAGGTAAGGTCACTGCTTTTTGGGAATTTCTTTTTGAGAGAGTAATTCAGATAATGTGTGAATAGGTGAAAAATAAGATGATTTCAATAATACAGAGTACTAGGAAGAAAATAAAGCAGTGGGATATAGAGAGGTAGAGGCTGACTAGGGCAACTCTAAGTAGGGTCTGTAGAGAAAGCCTCTCTAAGATGGGTTCATATGACTTGTGACCCAAATGATGAGAAGGTTCCAGCCACCCAGACCTATTGGGTAAGGCTTTTCCAGGGAGAGCAAGCAGCCAGTGCTTGAGGTGGGAATAAAGATGTGTTTAAGGATAAAAAGACCATTGGAGCTGGAGCATCATTAATGAGAGGGAAAGCAAAGGAAGATGCACATACAGCAGGAATCAGAGCATGTTTGATTTTGCATGCTATGAAAGGTATTTGGATTTTATGCTAATTGCAATGGAAAATTGTTGATGAGGGCTTTAAGCAGAGACATTACATAATTCATTCTAACTCTGAAATTATTTCTCTGGTTGCTGTGTAGAGAAAAGAGAAAAATTTCTATATTATAAGTAGTTTGTTTTAATTATAACGGAGGAGCCCTTTGAAGAAAATATGGGCATTTCAGTTGAACAAATTTTAATATGTCTAAAAATAATATATGGCTGGCCAAATCCTTTTTGACCTAAGACTGCATTAAAAGAAGTATG
This sequence comes from Colobus angolensis palliatus, assembly GCF_000951035.1. Taxonomy (NCBI): domain Eukaryota; kingdom Metazoa; phylum Chordata; class Mammalia; order Primates; family Cercopithecidae; genus Colobus; species Colobus angolensis. Next base: position 3,635,346 of record NW_012115154.1, read on the forward strand.
ATATTGAGAATGAGGGGGATGTTCACTAGACATGCTTGAGTTTTGAGTTTAACTCAGAACTTCCATTTAACAAACATTTCTTCTATACCTACCATGTGCCAGGCATGGTGTTAATTATATCACTCCAGTGATATAAAGATGAATAAAATCTCAACTAATGTAAATCAGCTCATATTCTAATAATTGAGAATGATGTGGAAACAAATGATTTTGACACAATTAAGTACATTAATGCAGTTTTGTGCAAGATCTAGAGATGGTCCAGAGAGAAGGTATTAGATGGACCTTGATTATACAGAGAAGTCTTAACAACATCATGAAGTTTAAGGTAGATATTGCAAAATGAGTAAGCGTACATCAGGTGGAATAGGTGGTTATTTGGGAGGATGAAGGGCATCCTGGCAGAAGAAATTGCCTGTGCAAGAGGGTGAAGCAAGGTGATGAATTTGGGGAACAGAAAGGAGTAGAGTGGAGGAGTAATTGCAGTAAGGGGAAAAGAAAGCTATAGGAAATGAAACGGAAACTATAGGCAAAGTACTCTTAAAAAAAGTGAAACTTAGCCAGGGGCGGTGGCTCACGTCTGTAATCCCAGCACTTTGGGAGGCCAAGGCAGGTGGATCACAAGTTCAGGAGTTCAAGACCAGCGTGACCAACATGGTGAAACCCCATCTCTACTAAAAATACAAAAAATAGCCAGGAGTGATGGCAAGTGCCTATAATCCTAACTACGCAGGAGGCTAAGACAGGAGAATTGCTTGAACCTAGGCGGCAGAGGTTGCAGTGAGATCGCGCCACTGCACTCCAGCCTGGGTGACAGAGGGAAACTCCGTCTCAAAAAAAAAAGTAGGACTCATTCAAAGGAGAGCAGTTAAAATGGTGAATGAACTTGAATTATAAAAAGGTTATTTATTCAGAGAGGATTCTGAGGGAAGAAACTTAGAAATATTTGAAAGATTCCATATGAGATAGTAAAATGGGCATTGAATAAAATTAAATTCAATGGACAACAGTGAGACCAAAAGATTCTCACCCAGTGTGTAGAAAATCACAGGTGAGTGTGAGAGTTAGAAATTGAGAGTATGGAAAATGGTGAATTCCATATCCCTGCTGGTGTTTAGGGATAAGTTGGATGGCCCTAGAATATGTTGAGCAAGAAGTTAGCCAGTAGATGGATGTTTGTAGTAGAGGACCCCACGGCCCCTTAAGCCCTGAGTGACTGATTCTTTGAACTGAACGTTGTTAAATTGATTTTTGTCTCTTCCTAAACACATACGTGTTTATTAATAATATTATTTCTCAACTTCCTTTTTTAGGAGAGCACCAACAGCCGCATTTTCCTGGCCTTACCAGAGGATTAGTAGCTGTTCTTTTGTACTGGGATGGAAAGCGATGCATTGCGAATTCCCTGAAAGCCTTGATACAGTCTAGACGGGGAAAGACATGGACCCTAGAACTCAGGTCTTTTTACTTCTTGGGGTTTCAGGGGTTACCTTGAAATTACTTGAAGAATGACAATGTTTCCCTTTGAGCAGTATTAACAAGCTGAGTAGTATACTCTCTCATTCTGCCAAGAAAGATAAAACAATTTAAATCTGTTTTATTGTGTTTATAAATAAAAAATAATTTGGACCCAGATGCAGTGGCCCTAATTATTTTTGGATTACAAAGTGCTGAGATTACAGATTACAGTCTACAGATTACAGATTACAAGGATCACTTAAGCTCAGGAGTTTTAGATCAGCCTGGGCAACATGATGAAATCTCATCTCTACAAAAAATAGAAAAATTAGCTGGGCATGGTGGCATGCACCTGCAGTTCCAGCTACTTGGAACACTGAGGTGGGAGAATGACCTGAGCCTGGGAGGTCAAGGCTGCAGTGAGCGGTGATCACGCCACTGCACTCCAGCCTGGGTGACAGAGCAAGGCTCTGTCTCAAAAAAAGGAGCATTTGCTATATCTATTATTATGAAGAAGCATGAGCAATATTGTTTAACATAGTTTATTGATTTCTTTTCATTACAGTCCAGAGCTGGCTTCCATGACAACACGCTTTACAGATGAGCTGATGGAGCAAGGATTGACTTACAAAGTTCTTACCCTGGTGTCACAGATTGATGTGAATAATGAGTTTGAGAAACTACAGCGAGAGAGAGGTTTGGGCAGTGAAAAACATCGCAAAGAGGCAAGGGTTCAATGAAATCAATTCATGAGTTGTCTGTCAAATCTCAGAGGCAGAAACATGACAATTAGAATATTCATGTTTTCAAGATGAATTATGTAGCCGACACCATGTGTGATTGCCAGTTTTCTTTTTTTTTTTGCTTTTATTATTTTTCTTTGACCCAAAATTGTATATATGTATAGGGTACAGTGTGGTATTTTGATACATATGTATGATATGTAATAATCAAATGAATGTAATTAGCATATCCATCACCTCAAACATTTATTATTTCTTTGTGTTGGGAACATTCAAAATTCACTGTACTACTGTTTGACAATATAGTATACAATAAATTATTGTTAATTATAGTCAGCTCATAATGTATATTAAAGTTTGTAGTCAGCTGTGTCCATAAAATTGACCTGCAGTTGTTTCAGCTTCTGTATAGTCATTTATATGCCATTCTAGCTCTTTTTATGAAATGAACAAGAAATTGGTCATCCCAATTTCTTAAGGAATTTAAGAATAAGGAATAACAATAGGGTTTGTTCAGAATTCCAGAGGTGACATCTTAGGATCACTTGTGGATTTAGATAGGTTTTTTTTTTAGCCTTTGTAAAAGGTAGTTTGTACTTTGGTTGATAAGACCAGGCTTCACTGTAATTTATTTATGCTGATAGTCATATGTTTTTATTTCTAGGTTTCTGATCTCATTAAGGAGTGCAGGCAGTCTCTTGCAGAAAGCCTTTTTGCCTGGGCTTGCCAGTCACCTTTAGGCAAAGAAGACACTCTCCTCCTTATTGGACATTTGGAAAGAGTGACAGTTGAGGCCAATGGCTCACTGGACGCAGTGAATCTGGCTCTTCTTATGGCGCTTCTGTACTGTTTTGATACCAGTTTTATAGAGCAAAGCACAGAGGAACGAGATGGTATTGAGTTTTATACATTTTCCTACATTAAAGTCAGATTTTAAATGGTGGGGATAACATTTAAAAAGGATGATATTCTAGCTACTAAAATAGAATGCTCTGTTCCTGTGTGTGCAATCCGTTCATATTTGAATATTTATATATAAGATCACATTTAAAAAACAACTGCAGTCCTGTTAATTATTTCTGTTTTTTGGGGGAATTTGGAATGGAAAGTATTAAAGCATATATTATACATGTTCATGATTGCACATGCCTGATTTACTTAATTGCTTGTTTCGTTACCATTTATTTACATTTTCAAACTTTTTATTAAAACATTCTGAGAGACAGTGACTGTCATTTCAGTAATGTTATCTTTGACCTGTGTTTTCTATGAAGTAAAAATTTTTATGATCTTTAGATAGCATGATTAATATTCTAGAATTTATGTGCAGAAAAAAATGAGTGTCTTTAACTTTTTTCTAGTTTATTTGTAGTACACTTATGAAATAACTGAAGGCCGGGCACGGTGGCTCAAGCCTGTAATCCTAGCACTTTGGGAGGCCAAGACGGGCGGATCACAAGATCAGGAGATCGAGACCATCCTGGCTAACATGGTGAAACCCCGTCTCTACTAAAAAAAAAAATACAAAAAACTAGCCGGGCGAGGTGGCGGGAGCCTGTAGTCCCAGCTACTCAGGAGGCTGAGGCAGGAGAATGGCGTGAACCCGGGAGGCGGAGCTTGCAGTCCAGCCTGGGCGACAGAGCAAGACTCCGTCTCAAAGCAAAAAAAAAAAGAAAATAACTGAAAATAGTGAAATTAAAATTTAAGATTATTGTCATTTTATTTTTTTGTTTTTAGTATGTGTACAATCAACAGTAGTGTACCTTTTGGTTTATAGAAATTAATGTTAATTAGTCATTATTCTGTGAGAATGCTCAGATTTTCTGACTTTCGGACATTATTCCTATCAGAAGTGAGAATTTATCTGGTGTTTGGTAAAGTGGTCTATTTTTGTGTTTTCAGATATGATTCATCAACTTCCACTGTTGACAGAAAAACAGTACATTGCAACAATTCACTCTCGTCTTCAGGACTCTCAGCTTTGGAAACTGCCTGGGCTCCAAGCCACTGTTAGACTTGCCTGGGCACTGGCATTGAGGGGAATATCCCAGCTACCTGATGTGACAGGTGAATTGATTGTAGGTAATTTTGTTATGAGAAACAGCATGTTAGCACTTAATGAAGTTTTTGGAAGGAGTCTTATCCTTGACATACATAAGCACAAGCATAGGAAGATATCCAGAGTTGTATTAAATGAAACTTTTTAGTGTAGTAGTGAAATACAGACTTTTTTCTCCTTGTTTCTCAAAAATATTATATGAAATACTATTTCCCATTCTTGGAGCCAGTGACAATGCTCTTTTACCTTCAGGGTATGAGTTTAAAATTTGGAATGACAGTGTCACCTTAAATGTTTTTTTTTTTTTTGAGATGGAGTTTCGCTCTTGTTGCCCAGGCTGGAGTCCAATGGCACAATCTTGGCTCACCGCAACCTCCACCTCCTGGGTTCAGGTGATTCTCCTGCCTCAGCCTCCCAAGTAGCTGGGATTACAGGCATGCATCACCACACTGGCTAATTTTGTATTTTTAGTAGAAACGGGCTTTCTCCATGTTGGTCAGGCTGGTTTCGAACTCCCGACCTCATGTGATCTGCCTGCTTTGGCCTCCCAAAGTGCTGGGATTACAAGGCGTGAGCCACCCCGCCCGGCCTTAAATGTTTTTTAAAATTAAAATGTACTATTCCTTTTATTTTTATACATTTTCCTTCTTGATTTGTTCACAGACTAATTTTTCACATTGTGTCAAATTAAAAACAATTTTTTTTTTCCATACAATATATTAAAAAGGAGATATTTGGATCAGTCAAGAATAGATATGGAATCCCGACTTTCCTTTTTTGTGGCCCAGGCTGGAGTACAAGTGGCTCAATCCTGGCTCACTGCAACCTCCGCCTACTGAGTTCAAGTCATTCTCCTACCTCAGTTTCCTGAGTCACTGGGCGACAGGCACATGCCACCACGCCCAGCTAATCTTATGTTTTTTTGGTAGAAACAGGGTTTCACTATGTTGACCAGACTGGTCTCGAACTCCTGAGCTCAGGTGATCTACCTGCTTTGGCCTCCTATAGTGTTGGATTTACAGGCATGAGCTACCGTGCCTGACCAGAATACTGACTTTTAACAACCTATTAACTCACTGTAGCATATATTATTCTGCTATTTACGTTTACATTATTTGTCATATTAGTAGGGGTTTATTCTAACAGAATGAGGACCGTACATGGAACTTGAAGCTCAAAGAATTGTCGTTGTCTGTATCTTTTTATGGTAAATCTGGAAAGGCTTTATTCAAGTTTATAGTTTATGTCAGTTTTCTAATCCTAAAGTATCAACAGATTCTAGTATCTTATCAATTATATAATTCCAGAACATTTTGTTTTCACTAGTGTCATGCTATTCCCAAGGTGTTTGCAGAAAGCTTTTTTTGTGTTAGGGGTCTTTCCTTGGCCACTTAATTTCTATCTATCAATTTATATATCTAAATGTTGATAGCTAATTAGATTTTTACATTCCTGTACAAATTCTGTTTCTCACCTATGCATACCCTCTTCATTTATAAATCTTACTTCACTACTTTTCTGACATAAAGTTACCCTTTAACCTTTTAAGTGGCTATGTGATAGTTAATATCTTTTTTTAAATTTTATTTTGGAGATGGAATCTCTGTTGCGCAGGCTGGAGTGCAGTGGCATGATCTCAGCTCACTGCAACCTCTGCCTCCCAGGTTCAAGTAATTCTCCTGCCTCAGCCTCCCAAGTAGCTGGGACTATAGGCGCACACTGCCACGCCCAGCTAATATTTTGTATTTTAGTAGAGATGGGGTTTCACTGTGTTGCACAGGCTGGTCTCTAACTCCTGAGCTCAGGCAGTCTTCCCGCCTTGCCTCCCAAAGTGCTGGAATTACAGGCACGAGCCACCTGCCCGGCTGTGATAGTTAATATCTTATATTAGCTATATAATATAGTTACACATAGATAGTTATAATATTATGTAATATAGTCACAATCTTATGCTATAATTTCCCATACCATTGCACTAGTTTTGAAAGGTTTAATAGAATATGCTATAGTTTGCTGCAGAATAATAGTAAAAATAGGTTAGGAATCATAGCCCAAGTGTCAAGTCCCAGATCTTTGGCTACTTAATCTCTTTGATTTTATATGCTCATACCCTTTTATAAGCTTTAATAGTTAGGGGTATTATAGTTAGAACTTTTAAACTATAAAATTTTTTCTGTTAATTTGCATTTTAAAAATTGTTAGAAAAATTGAATAGCTTGTGTTATTTTGCAGAATGGTCGCTTCTTGAAATAATCTGGACAAGTTTTAACTCGGGTCTCCAATTTGAAAAATTGTTTTCTATTCTCTTCATAGATTTCTGAAACTTTTATCAAATGTGTTTATTTTATTATTTTATAAAAGGCATGAAGCCAGGTGCAGTGTCTCATGCCTCTAATCCCAGCATTTTGGGAGGCTGAGGTGGGAGGATTGCTTGAGCCCAGGAGTTCATGACAAACCTGGGCAATATGGTGAGACCTCATCTCTACAAAAAAATTAGAAATTAACCCAGCATGGTGACATGCACTTGGCTGTAGTCCCAGCTACTCAGGAGGCTGAGGTGGGAGAATCACTCGAGCCCAGGAGGCAGACACTGCAGTGAGCTGAAATTGCTCCACTGCACTCCAGCCCAGGTTACAGAGTGAGATCACATCTCAAAAAAAATTTAAAAAACAAGCATCGGCTGGGTGTGGTGACTCATGCCTGTAATCCCAGCACTTTGGGAGGCTGAGGCGGGCAGATCACTTGAGGTCAGGAGTTCAAGACCAGCCTGGCCAATGTGGTAAAACCCCGTCTCCACTAAAAACACAAAAAATTAGCCAAGCATGGTGGCGTGTGCCTGTAATCCCAGCTACCTGGGAGATTGAGGCAGGAGAATTGCTTAAACCCAGGGGGCGGAGGTTTCGGTGAGCTGAGATCGTGCCACTGCGCTTTAGCCTGGGCAACTGTTTCAAGAAAACCTAAAAACAAAAACCAAGCATCTCTGTAATTTCACTGAGCTTTACAGAATTTTAGCATAATGTTTTTAGGCATTGAAACTCAATTTATATTAATTCATTAATGATGCCTTATTACCTAAATGGTCTTCAAGAAGTAATTTTTGGCCGGGTGTAGTGGCTCATACCTGTAATCTCGGTGCTTTGGGAGGCTGAGGTAGTCGAATCACTTGAGGTCAGGAGTTCAAGACCAGCCTGGCCAACAGGGCGAAACCTCATCTCTGCCAAAGATATAAAAATTAGCTGGATATGGTGGCACATGCTTGTAATCCTACCTTCTCAGGAGGCTGAGGCGGAAGGATCGCCGAAACTGGGAGGCAGTAGTTGCAGTGAGCCAAGATCGCACCACTGCACTCCAGCCTAGGCAGCAGAGTAAGACTGTTTCAAAAAAAATAAAGGACGTAATCTTTGAGTTGACTCTTTTAATTCCAGTGTTTTTGAATTCAAGTAAAGGTTTGAAAGAATTTATTGTTATTAAAAATATTTAATAGTAATTTTAGTAATCATTATTAGTCATACTAAAGAATTAAGAAAATATTTTACTCTTAAGGATTTTGTATAATATGGGTAGATATGCAGGTTTTTGTTTGTTGTTTGTGATAGGGTCTTACCCTGCTGCCCAGGCTGGAGTGCAGTGATGTGACCATGGCTCACTGGCCTCAACCGCCAGGGCTCACGTGATCCTTCCACTACAGCCTCCCAAGTAGGTGGGACCACAGCTAATTCTTTGAGTTTTTTGTAGAGATGAGGTCTCACTGTGTTGCCCAGGGTGGTCTTGAACTCCTGGGCTCAAGCAGTCCTCCTGTCTTGGCTTCCCAAAGTGTTGGGTACAGGCATGAGCCACCACACCTGGCTGATATGCAGCCTTTATTTCAAAATACAAAACAAAACATTAAAAAAACAGGCCAGGTGCCCCCGGTGGCTCACGCCTGTAATCCCAGCACTTTGGGAGGCCGAGGCAGGCAGATCACAAGGTCAAGAGATTGAGACCATCCTGGCCAACGTGGTAAAACTCTGTCTCTACTAAAAATACAAAAAATTAGCCAGGCGTGGTGGTGCGTGCCTGTAGTCCCAGCTACTCGGGAGGCTGAGGCAGGAGAATCACTTGAACCTGGGAGGCGGAGGTTGCAGCGAGTCGAGATCGCACCACTGTACTCCAGCCTCCGTGACAGAGTGAAACTCCTTCTAAAAAATAATACTAATAAATAAATAAATAACTACAAGTTGTATGTTTTCCTCTGTTTGAGACTGTCTTGGCTTTTGTCTGTTCTGGCCCTTTTCAAAGCAATGAAAATGTACTTTCAGTAGCAGACTATGTATTTGGTCTGTATGACAGTCAAAACAGAATAAGCTGTGTAGTAGTCTTTTTCAAAGCCAGATTGCCACACAATTACCTAGCAATTTTATATTTAAAATTTTTTTTTTTTGAGACAGAGTCTCGCTTTGTCTCCCAGGCTGGAGTGCAGTGGCCGGATCTCGGCTCACTGCAAGCTCCGTCTCCCGGGTTTATGCCATTCTCCTGCCTCAGCCTCCCAAGTAGCTGGGACTATAGGCGCCCACCACCTCGCCTGGCTAGTTTTTTTGTATTTTTTAGTAGAGACAGGGTTTCACCATGTTAGCCAGGATGGTCTCGATCTCCTGACCTCGTGATCCGCCCGTCTCGGCCTCCCAAAGTGCTGGGATTACAGGCTTGAGCCACCACGCCCGGCCTATATTTAAAATTTAAAAGCAGTAATCAGCAATATGTTTCTTGATGGACGGATACACCGTAACCTATGACATACTCTTAATAGAAAGTTGAATGTAAGTCAGAGTAAGTCACTCTAGATCAAGCCACTGCACCCAGCTGAGGAATTAGTTTTAAAGATATGATAATGGCCAGGCGCAGTGGCTCACGCCTGTAATCCCAGCAGTTTGGGAGGATCACTTGAGGTCAGGAGTTCAAGACCAGCCTGGTCAACATGGTGAAACCCTGTCTCTACTAAAAATACAAAAATTAGCCAGGCATGTTGGTGCATGCCTGTAATCCCAGCTACTTGGGTGGCTGAGGCCTGAGAATTGCTTGAACTGGGAGGGAGAGGTTGCAGTGAGCTGAGATTGCACCACTACACTCCAGCCTACATGACAGAGCGAGACGCTGTCTCAAAAAATAAAATAAAATAAAGGTATGATAATGGTGTTGTATGTATGTAGTGAGGTGGAGTTTGGTCTTGTTGCCTAGGCTGGGGTACAATGATGGTGTGATTTCGGCTTATTGCAGCCTCTCCCTCCTGGGTTCAAGTAATTCTCCTGCCTCAGCCTCTGAGTAGCTGGGATTACAGGCATACGCCACCACGCCTGGCTAATTTTTTGTATTTTTAGTAGAGATGAGGTTTCTCTATGTTCATCAGGCTGGTCTTGAACTCCCGACCTCAGGTGATCCGCCTACCTCAGCCTCCCAAAGTGCTGGGATTACAGGCATGAGCCACCCCGCCCAGCCTTGTTTCTTAAGTATATTTTTGAGTTGTACACTGCAAATACTTACTGGTAAAATGTTAAAATTTCTGGAATTTGCTTTAGTGAGATATGTGTGGGTGGAGAGGGGGAAGATATAGATGAGGTAAGATTGTCCGTAAATTGATAGTATTGAAACAAGTGATGGGTATGTGGAGGTTTATTATACTTATTTTTAGATATGTGTTGGATATTTTCCAAATGAAATATAAAAAAAAAATAAGACAAGTTTATATTCAAGTTAAAATTTAGTTTTTAAATTTCAGCTACTTGGTTACCAAATTAGTATACTTACTTACCTATTCATGTTCAGGTTTTGGTCTTGGATTGAAGACTTTTCAGATGACCCATGAGATTTCATTGGGATTAAAGCTTTAACATCATTTTAATATGTGAATGTTTGGATAATAGCTCCCTGACTATATCAGTGTTGCATCACACATCTCTAAAATAATTTTCATTAGTTATGTTATTATTTCGAAGAGTATGTATTTTTCTAATACACATTCAGAGTATATTGTTATTTGGGGTTTATGAGTTCTTTAGGGTTTATGAGTCAATTACAGTTATATATAGTCTCATTTTGTGCATAGCACATGCTAGAAGGCTGGGAAGATGTCTGAACCATCAGCAGAGTATTATGAGATATAATTACAATCTGGGTTAATGACTTTTCCTCCATGTACTGTGTTTTAAAATCTATTTCTAGCTCTGGCAGAATTCACAGAGGCAGATGAAGCAATGGCAGAACTCGCAATTGCTGACAATGTTTTCCTGTTCCTCACGGAATCTGTAGTGGTATCAGAATACTTTTATCAGGAAGAATTTTATATTCGCAGAGTCCATAATCTCATCACAGATTTCCTTGCACTTATGCCAATGAAGGTAAGTGTAATAATGTAGGATAAGTAAATAGTAGAAGAATTTTATAAAATAATTTAAAACTGATTAACTAGCTTTATGTTTTGGAAACTAATAAAAATTTTTAATACAGACTAAAATTTGCCAGTAGTTGTATTACATCTTGTGAATCACTTTGTGACTCATGAAATAAGTCATGAGTCTCTACAAGGTATGAGAACATACCTTGTAGAATTTCAGTTGTACTAAATTTGTTGAGGTTTGTTTTATGGCTCAGAATATGGCCTATCTTGGTAAATGTTCTATGTACACCTTGAAGGAAGACATATTTTGCTGCTGTTCTATGGAAATACGTCCTCTTAACTGGGGATAAGTCAGTAGAAAGAAATAATTTGACACTGTGAATGGTTTATAAATGAGGAAGTAATTGATAAATGAGAATGCTTCTGTGGGTAGAAAATTACTAACCCCATGCTACCCTAAGGATTAGTGCCAAGATTGCTTTATTTAATATTTTTATACATGATTTGGAAGAGGCACAGTGGAAAATTTGCATTTTATAGATAATTGTTTAGATTTTTCTTTTTTGAGACGGAGTCTTGCTCTATTGCGCCCAGACTAGAGTGCAGTGGTGTGATCTTGGCTCACTGCAATCTCCGCCTCCTGGGTAAGTGATTCTCCTGCCACAGTCTCCCAAGTAGCTGGGTTTACAGGTGCCCGCCACCACGCCCAGCTACTTTTTTGTATTTTTATTAGAGATGGGGTTTTACAGTATTGACCAGGCTGGTCTTGACCTCTCAACCTCAGGTGATGGTTCGGCCTCCCAAAATGCTGGGATTACAGGTGTGAACCACCACACCTGGCCCGATTGTTTAGATTCTGAATTGCAGTGTATAAAAGGGCTTCAGCATGGATACAGGTAAAATATTAAGGCTACTTTTGAGTAGATGGCTTGAGCTGTAACTGTCATCTGAAAAGCAATTCTTAGAGCCATTTCAAACAGTTCCTTATAGTATATGGTCTGTGTGCTTTTTGTGCCAAAGAAGCCATCAAATGTTGGTGGGAAGTAAATGAGGGAGAAAAACATCTTTTTTGTGTTTATATTATAAAACCACCTACTTCAAATGTATATTTTTTAAAAGCACCCTAAAAGGTCTATACTTGTAATATATTGTGCAGTTTCGATACCATATCTCCTGAAAAGTATAAATTGATTATCATAAATTTGCCCTTAAGATTCTTGTATTCTTTTTATTTTTATAGGATCTATAGTGATTTTTCTTTTTTAATTCCTAAAATTGGTAATTTGTGTCTTCTCTCCCGGTTCTTAATTAACCCTACTGGGAGTTTATTGATCTTACTGATCTTTCCAGTGAATTAGCTTTTGGCTTCATTGATTTTCTTATCTTTTGCTGCACCATTACTGATTTTTGCTCTTATGTTTATTATTCTCTTCCCTTTGCCTTGGTTTAATTTGCTCCTTTAATTTTGTTTTTTAAGATAGAAGTTTAGATTATTGATTTTAATTCTTTCTTTTTTCTAATATAAGCATTTAATAATGCTGTACATTTACCTCCAATCACTACTTTAGCTATGCCACACAAATTTTGATATGTTGTGGTTTATTTTTTTGTTCAGTTTAATATGATTTCTAATTTTCCTTGAGACTCCTTTGATTGATGGGTTATTTAGAAGTGTGTTGTTTAATTTCCAAATTGTTTGGAGACTTTTTCAGATCGCTGTCACAGATTTCTAGTTTAATTCCATTGTGCTCAGAGAACATACCTTGTAGAATTTCAGTTGTATTAAATTTGTTTAGGTTTGTTTTATGGCTCAGTATATGGCCTATCTTGGTAAATATTCTATGTACACCTGAACGGAACACATATTTTGCTGCTGTTCGGTGGAATGTTGTATAAGTGTCAATTAAGTCAAGTTGGTTTGCTGTTTTTCAAGTTTTCCATATCCTTACTGATTTTCTGTGTACTTGTTCTATTGAATATTGAGAGAGGAGTGTTAGTATTTCCAACAATAATTGTGAATTTGTCTAGCTATGTTTGTTTTTTTTTTAACAGAATTTGTTTCTTATTTTTGTTGGCATTTAGTTCACATAAATGTTGTGAAGCAGTGACTCTCAGCTGAGGTATAATGTTCTTCAGAGTGTGTTTGGGAAATGAGTGGAGCCAGTTTTGCTTGTTATGATGACTCTGGTGTTGTTATTGATAGTTGGTAGATAGTTCCAGAGTTGCTAAATGTCCTGGAATATTCAAGATAATCCAACCCAGTGAAGACATATTGTGCCCATATGTCAGTAATGTCCCCATCGAGAAACACTACAGTTAAGTTCTACTTTTCTGTAGTGAAAAATGCATTGAAGTTTTAAAATACTATAAATTGTGGATAGTAATATTGCAAATAAGATTCCTGGCATGTTTCTTCATGTCCCCTAAAGTGGAATAGATATTTAAACAATATATTTCTTGTATGTGATCACTTTAAGACAGTTGCCTGATTTCATTGTTATTAGCATGTACAATACATTTACATATTAAAACTATATCTAATAAATTTAATAGGTGAAACAGCTGAGGAATCGGGCAGATGAAGATGCTCGAATGACTCACATGAGTATGCCCATTTCACTTAGAAGGGACCTGGAACACTTAATGCTATTGGTAAGCCATTCTATTAGAAAGCTTGTCCTCTTTCCCTCCTTTCATTATTTTTTCCCCTAACTTTGGAAAATTTCAGGTCTAATACTTTAAATGTCCTTTTTTATTGAAAGTAATTTTTGAGTCGTAGACATTTCCCTATAGTCTTTGCTTACTCTTTGCAGATTGGCGAACTATATAAAAAGAACCCTTTTCATCTGGATCTTGCTCTAGAATATTGGTGTGCCACAGAGCCTCTTCAGACTCCGACTATCATGGGTTCTTATCTAGGGGTGGCTCATCAGCGGCCCCCTCAACGCCAGGTAAGACTAGGTTTTCCTCATTTATACTCTGGTACTGTGATAGAGAGTCTTGAAAACATGAAAGATGTTACATCCTGATTTTATTGCTGTTAACACAAATAATCACTAGTGTAACCTTTAGAGATTTACACTTTTTAAATTTTTTGTATTTATTTATTTATTTATTTTGAGACAGAGTGTCACTCTGTCACCTAGGCTGGAGTGCAGTGACGCAATCTCAGCTCACTTTAGCTTTGACCTCCCAGGTGGAAGTGATCCTCCTGCCTCAGCCCCCAGAGTAGTTGGGACTACAGGCATACACCACCACACCCGGCTAATTTTTGTATCTTTTGTAGAGATGGGGTTTCGCCATGATACCCAGGCTGGTTTGTACCTCCTGAGCTCGAGTGATCCATCTGCCTCGGCCTCCCAAAGTGCTGGATTTACAGGCATGAGCTACTGTGCCCAGCCTACTTTTCTCTTTTATAAAAGAAAATTTGAAACTCTTAAAATTTAAGTTCTGTTGATTTTGAAGTTAATGTAGTCAGTCCTTTATTGGATACTAGATATATGTTGAATTATTAGAGGCAGAAAGGCATCCAGTCTCTTTATTATTTATTTATTTTTAAAAGACAGAGTCTTGCTATGATGACCAGGCTGGTGTATAACTCCTGGCTTCAGTCAGCCCTCCCAAAGCAATGGGATTACAGGCATGAGCCACTGTGCTCCGCTTGAATTTTATTAGTATTTTAGTTCTCCATAGGCATGACAATCTTTTCAAGTTTGGGGGGATAGGAGAGGTATAAGTATTAAAGGAGAAGTCTTAAACGTTTTAATTGATGGCCAAATGCCTATGAGTCTGTAGATAATATAGGCTAAAGTTCATTCTGTATTAACTTAAGTATGATGTGCAGAGGCAAATAAAATGAATCGCTATGCAGTAGCTCACACCTGCAGTCCCAGTGCTTTGGGAAGCTGAGGTGGGAGGATCGCTTGAAGCCAAAATTTGAGACCTGCCTGGGCAACATAATGAGACCCCATCTCTACAGAAAACACTAGCTCAGTGTGGTGTCATGAGCCTGTAGTTCTAGCTGCTCAGGTTGAGGCAAGAGCCCTGGGGTTTGAGGTTACAGTGAGATACGGTTACACTACTGCGCTCCAGCCTAGGCAACAGAGTGAGACCCTGTCTCTTTAAAAAAAATAAAAAAGTGTTGGAGGGAGATTGCCATGTAAGTGTTCATTTTGGGGGATTTCTGTTCTAGAAGCTTTTATGCCATGTATTTTTTATTTTTTCTGGACTACAGATCAGATGCCTTTTTTTGTTTGTTTGTTTTGAGATGGAGTTTCGCTCTTTTTGTCCAGGCTGGAGTGCAATGACACAATCTTGGCTCACCGCAACCTCCTCTGCCTCCTGGATTCAAGCGATTCTCCTGCTTCAGCCTCCTGAGTAGCTGGGATTATAGGCATGCGTCACCATGCCAGGCTAATTTTGTATTTTTAGTAGAGATGGGGTTTCTCTATGTTGGTCAGGCTGGTCTCGAACTCCCTACCTTAGGTGATCCACCCGCCTCGGCCTCCCAAAGTGCTGGGATTACAGGCATGAGCCACCGCGCCTGGCCCAGATGCCACTTTTTAAACTGTATTTTTTCACTGTTTTTCCCATTTAAAAAATATGTTTTGAGCTGGGCCCGGTGCTTCACACCTGTAATCCTTGAACTTTGGGAGGCCAAGGTAGGCAGATTGCTTGTGCTCAGGAGTTTTAGACTAATCTGAGCAACATGGCGAAACCCTGTCTCTATAAAAAATATTCTAAAAATTAGCCAGGCATTGTGGTGCGTGCCTATGGCCCCATCTGCACTGGAGGCTGAGGTGGGAGGATCATTTGGGCTGCAGTGAGCTGTGATTGTGCTACTACATTCCAGCCTGGATGACAAAGTAAGATCCTGTTTCAAAAGAAAAAGAATGTTTTGGAGAAGGATTTATTAAAAAATTTTTGAAGTTTTTAAGAAAGCTTGCTGTTATGAAAAATTTGAAACGTGGAAGAGGGGATTATTATAAGCAATGCCACATATTTTAATTTCACATCTTAAGTTACCATCTTGTGATGTTTGCTTCATCTACTATATTATTATTATTATTTTTTTATTTATTTATTTTGAGACGGAGTCCCACTTTGTTGCCCAGGCTGGAGTGCAGTGGCGCGATCTTGGCTCACTGCAACCTCTGCCTTCGGGTTCAAGTGATTCTCCTGCTTCAGCCTCCCAAGTAGCTGGGACTACAGGTGCATGCCACCATGCCCAGCTAATTTTTGTATTTTAAGTAGAGACAGGGTTTCACCATGATGGCCAGGATAGTCTTGATTTCTTGACCTTGTGATCTGCCCACCTCGGCCTCCCAAAGTGCTTGGGATTACAGGCAGGAGCCAGTGCACCTGGCCAAACCATTGTTTAACCTAGCTGATTTAACAGTGATTTCCAGGTATCAGTAGTATTTTCAGTTCTCAGTTCCAACTAGTGAGTTTGAGTAGTATTGTTAGTTGTTGATAACAGGTTTAAGGTATAAGGAAGAAAAAAGGAAAAATTAGGAAGTAGACTTAAAGAACAGGAGTATGGGAACGTGGCACAGAAGAGAATATACTTAAGTTACCATCAAAAATGATTTCAAGTTCTTAGGTCTTCATACTAATTTGACTGGGATATAGGAACTCTGGATTTTAAGTGTACCTTTGAATTGCCAGTTGGTTTTGGATGAGTAAATGTCACGTGTCTTATATTTTAAAAATCTGAATGGTCTTATATTTTCTGACATTGAGGCGCTTTTTTAAAAATGTACTTTTATTTCATAAAGATATTATTTTATAATTGCATTAAATTGCTAATGGCAAGCTTAAACAATTTTTCATAAATAGAATATCAGTTAAATTTGTTGTGAGGGTTAAGTCAGAGCACTACTTTTAGTTTATATGTAGTCTTTATTAGCTAGTCCGTGTTGCCTTAAAGTTAAGCTATACATTATAGAAACCATTTGTTTCTCTCTTTTTCAGGTTGTCTTGTCAAAGTTTGTTAGGCAAATGGACGACCTGTTGCCTCAAACTATTTATGTTCCTTATTTGAAGATGCTCCAGGGATTGGCCAATGGGCCTCAGTGTGCCCACTACTGTTTCAGCCTACTCAAAGTCAATGGTAGTAGTCATGGTAAGGAATATGTGGATGTTGTTAAAGTTTGTTGTTATACTCTTAAGTTCAGTATCCCAGTACCTATTAAGAACATTGGTATTTGAACTAGGTTCTACCAGAGGTATAAATTATTTTCATAACAATAAGGTGAAAGAAGCACACATACAGCTTTAGGCATAGTGATGTTGTGATTATGGTCTCACAGATTGGGGAGTTTCGCCATTCTCCTTTATAAAATGCAGTTCATTTTGACAAATCAGAATTAATGTATGAAAATTTTCCGCAACACATCTGGTCCGCAAAGAAAGCGTATGCCCTTGCCTTATAAGTTTGATTAATTTATCTTTGTATTTTTTTTTTTTCTTAATTTAAGAAAAAATTTGTCTCTTGACCCTCTCCCAATTTTCTTATTTGATTATCAGACTGGTTTAGTTAGACCAAAAACACTGTAAAAGGGAAAAGAAATTAAGCGTCTGCTTTGTTAGGTAGATATTTTTATCTTTACATGTGAAGAAACAGGTTTAGAGAAGTTAAGGAATTTACCCAACATCACAGCTATTTGGGGAGCCATGATGGGAGCTGAAGTCGGCTTGGCTCCAAAGCCAGTGTTATGACTACTTTGTCAAACCTGCCAGTCTTGTGTGCTGTGCTTTTGCTTCTGATGCCTGGTAGGCAATGGAGTAGTGTAATTCACAAATTAAGACTGTAGTTACCTCTTTCGTTGGGAATTCAAGCTCAACATTTGCGAATTATTCTGTGGGAAAAAGCAGCCCTGAACAGTTAGTTACATGAGAGCACAGAGAACTCTCCTGGATGTGAAGTAGGTAACTGACATCCAAAGTAAATTACCTTTCATTTACATGGGCAGTAGCCCCTTTCTTCAGTAAAAGTTAATCCAGAGGAAAAATTAATCCAGAGTTCTAGCTCACAGAGGGATTCTAACCCTCGGCACAGAGGGATTCTCACAGAGGGATTCTAACCCTCAGCACATTACTTAATCCAGGACAAAAGATCGCCTTTGTGCTAAGACAAAGGCAAACAAAGTTTATGGTTTTAGGCTGGGTGCAGTGGCTCATGCCTGTAATCCCAGCACTTTGGGAGGCCGAGGCAGGCAGATCGCTTGAGGTCAGGAGTTCGAGACCAGCCTGGCCAACATGGTGAAACCCTGTCTTTACCAAAAAGACAAAAATTAGCAGGGTGTTGTGGTGCACGCTTGTAATCTCAGCTACTTGGGAGGTTGAGATAGGAGAATTGCTTGAACCTGGGGAGTAGAGGTTGCAGTGAGCCGAGATTGCCCCACTGCACTCCAGCCTGGGTGACAGAGTGAGAACCTGTCTCAAAAAAGTTTATTGTTTTAAATTAATTTTCTCTCCATTTCCCAGCAAATGCTTAGATGTTTTTTAAAGAAAATTCTGTGCTGTTTTTCTTTATAGTTGAAAATATTCAGGGAGCAGGTGGCAGTCCTGTTTCCTGGGAACATTTCTTTCACTCCTTGATGCTTTATCATGAACACCTTCGGAAGGATCTTCCAAGTGCAGATAGCGTTCAGTACCGTCACCTTCCTTCCCGTGGCATCACCCAGAAGGAGCAGGACGGATTGATTGCTTTTTTGCAGCTCACATCTACCATCATTACTTGGGTGGGTAACTCATCCCCAGCATCATTTTATTTTTATGATAGCACAGTAGCATTTTAAGAGCCCCAAACATTTTCTTTTAATTTAAGAGTAATAAACTTAGCCTATATAGATAGACAGATATATAGCATTCTGCCCTTAAGTGTTTTTGTTTTTTGATCTCTAGAGGGTGTAAGTTGTGGTAGCCCTGCTCATTGGCATAATCTTAGTATAAAAATAATAGCCTGAGCCTAAAAGAAAATAGTCAGAAGGGCAAATTAGAACCGGTTGTTGGATGCATATGCTTCTAGGTTTCCAGCATAGGTGTAGAGGTATATGTGTGCATTTATGTGTGTATACATAAAGAATATTGTAATTAAAAGTTATTTACTGAATTATTTTTCCTCTCCTTATGCCAAACCATTTTACCTGCCACTACCAAATTGGTCTTTGTAAAAAACATTATTTTCATGACTGTATGTAATTTCCCAACTCGGAAATATCTTTTAGTTATGTCTATTGTTCACTAGAATAGTCTGACATTCTCTCTGAAGGGAAGGAATAGGAACTTCTAAGTTTTTGGCTTTTCTAATAGTACTTAACATTATTAGGCATCAAAATGTCAGTTATTAACTATTTCTCACTGAATTAAAATGGAGATGGGAGGGGAGGATAGGGAAAGGTTAGTTAACATACAAAGTTACACACAGAGAAGAAGAAAGTTCTAGTGTTCTATGGCACTACAAGGTGAATATAACTGGCAGTAATTCATTGTATATGTTCAAAAGCCAGAAGAGAGGATTTTGAATGTTCCCAACACAAAGAAATGAGAAATGTTAGATGATGGATATCCTAATTACCCTGATTTGATCATTACATATTGTATCATGTATCAAAATATGACTCTGTACCCGTAAATATATATAGTTATTACATATCAACTAAAAATGAAAAAAAGTTATGATACTTGATACTGTATATCTCCATTTTTTTTTAAAAAAAGGACAAGATTTTTTTTCATTCATACTTTATATTATAGTATAATATATTGTTCCAGAAGGGATTTAAGATGCCTAGGTAAGATTTATCCAACCCTTGCAGACCATTTATCTCTGTTTGTATTATTTCTCATACTTGGAACTGCAAAAGTAATTCTACAAAGTCTATTTCTCCTCCAGTTTTTTACTTTGAATGAATGAGTGACCTGATTTGATGTGTTGGTAGACTTCAAACATAAATGATACGCTTATTTTTGTTTTAGTATATATTAAACCTATGAGGACTCAGTATAAATGATAGCAATTTAGATGATTGCTGGTCATTTTCTTAACTTTTAAAAATGGAAAGTCTTGTTCTTTTTGTGTCAATTCTTAGAGTGAAAATGCTCGCTTGGCACTCTGTGAACACCCTCAGTGGACCCCTGTTGTGGTGATTCTGGGACTCCTCCAATGCAGTATTCCCCCTGTCCTAAAAGCTGAGCTACTGAAGACACTCGCAGCTTTTGGAAAATCTCCTGAAATTGCTGCTTCCCTCTGGCAGTCATTGGAATACACTCAGGTAGGGCTCTGAAGTCCCATATTTATATTATCCCAATGTGGAAAGTTGGGCTTGATAATCCCGTAGAAGCAAGAGCATTCGATTGGAATTTATAGTACATCATGAACATCCCCACTAGAGTTACGGTTTAGGGACTGAGCATAGCAACAGAAACTAATAGACTTGGGATTTTTTCTTAGTTTGGTTGATAACTTCACTAGGTTACCAGAGATTGGTTCTTCATGTACTGTACCTCTCTGAAGACCTTATTTTTCAATGTCTATAAGATATTATTAGATGGACAGAATTCCTCCACTCTGTCTTTAAACCAGGCTGATGTAAGCCCTCACAAGTCACCTGCACTCATTAAATGTGAGGAATGTTTGTTTTTCTTATCTGCTCTTTCCTGCCCTATACCAGAAGAGTGAAGTATCTCTATATAGCTACCTGGTCACTGGGGTTGTTTTTCCATTAAAGGGCAGGTGTAACTGTCAAGTTTGCACGTAATTTTTTTTTTTTTTAAGACAGGGTCTCGCTCTGTTGGCAAGGATGGAGTGAGTGCAGTTGTGTGATCTCAGCTCACTGCAGCCTCCACCTCCCAGGTTCAAGTGGTTCTTGTGCCTCAGCCCCCTGAGTAGCTGGGATTACAGGCTTGCGCTACCACACCCTGCTAATTTTTGTATTTTTAGTAGAGATGGGGTTTTGCCATGTTGTCCAGGCAGGTCTTGAACTCCTGGCTTCAAGTGATCTGCCCTCCTTGGCCTCCCAAAGTGCTGGGATTACAGGTGTGAACCACCACACCTAGCCTGCAGAGAAATTTTAACAGCATTTAGAATACTTTTTATTGGTGTTTATGAAGGTTTATTTCCAGGACCATAAACTTAACTTTGGGCAGAATGGGAATGTGACAGTTGGATTTTTTGACTTCTGTACCCTGAGGGAATGTACCTTTGCTGATGTGGGGAAGTAAATGGATGATATAATGTTTAAAGTCTCCTTAACTTCAAAATTATTAACATTCTTTTCTCTAAAGATAAGCTCCGTTAAAAATTTTCTATCAGGTGTAATTATTTTATATGTGATAAAATAAAAAAGGAAAATATGGATGTGCTTTATAGACGTATCTCTAGGAAAATGGTTAGGTGGGATATGTATATCTGTCTTGGAAGTAATACAACTTAAGAGAGTCTGAGATTCTAACTCATTACTCATAGAAGCAAAATTTTTTTTTTTTTTTAAGATGGAGTTTTGCTCTTGTTGCCCAGGCTGCAGTGCAATGGTGTGATCTTGGCTCACTGCAACCTCCACCTCCTGGGTTCAAGCGATTCTCCTGCCTCAGCCTCCCAAGTAGCTGGGATTATAGGCATGCACCACCACACCTGGCTCATTTTATATTTTTAGTAGAGACGGGGTTTCTCCATGTTGGTTAGGCTGGTCTTGAACTCCCAGCCTCAGGTGATCTGCCTGCCTCGGCCTCCCAAAGTGCTGGGATTACAGGCATAAGCCACCACGCCCAGCCGGAAGCAACCATTTTGAAGCAGTGAAATACTCTAGATTATTTTCTAACATATGTATCCTGAAGATGTTATTGATACTTTGTTAACATAATAATTAACAGAGTTGGGGTTTGCTGAGAGGCTGAGTAACTTTTGGCTTACTATTGATACTTCACCTTTTAATTCTTGAGTGTTCCAATACTTACTAGTGTCTTACAGGCTTAGTGCTTCTTTACACCTGAAATCAAATGTGATTGGGTTTAGACATTTGTATCCTTAGAGCAACACTATTGTTTTTGAAGGATTCTACCTAATTAGTATGCTTTTGATTTGCAAGAAAGTAAAGTATCATGACAGTAGCATTATTTATTATACCATAAACTACTTAGGCCCATATCAAGGTCTGGACAGGACATCTTAAGTCAAAACTTCAGTCTCCTTTAACAAACCCGTTCTTAAGAAGTTTGTTGGCTGGGCACAGTGACTCACACCTGTAATCCCAGCACTTTGGGAGGCCAAGGCGGGCGGATCACCTGAGGTCAGAAGTTTGAGAACAGCCTGGCCAACATGGTGAAACCTTGTCTCTACTAAAAATACAAAAAAAAAAAAAAATTAACTGGGTATGGTGACACATGCCTGTAATCCCAGCTACTTGGGAAGCTGAGGCAGGAGAATTGCTTGAGCCCAGGAGACGGAGGTTGCAGTGAGCCGAGATCATGCCTCTGTACTCCAGCCTGGCCGACAGAGCGAGACTCTGTCTCAAAAGAAAAAAAAAGGAAAAAAAAAAGTTTACTTTTTGGGTTTTTTGTGCCATCCGTAGGATTAGTTAACAGTCCAGTATCTTGAACACTGGTGAGATTTCATACCGTAAATCCTTTTTAAAGATTCATTTCCTAGAATATCTGAGAGGAAATTTGCTGAAAAGTCTTGTGTGCTCTTAGAAACTACCAATTTTCAGAACCCCAGGCAGTCAAAAGTTCTGTCGCAACCTGACAGAACTGCTAATGAAAGTCCATCCAGGGACTAATTGATTGTCATTTTGATGGACATTGTGAGATCTGTGGGTCCAGTGGGTGAGATATGTGACTATTATATTGCAAAGCCACTAATATTCATTGATGAATAAGGAGTGCTTCTGACATCTACTTCTTACTATTTTAAGATACTGCAGACTGTGAGGATTCCAAGCCAGAGGCAAGCTATTGGTATTGAGGTAAAGTTTTCCTTTTAGTTTAAATGCTAATTCATTCATGCATGTAATGATAAGTCTATGAATCATTCTTACCCTTTTACGTTTCCATAATTTTCAAATTTAATGTATTTTTATTTGAAGGGTTTTCTAATCAGTGTTGAAATAGAGATGAAACTTTTAATAAAAGGAACCAAAATATTTAGTGTTTCAGAGTTAGAAAAGGATATTACATGGCAGCCATCCAAATGGAAAGTTCTTGATTTTAACTCAATTTAATTAGATTACTTGAGTCAACCTGAGATGAGAATTGTTTTCTTTTCTCTCTAATTCTCCCTCTCTTTTAAAAGAAACATTAAAGATTTCTGTTTTTAATTCAAGTTTGGGGACAATAAGTGGGAATTTGGAGTTCTTCCATCTGATTCATCTGGATTCATATAATACTTTTTTATCTTTTCCTCTAAATGAAAAACAGAAATATCTGTTATGTCTTTTGGTGTGAGTTAGCACTATTAATAAGTTAATGTCTGCATAATACTCTGCACTTCATAGCTAATAGTTTTTATTACCGTGTTTTCTTTCTTTTTATTTGGAAGGTTGAACTAAATGAAATAGAATCCCGGTGTGAAGAATACCCGTTGACTCGGGCCTTTTGCCAGCTTATTAGTACCCTGGTGGAGAGCTCATTTCCTTCTAATTTGGGTGCTGGACTGCGGCCCCCTGGCTTTGACCCTTATTTGCAGTTCCTTAGAGACTCTGTGTTTCTACGATTCCGTACGAGAGCTTACCGGAGAGCAGCTGAAAAGGTTATGTTCAGAGAAAAACTTTATCTCCTTATGCATTTCCTGCTTTTCTTTTATCAAAAGTATATGGTGCTAAATTCGTGTTAGCTTTTGAAAGGGAGTAAAATTCACAGTCTTTATTTTGAAATATCTATGGTCTGATTAGTTTATGTGCACTAAAAAATAAATTTGATCATGAAAACTCAAGCACTGACATTAGTCATCAGTAATCTAATCGATAGGAGTTCATATTCAGATCCTTTTTGACTAAAATGGAACAAAAAGTGTCACGTTTGTTGGAAACACACTACTACTGCTAATTGGAATGGTTTAGGTTAGGGATTGAAATAAGTTTAAACTTGCACACCAGTTTCTATTGATTAGTGGCACTGGGTTGTGGAGTATTGGCTTAGGGGGAAGGAGTATTATAATCGTTTAGGCATGTCTGCCATGGATGGAGGCTGAGAGAGCACTGATCTTTGTGACACATTTGCTCTAGTTGCAAGACAGTAACCACTGAGCTTATATATATCATTTTTTATAATTCCAATATTACCATGAGGCAGGTACTATTTAATATTCCCATTTTACAGATGGAGGCTTAGCAAGGTTAAGGAACTTGCCTAAGGTCCAGGACCAGGATTTGAACCTAGGACTCTGATTCCAGATCCAAGCTCATAACCACTAAGCTATGTAAGAGACTCTTCTAGGTTCTGATGTAATTCACGTTAGTCTATAATACTGTTTATTAACCTTAAATAATACTCTTGGTTGTATCTTATAGGAACATTTCTGCTTTATTTTGGTAGTTGGCTGTTTTTGACCCTGTTGGGTTTTTTTGTGTTGTATTAATGATGATAAACATAATTTAGTTAATGCAAATTTGGAGAAATTAGGAAAATATAAAAAATAAAAGAAAATGGCCAGGTACAGTGGCTTACGCCTGTAATTCCAGCACTTTGAGAGACCGAGACGGGTAGATCACTTGAAGTCAGGAGTTCCAGACCAGCCTGACCAAACTGGTGAAACGCTGTCTCTACAAAAATAGAAAAATTAGCTGGGCATGGTGCTGCACAGCTGTAATCCCAGTCACTCAGGAGGCTGAGACAGGATAATTACTTGAACCGGGGAGGCAGAGGTTGCAGTGAGCCGAGATCATGCCACTGCACTCCAGCCTGGGCGGCAGAGCGAGACTCCATCTGAAAAAAAAAATATATATATATATTTTTATATGTGTGTATGTTTATATATGTATGTGAAGAAATTATATCATCCTTAATTTTGTTGCCAAAGGAAGAATAACTACTTTTAGTCTTTTTCTTATGCCTGTACACTTAATTAACATTTGAGATAATTAGTTATATTACTTTGTATTTCTTTTTTATCCACTTAGCATCATGGGGATTTTTTTTCATGTCCTAGGATATTCTTTGAAAATAGCCTTTTTAGGCTGGGTGTGGTGGCTGACACCTGTAATCCCAGCACTTTGGGAGGCCAAGGCGGGTGGATCACAAGGTTAGGAGATCAATACCATCCTGGCTAACACGGTGAAACCCCGTCTCTACTAAAAATACAAAAAAGTTATCTGGGCATGGTGGCGGGTGCCTGTAGTCCCAGCTTCTCGGGAAACTGAGGCAGGAGAATGGCGTGAACCTGGGAGGTGGAGCTGGCAGTGAACCGAGACCACACCACTGCATTCCAGCCTGGGTGACAGATCAAGACTCTGTCTCAAAAAAAAAAAAAAAAAGAAAATAGTCTTTTTAGTGACTGCATAAAACCTATTACTTGTATCTAGCATAGTTTATTCACTGACCTGTCATTGGATATAGCTTGTTTTTGATATTTAGACACAAATAATTGAAGTTCTTTTTTTTATCAATTGCATTAGAATTTTGGCTTGCCAGGTTGTAAAAATGAACACTGAGATGGAGTATAAATTTAGCTCTAGAACTACCTTGTTGACATATATTTCCTGATGCGAAGAAAACAGTAACAGCAACCATGCCTCACGAATAAAGTCATTTCAGATGAATAATGAGTGCTGATAATTACAGCACTCATTTCATTGAAATGTTCTGGTACTTTTTTTACAGTTGTTTTAAATGCCTTATATGCTTTTTCTTAAAAAGATCATTGTGATCTGAGTGTTTAGAGCATTAGTCAGCCATATTCTCTCCAGATGCCATCACTTTTCACCCATGCAGAGCCACACTTCAAGTGTTGCTGCTTTTCCCTAGCTGCCATTCTTTCAGTTCCACCCCAACTTACTCTAAAAAATTTTCCCTCAATTTTGTGAATTTGTTTTACTTGAAAGTGTTCTTAATTTATATGACTATTTTAGGACACTAGCTGCTCACACAAACAATGCTTTGGATTGAGATAAATAACAAGGTGTTAGAGGCAATCAGTATGTTTACCGGTCCTAAATCCATTTTATGTGGTAATATGCCTTTTTTATTTAAATAAATTTTTTTGAAAATTTTGGAAACTGCAAAACAGTGAATAATATAAAAATAATGAAAAAGTCACTTTATAGTCCCATTTTCTAACTCAGCCTTGATACAAGTAATGTGCAGTGGAAATAATAATTTTAAAATAGTAATTCAAAAAACCACCCTGTCTACAGTGACCAACACAGTCTTATTAAAATTCTATGTAGTGGATTTTTTAAGCAAAGTTTTAATTTTACTGGCAATACGGTTGTATATAATTTTTTTGGCATAGGTATTTTTCTTTACTGGTACATAGCTTTTAAATACATTTTGAACAAGAAGGCGATAATGGGATTATTTGGGGCAAGCCTACCAGTGATTGTGTCTTCTTACCTTCTTTGACTATAGCCATGGATGGAACCCTGGTCTAAGAACAAGAAGGCCTGGGCTCGACTTTCAGCCTGTTTGCTGCCAGACTTTATGGTCTTGGGGAATTCATTCACTGCTTTGAGCTTCACTTGCTTCACTTATAAGGAGTTTAGATGAGGTGATTTCTCAGATTCCATGCAGCCGAGCCTCTTAGAGAAAATGTGAAATATTTGGCACTTGAAAAGTGTCCAAATTTGACGTTTAATTATAAATTGACTATGACTAGATACTAAATGTTGTCAATGTATTAATGAATTCCAAACATCTCCTATAAAAATATATCTTTAAGAATAATGAATTAAAAATATTTTACCTTGAAAATGAGCCAATTCATTATCTTTTAGCAAAATAAAGCAAAATAAATTGGGATTTCTATATTGCTTAGCCTAAGTGAATAAAGTAGATTAGAAATTTCACTCATTTACTAGAAAAAGAAGGGGAAAGAGGGAAAAGCCTTGCA
This sequence comes from Colobus angolensis palliatus, assembly GCF_000951035.1. Classification (NCBI taxonomy): domain Eukaryota; kingdom Metazoa; phylum Chordata; class Mammalia; order Primates; family Cercopithecidae; genus Colobus; species Colobus angolensis. Next base: position 3,662,021 of record NW_012115154.1, read on the forward strand.
AGGCCACCACCTTGGTCTGTTTTATTGTTGTTGACATATTTGTATCTTTCTATAGTGGGAAGTTGCTGAGGTGGTTTTGGAGGTGTTTTATAAATTGCTCAGAGATTATGAGCCTCAGCTTGAAGATTTTGTAGACCAGTTTGTGGAACTACAAGGTAATTTAATTCTGTCACTTTCAAATAAGGTATCAATTATTTATAATTTATAAATTATGGCTATGTGATACATACATTTAAAATTATACTTTTAAATTAGAATTTAATCTTTTGTTTCATTGTTTTAATCATTTTAATTTTTCTGTTCAAGAGAAAAAATTATTGAATGGAAGATCAAGAACACTGCATTACAGTTTCTTTAATGAGTTAACAGAATAGTTGACTAACTGCTTCATGCAGATTCGCCCTTAGGAGAATTACTACTGTGTTTTTAAATTGAAACTTGCCTTTATCTATTTAGATGCCATCTAATTTATAAGTCTCATACATTTCATGTAAATCAAGGGTGTGACAAAAATACTAACCCATCATCTCTTGGAATATGTTATGTTCTATTTAGGAGAAGAAATCATAGCCTATAAGCCACCTGGATTTAGTCTGATGTATCATCTGCTGAATGAGTCACCAATGTTGGAGCTTGCTCTCAGTTTACTGGAAGAAGGAGTTAAGCAGCTTGACACCTATGCCCCCTTTCCTGGTATATCCTTAAAAGGCTTCATGTCTTGCAAACAGTTTTGATGTTTTCATCTTTTGTAAACTGAGAATTTGAAATAGATGATCTCTGAGGTCATTTTTCCCTGTAAGATTCTCTGTATCTGAAGTGGTGTTTTCAATGAATCATTTAAACGAGAGTGTATTATAAGTAAAAACAGACTAAAGTACAGAGAGATTCTCAGTGTAACTGTGTTTCACTGCAGGGTCTTTTGTAAGTAAAGTGATCTTTCTATCATTTTTAACATCTTTAACATCCCCAACTTTAAAGTACTTTTTTGTCCATCGCCCCCCCTCCCTCCCCATAATGTTTTTAAAAGCACTTACTATAGTGCCTGATAGTGGTCAATAAATTTTACTTGTTATTATTACCACTAATTATTATTTATTGAGTGCTTACTATGTATTTGGCTCTTTTAAAAGCACATTGCATATATTAATGCATTCAATCTATTCAAAAATGTGTTAGATCTTATTATTTTCATTTAAAAAATAAAGAAGCTGAAATACAAAGAAGTTACACTGGCTTTCCCTAGCAAGTGTGGGAACTGGGATTTGAACCTAGTCAGTTTGGCTCCAGAGCTCATGCTTTTTACCATGATGCTATATTACCTTTACTTAATGTGGCTATGATCAAAATAAGAAAAGAGATTCTAAACATATGAACAATAACTGTATAGTCAGAATATACAGGTAAGAAGCTATAAGAAGAATTAGGCCACAGTTTTAAATTTGGTCGGTAAGATTATGGGTGATCCTTCTTTGTTTTCTGCTTTATTTTCCACAATGATTTTGTCTTACTTTAGATCAGAGTTTCTCAATTTTGGCACCATTGACATTTTGGGCTGAATAATTCTTTTTTGTGGATGATGTCCTGTGTATCGTAAGCTGGATGCCAGTAGCACATTTCCAGTTATGATAACTAGAAGTGCCTCCAGACATTGTCAAATGTCCCTTGGGGCTCAATCACCCCATTCTGAGAACCATTGCTCTAAACAATAAGGGAAAAGATAAAGGAGAAGTGACTTGAGAATCCATTCCATGGAAGTATTCTGGATTGCAAAATAACCATAACTTGCCTAGATGAGTGGTTTTGTGAGGTTGGAGTTGAAAGTTTGAAACAATGAGAGCTTAAGTCTCTAGGTTTTGCTGCTGAAAGTTGGAAACAAGAGTCTAAATCTCTAGATTTGAAAATCTAAAACTTGTCATTTGTTTTGTTTTCCCAAGAATTGACTGAGTTTTTAAGATAAATTTAGAACTTTCTAACTTTATTTTTGGTTGATAGGGAAAAAACACCTGGAGAAAGCAGTACAACATTGCCTTGCACTTCTCAATCTTACTCTGCAAAAGGAAAATCTTTTTATGGACCTTCTAAGAGAAAGTCAACTGGCTCTAATAGTCTCTCCTTTAGAACAGCTTTTGCAGGGAATTAATCCCAGAACTAAGAAGGCAGATAATGTGGTAAACATTGCCAGGTAAGTTACCTTTGTAGGTAGAGAAATGAAATAGACATTCTAGCTTTGATTTTCAAATCTGGTTAGATATCTAGTGCCTTACTTTTTTTTTCTTTTTGCCTTATTTTCCTTTTTTTTTGAGACAGAGTCTCGCTCTGTCGCCCAGGCTGGAGTGGAGTGGCATGATCTCAGCTCACTGCAACCTCCACCTCCTGGGTTGAAGTAATTCTCCTGCCTCAGCCTCCTGAGTAGCTGGGATTACAGGTGAGCACCACCATGCTCGGCTAATTTTTGTATTTTTAGTAGAGACAGGGTTTCACCATGTTGGTCAGGCTGGTCTCGAACTCCTGACCTCATGATCCGCCCGCCTCAGCCTCCCAAAGTGCTGGGATTATAGGCGTGAGCCACCGCGCCTGGCCTCATTTTACTCTTGCCTTCTCTAGCTACCCTGATATTAATTACTCTGAACTTTACAATTTCTTCTCTTCCATGTTCTAAAAATCCAAGTCTTTTTTTTTTTTTTTGGAGACAGAATTTCGCTCTGTCACCCAGACTGGAGTGCAGTGGTGCAATCTTGGCTCACTGTAACCTTCGCCTCCCAGGCTCAGGTGATTCTCCCACCTCAGCCTCCCAGGTAGCTGGGACTACAGATGTGCACCTCCACACCCAGCTAATGTTTGTATTTTTAGTAGAGATGGGCTTTCACCATATTGGCCAGTCTGGTCTCAAACTCCTGACCTCAAGCAATCTGCCCACCTCAGCCTCCCAAAGTGGTGGGATTACAGATGTGAGCCACCGTGCCCACCCAAAATCTCTAAGTCTAAAATGACAATATTGTCTATCTCCTGTAGGGAAACTAGGTGTTTGGAGGATAGGGCTGGACAGGAAGCAAACTTGTCACAGAAAACTTGAGCTTTCTGGTGGTTTGATGTTCCATGGCTTGTAGAAGCATCACCCTGATCTCTGCTTTCAGTGCTGCATGGCATTTTCCCTGTGTGTGTATGTTTGTGTCTGAATTTACCCGTTTTATGAGGACACCAGTCATATTGTATTAGGGCCCTCCTTAATGACCTCGTCTGAACTTCTTTGACTATGTATGCAAAGACCCTACTTTCAGATAAGGTCACTGGGTTAGCCAGACTTTACATAAGGATTTTGGGGCCAGGGACATGATTCAACCCCTAACAGACTGCATCTGTTTAGAAGGGGACAGCTTTTTCTGATTTACCTCAAAGTGCTGTATGGGCAGGGGAAGCCCTGGTTCTGAATTTTCTTTATTGGGAATAGTGAGACACCAAAAATTTTATCACTGTTCCTCAAATGTTTTCTTTTTTTAAAGATACCTATATCATGGCAATACTAATCCAGAATTGGCTTTTGAAAGTGCCAAGATCCTCTGTTGTATCTCTTGCAACTCTAATATTCAGATAAAGTTGGTTGGAGATTTCACACATGACCAGGTAACTGATTTTGTTGTTGTTGTTGTTTTTTGGTGCATTGTGCATTTTGACTATATATGAAAGTTACAGTGTCTATAGAGGAATCATATTCTTGGCTGTGGAAAAATTCATTAAGAGTAAGTATATTTCTGTAGGATGGGTGAAAACCTATCCACGAACTTGGCTATGACTTATCTTTGAAGATGATGCTATTGGCAGTGTTACTGCATGTATTATAGTATGTGGCTGTATAGCCTAACACGACCACTGCTACTCTAGGCATGTTTAAAATTATTAGGTTTGCTGTAACTTGTTTGTTTACTGCTTCGACCTGTCAGTTGCCTGTGTTCTAAGTGAGCCTCTGCAGTTCTGAATATCTCGTTGTCGTAAGTTGTCTACTTCACTGGTTTTCTTGTGATCCACCTGTGTGTCACTTCATTTGATAACACTGCGGAGTGTTTTTAGGAGTTCCTCTTTTTATTCAATTTATAATAGTTCTGTTCACTGAATACCTACAATTGCTGAATCTGCTTTTTTTCTGTATGAACATTTCATCCCATTGTCTTTATGTTGGCAGTCACTGCTTTAGCTAGTTGAAGAATTTTTATTTTTCTTCTTTTGAGACAGGAATTCGCTCTGTCACCCAGGCTGGAGTGCAGTGGCACAATCTCAGCTCATTGCAGCCTCTGCCTCCAGGCTCAAGTGATCCTACAGGCGCATGCTACCACACCCAGCTAGTTTTTTTGTATTTTTTTGTAGAGACAAGGTTTTACCATGTTGCCCAGGCTGGTCTTGAATTTTAGAGCTCAAGCAGTGTGCCCACCTCGGTCTCCCAAAGTGCTGGGATTACAGGCGTGAGCCACCGTGCCTGGCCTCGTTGAAGGATTTTGTTGTGTAGTCCTTCATAGAGTCCCTATTTTGAAATAAGGACTCTTCTGACATGTTGATGGCACAGATCTTTTGTGTTATAGTCCCTCACATCTAGTACCTTTAGCATCCCTAGATGCCACTATCTGTCAGTAGTAACCTCTAGTTGTGATTACTTAGATGACTCCACTTATTTCTAAGTTCCCTTTGGAGTGGTGGTACCACCTAGCATGAGAACCACCATAAGTGTAAATCTCATCTGTGGCTTATGGATGAGGTTTATGAAACCATGTGATAATCGGGGGATACTAAAGGTTTTTGATGTGCTGATTTTTTTGGTCGATTTTGGTATAAATTATTATTGCTGATTTAACATCCTCCTAGATTATTAAAGGCAAAATCAGCTCAGAAATAGAAAACGAGTGATAAGTAATACATTTCTAAAGAGAGAAGATGAAAATTTTATTTTACGTTTTAGTTAAGATCTCATAACATTGACTGTATAACGAAGAGCTCAGTAAACAGCAGTTTCATGTGATTTTTTTTAACTAGCTTGGTTCTTTGGGAAATCAAGGAAAATTAGGAAGCAAGTTTTGAAATCAATAAATTTATAAAACTTTTGTTTCTTATTTGTATAGAGAGTTAAATTATGGCAACTTAAGGCACTGAGTTTTCTACTAAAAATGTAACTAAAACGTAAATACCTAAGCAGATTTGCCTATTTTTCTTTATGGATGAATGTTTATACATATATCAATCATAGTTTTTCTAATATTTAGAAACCTGTAATAATTTGTAATTTTTTACCTTCATGTTACTTCAGAGTATAAGTCAGAAACTAATGGCTGGATTTGTGGAGTGTTTGGATTGTGAAGATGCAGAAGAATTTGTACGTCTGGAAGAGGGTATGCCTTAGATTAATGTGCATACATGCATTCTTTTACTTTTTATATATGCTTAATTTAAAGAAAACACTTGTAATTGTTAACTGTTTAGTGATGGTGTAAGAGAAATTGAGAATTTGCTAGAATACAGGTTGAGAATACAAAATTCAGAATAAAATCTGAAACCTTGTGAGCACCACCAACTTGACTCTCAAAGGAAATGCTCATTGGTTCATTTTGGATTTTGGATTTTTGGATTAGGGATGCTCAACCTGTATAATGCAAATGTTCTAAAATTCAAAAAATCTGAAATCTGAAGCACTTCTAGTCCCACACATTTCAGATAAAGGGTACTCAACTTGTAAATTTATAAGGTTTTTAGGATTCCTCTTTAAATAAATCTGAAATGAATGTGATAGATAATCAGGCAAATGATCTAAAGAAAACATGGAGGTTTGGAATACAAGTTTTGTATTTTTCATTTGACTTACGTTATCTTTCCATTGTTTTGTAATTTCTGCATTAAGGGTCAGAACTTGAAAAGAAATTAGTTGCAATTCGTTATGAAACAAGAATTCACATCTTGAATCTTCTCATTACCTCTCTGGAATGCAATCCACCCAATCTTGCTCTCTACTTATTGGGCTTTGAATTGAAGAAACCTGTCAGTACTACAAATCTACAAGATCCAGGTATAGCCTAAGACATAAAGGCATTTCTTTCCATCCATATTTGTGTATCCCAGGGGTCATTTATTGCATTCTGGGCTCATGGGATAATTCATTCAAAGAAAAAGTGTATGAAAGGTAAGGTGATGGATGGGTCAGTCCTTAGGGCTTAGAACAACCTGGACAAACTGAGCTATAGAGAATCAGCCTTTATCAATTTTCCATATCAGTATTTGAAAGAGTGTTTACAGTACAGCATATATTTATAGAATTTAACTTTTGAAAAGACAGTCTAAGATTTTAATGCAGAAATTCTAAAAGAAAAGTTGAATTTCTTTTTGGTTTAATGTAGGAGTGTTAGGTTGCCCTCGGACATGCCTTCACGCCATCCTAAACATCTTGGAGAAAGGAACGGAAGGGAGAACAGGCCCAGTGGCAGTGCGAGAATCTCCTCAACTTGCTGAGCTGTGTTACCAGGTACACAGAAAGCTGGGTTTTATGGTACTTAATAGAAGAAACTTGACCAGGTGCATGAGTACACCACAGATATGACAGTATAACAGTAGGACTTAGTTGAAATGAGTTCATTTAGCAGTTTGACGTTTCATTTGTGGATAAAATCCATAAAGCACAAACCCCAAGATCTTATAGATCCAAATCTTATGTTAATCACTTGAAAAATGGAGGAAATAGATTTTTGTGATGGATTTTTACCAGCAGTGTAGAAACTTTTCAACAGTGCTGTGTTTAAAGTAGCTCCTTCTGATGGGTCAGAAGACCTCTGGTTCCCATCTCTACCCCATGACAGGCAAAGTCACCTTGGGCATGGCATGAAACATCTCTGAGTCAGAGTTTTTCAATCTGAAATGGACTGTTGAGAGACTTCAATGAGAATGTAAGTGAAAGCACTTTTTTTTTAAGATGGGGTCTCACTGTCACCCAGGCTGGAGGGCAGCGGTGTGATCACAGCTCATCGCAGCCTCAGCCTCCCCTGGATCAGATGATCCTCTACCTCAGCCTTCCAAGTAGCTGGTACTATATGTGTGTCACACCATGCCTGACTAATTTTTGTGTTTTTAGTAGAGATGGTGTTTTGCCACGTTGCCCAGGCTGGGAAAGCACTTTTTTTTTCTTTTTTTGATACAGAGTTTTGTTCTGTCACCCAGGCTGGAGTACAGTGGCACGATCTCAGCTCATCGCAACCTCCGCCTCCCAGGTTCAAGCGACTCTCCTGCCTCAGCCTCCCAAGTGGGACTACAGGTGTGCACCACCATGCCCAGCAATTTTTGTATTTTTAGTAGAGACAGGGTTTTTTCATGTTGGCCAGGATGGTCTCGATCTCTTGACCTTGTAATCCACCTGCCTCCGTCTCCCAAAGTGCTGGGATTAGAGGCATGAGCCACCGTGCCTGGCCAGAAAGCACTTTTTAATAACTAAGTAAGTTAAGAAGTCCTATATACAACTATGTTAGGTGGTAGAATGTCAGATTAAGATTTAAACTATGGCCGGGCGCGGTGGCTCAAGCCTGTAATCCCAGCACTTTGGGAGGCCGAGACGGGCGGATCACGAGGTCAGGAGATCGAGACCATCCTGGCTAACACGGTGAAACCCCGTCTCTACTAAAAAATACAAAAAAACTAGCCGGGCGAGGTGGCGAGCGCCTGTAGTCCAAGCTACTCGGGAGGCTGAGGCAGGAGAATGGCGTGAACCCAGGGGACGGAGCTTGCAGTGAGCTGAGATCCAGCCACTGCACTCCAGCCTGGGCGACAGAGCAAGACTCCATCTCAAAAAAAAAAAAAAAAAAAAGATTTAAACTATAAGAGGGCTGGGCTTGGGCACGGTGGCTCATGCCCATAACCCAGCACTTTGGGAGGCTGAGGTGGTCTGGATCGCTTGAGGCCAGGAGTTGGCGACCAGCCTGGGAAACATGGCAAAACCTTGTCTCTGCTAAAAATATAAAAATTAGCTGGGCGTGGTGGCGTGTGCCTGTAATCCCAGCTACTTGGGAGGCTGGGGTATGAGAATTACTTGAACCCAGGAGGTAGAGGTTGCAGTGAGCTGAGTTCATGCCACTGCACTCCAGCTGGGTGGCAAAGTAAGACTGTCTTAAAAAAATAAAAATAAATAAATAAGTAAACTATAATGAGAACTTTCATTTTGCTTGTTCATTTTTGTTTGTTTATTGTTTTATTCATTTTATAAGTGTTTTAAGAACTAGGCTTGGCTGGGCGCAGTGACTCACGCTTGTAATCCCAGCACTTTGGGAGGCTAAGGTGGGCAGATCACCTGAGGTTAGGAGTTCGAGACCAGCCTGGCCAACATGATGAAACCCCATCTCTACTAAAAATACAAAAAAATTAGCCAGGCGTGGTTGTGGACGCCTGTAATCCCAGCTCCTCAGGAGGCTGAGGCAGGAGAATTGCTTGTACCCAGGAGGCAGAGGTTGCAGTGAACCTAGATCATGCCACTGCATTCCAGCCTGGGCAGCAAGAGGGAAACTCTGTCTCAAAAAAAAAAAAAAAAAGAACTAGGCTTTATAAGCTGTGACTAATTTCTCAATTTAAGTGTTATCCTAAATTTACATTTTTATGATAAGAAATGGCAGATCATGAGGTCAGGAGATTGAGACCATCCTGGTTAACACGGTAAAACCCCGCCTCTATTAAAAATACAAAAATTAGCTGGGCGTGGTGGCAGGCGCCTATAGTCCCAGCTACTCGGGACGCTGAGGTGGGAGAATGGCGTGAACCCGGGAGGCGGAGCTTGCAGTGAGCCGAGATCACACCACTACACTCCAGCCTGGAAGAGCAAGACCCTGTCTCAAAAAAAAAAAAAGAAATGCATCACTAACCTCTTAGTGTTACTGGCATAGAGATTTTTCTTTGTTAATCTCCTGGTTTTCTTTTTGTAATTCTTTGCTATCTTTTCTGTCCTCTGTCCAAACATCCCTTCACTGTAAGTATTGTAGCTAGGTTTTCCTATAAATCAAAATTAATTCTTCCTTAATGGGAGAATAAATTTGATGTACATATTAGCACAGATTTACAGAATTTGATATATAAGTAGAAACAATTGATAAGCTTAACACCTAGGCTAATGGCAGGTGAAGTAAATGAATGAAGCCAGGGTCCAGTTAAGAAGGGAGCAGGAGGAAGGGAGAATCTGGCAACTGGAGAGCACATGCCTTCCTACTAAACTCTGGCTTATTTTACCATGCCAGAGTGCAGGATTTGTTGGGCCAGATTGTCTGAATTTTTGTTTTTATTTATTAATTTTTAAAAGGATTTGGAAATCTGAATTTTTGTGAAAGTTGTTCTAATTTTTAGAACACTGTACTGGCCAAGGAAAACATGTCCATACCAGCAGTCTACCAGTTTATAACATACTCTCTGGTTTTTTTTGTTGTTGTTGTTGCTGTTACTGTTTTTTGAGATGGAGTCTCACTCTATTGCCCAGGCTGGAGTGCGGTGGTGCGATCTCAGCTCTCCGCAACCTCCATTGCCCAGGTTCAAGCGATTCTCCTGCCTCAGCCTCCCAAGTAGCTGGGATTACAGGCATGTGCCATCATGCCTGGCTAATTTTGTATTTTTAGTAGAGATGGGGCTTCAACATGTTGTCCAGGCTGGTCTCGAACTCCTGACCTTAGGCGATCCACCCACTTCAGCCTCCCAGAGTGCTGGGATTGCAGGCGTGCGCCACCGCGCCCAACTATAACATATGCTCTGTGACCTTGCTACTCAAATATGGCCCAGAGACCAGTATCATCAGCATTATCTCCTAGGAGCTTATTAGTGCAGAATCTCAGGCCCCACTTTAGACCCAATGAGTCAAGATCTGCATTGTTTACAGAAAGCACTGCTCCATTTATAACTAAATATACTGCTTTTACCTATATGTTTGTACTTCACCCTGCTTCAGAAAAAAAATTTAAACCTGTAAGTAAGAAGAGCTTGTTAGTTTAAATAAATCTGATCGTAGGAAAGGGAAATGGTCCTTATTGATACCTTCCTTGTCCTGCAACACAAAGTCTTCTGGGTGAAGAAGCTGAGACCAGGCCTGGTGCTTTTGCCCTCTTTTCTTTAAGAACGGAGATTTCTTCTACCTGGTCTTGGAAACCAGGAAGGATATAGGCCACATCTTAGTAAAATGGCTTGCAGTGCTTTTTGAACTCACTTTTTGTGTCCTCCTCTTCTTGTTTTTTTGGTGGGGGAGGGGGGTTGGGGGACAGAGTCTTGCTCTGTCACCTAGGCTGGATTGCAGTGGTGTGGTCTTGGCTCACTGCAACCTCCGTCTCCCAGGTTCAAGCGATTCTGGGGCCTCAGTCTCCCAAGTAGCTGGGATTACAGGCGTCCCCGGGCCACCACGCACGGCTAATTTTTGTATTTTTAGTGGAGATGGGGTTTCCCCATGTTGGCCAGGGTGGTCTCAAACTCCTTACCTCAGGTGATCCGCCTGCCTCGGCCTCCCAAAGTGCTGAGATTACAGGCGTGATTCTCTGTGCCCGGCATTTCTCTTCTAATCGTATTATTTCTTCCACATGTTAGAGTATCTTCTTGTGTTTTCTTAACTTACCCAGTAATACACCTAACTGATTTTGTTTTGAGAAGTTCAGTATTAGCTTTTTAAGTTTTTGTTTGTTTATAGAATATCAAAACAGTATCAAAACTGAAAGGTCAATGTACATCTGTAGCAGAACTGCTTACTCTTTCCCCTGTCTTCTCTCTTTCTCTTTGTGTATATACATTGTTTATAGTTGTATTTAGTATACATGAAATTTTGTGCCCTTTTTACTCCTTCTCTCTGTATAAACTTTCTGTGCTGCAACAATGTGAATTACATTCAGGTTGTTTCCAGTTTTTTTTTTTTACTCAGCTCTGGCGAACAAAAATCAGCCAGGCGTTGTGGCATGTGCCTGTAATCCCAGCTACTTGGGAGACTGAGGCGAGGTTGTAAATAAATAAATTACCTTTGGTTGTTTTATATTTTTCTTAAGAATATATTTCCAGGTGGGCGTGGTGGCTCACACCTGTAATCCCAGCACTTTGGGAGGCTGAGGCGGGTGGATCACGAGGTCAGGAGATCAGGACCATCCTGGCTAACATGGTGAAACTCCATCTCTACTAAAAATGCAAAAACCAAAAATTAGCCAGGCGTGGTGGTGGGTACCTGTAGTCCCAGCTACTTGGGAGGCTGAGGCGGGAGAATGGTGTGAACCCAGGAAGTGGAGCTTGCAGTGAGCTGAGACCATGCCACTGCACTCCAGCCTGGGTGACAGAACGAGACTGCATCTCAAAAAAAAAAAAAGAGAATGTATTTCCAGACAAGGATTCATAGTCATTTCTTGTTATTCACAGTAGTTGTGTTTTATAAAGTCATTGTGAACACTGAATTGGTGAATTCACTGGCCCTGTGGAAAATACAGGCTAGGATTCCTACAAGTTTCTGGTTCCAACATTCTTGTCAACTGATGAATTCATAATCATGTTTTATGTGTGTTTCTGTTTAAAGATACCTTACTTCATGTAGTTGATTCATTAACATTAAACTCATAGCCAACAGCACTATAACTCAGCCTCAATGAAATGTATCTAATGTAGTATTTTATCTGAAAGGCATATCACGAGGCAGCATTTCAGCACTATGTTTGGGGGCTGTTTTAAACAGCAAAATCAACAAGCACAAAAATGCAAAAACTGTGGCACTGAATAGACCATTTAAAGGACACTTTTTATAGTATGATAGCTGGAACAGGAAAAGCATTGCTTCATTTGAGAGCATGAGAGTTGGGTGACTGCAGTTTGTAGCTATTCTACCTCCTGCACATGAAGGACCATGGAAGCACTGCAAGTGTCGATTTGGGGATTATAAATAAATTTTAGCATGTTAGGTGAATTTGCAAATATGGAATCTGAAAATAATGAAGATTGACTGTCGGGTCAAAGGCTATGAAGAGTTTGACTTTAGATTTTAATTCACAAGTAGTCATAACAATTATACTAGGTACTAATAGTGCTCAGAATAAAGATGTCTAAAGTGCCTGGTACATGGAAAACATCTAATAAATGTTCATATTAGCCACGCATGGTGGTATGCAATTACTGTAGTCCCAGCTACTCGGGAGGCTGAGCTGGGAGGATCGCTTGAGCCCAGGAGGTTGAGGCTGCAGTGAGCTGTGATTGCACCACTGTACTCCAACCTGGGTGACAGAATGAGACCCTGACTCAAAAAAAAAAAAAAAAATTTGCTGATTTATAATATGGTACCTACCTATTATCATCTTGATTTTTTTTTTTTTTAATTCCTGAAAACAGATGGACATTTTTGATTATGGGCTACTTTTATTTTTCTCACATAAAATGTCTTTTACCCTTTGACCTACTTAGATATTTATGTTATTCATATCTGTAATGGAGACCTTTATATACATTAGAACTAGTAACTTTTTCTTATATTTACTATAAGAACTTTTTTCTCTTATCTGTTCTTTTTTGCTAAATTTTTATTCAGTTTATTGTTATTTAGTGGAATTGATGGATCTTCTTTGTAATTTCTGCATTTGCTTTAGTTTCGGTAATTTTAATCTTCCTGAGGTTGAGATATAACTCATATGGTTCTCAGAAGTTATTTCCAAGTAATTTACTACTAATAAATTTTTTTTTCTTTCCTTTTTTTTTGAGACAGGGTCTTGCTCTGTCACCAGGCTGGAGTGCAGTAGCGTGATCTTGGCTCACTGCAACGTCCACCTCCCAGGTTCAAGTGATTCTTCTGCCTCAGCCTCCCAACTAGTTGGGACTACAGGCACACGCCACCATGCCTGGCTAATTTTTGTATGTTTGTAGAGATGGAGTTTCACCACGTTGAGTAAACTGGTCTCAAACTCCTGACCTCAAGTAATCTGCCCACCTCGGCCTCCCAAAGTTTTGGGATTACAGGCATGAGCCACCAGGCCCGGCCTGCTACTGATAATTAAGCTAAAATACTAAAATTTACTAATTAACTATATGTGTATGTATTCATAAGTATATTAATAATAGTTCTGTAGTAATGTCATCAACACTCAATTATATTTCAGTGTATTTTTCTTGAGCTAGGCTGCCAAGGACTGTTCATAACTCTGAGCTTCTGTTTTGTGCATCTGTTTGTTCATTTTACTTGAGTTTTGATGGGCCCTAGTTTTTCACTTAGTAGGTCTCAGTTCATATTTTGTTACCTTAATATGTGTAACACAGAAAGACTGATTCAGGGATTTTTCTTACTTTAATGCTTTAGGTCATACATCAGTTATGTGCGTGCTCTGATACGTCTGGTCCTACTATGAGGTACTTGAGAACCAGCCAGGATTTCTTATTTTCCCAGTTGCAGTATCTACCATTTTCTAAGAAAGGTAGGCCACTATTTTCACTTATTATAAGAACACATTTGTAATTCCATGTGAAGTTATTTTATTTATACAATATTTGGGGGAATTCTGTTCTAATTCAGATACTTCAGCTTCTTTGTTATTTTAGGTTCCTTTGCTCAAAGAAGCAAGATATTTTAACTGCTGGCAAAAACTTATTTAAATATAGCCTGTCAAGGATGGAATTTGATTCTCTTACAGCAAATAAAATTTAAAGATTGTGTTGAAGGGATAAGAAAATTAATGGCAATTTAAAGGTTTTGAATGAAAATTGTTTTACAGAGATTTCTGATTTTCTCTTCCCAGGCTGTTTAAAAGAAAAAAAAAATCCTGATATACTTTCGTTTCTTGTGTTTGTATTGAAACCATTTCAGGTCTTGAAATGAAAAGTTGAAAACTAATTATGGTAGAAAACAGTTTAAACTTAGTTTATTGACATGACTAACAATTATTCCAGGCTAATGAAGTGTTATCAGGATTCTACTTTATTTTCTTTTTGACCAACTTTTAACAGTTTTCTGAATTCAGATTATATTCAGACAGTCTTGGTCTATTGAGTTTTTTAAAAGTTTAGCTTGTATCATCTTTATGTTTTAGGAAATTGGGGCTCACACATGCCATAAACAAATTTCTGTTACTAGTAATTGTCAGCATTTAATTTACCTTTTAGCATAATGGTGTTAGACCTCTGAGAGCTATCTAATGGCAAGAGGTTTTTCACTTTATTTTCCTAAGTGCCTTATTTTTAGATCTGTGATTTTGTTTATGTAAGAAGCTTTTAGAAACACTCTTTTTACACCTGACTAATTAAAAATAAAAATTAACATCTTACCTATTATGGTATGTGTTTTATAAAACTTCATTTAGCTTCACCTGAAATTATTATTAGTATTACTGTTATTTGGTTAATTTTATGTTTATACTATCACAATTTAGGGTTTCAATGTCAAGCATATTAAAATAGTATTGGATTAAAAAACTCTTATGGTGGGACCAGGCACGGTGGCTCACGCCTGTAATCCCAGTGCTTAGGTAGGCTGAGACAGGAGGATCACTGAGGCCAGGAGTTCAAGTACAGCCTGGGCAATAGAGTGAGACCCTGTCTCAACAATAAAACATAAATAAATAAAAATAAAAACTACTGTATAAGTGATTCTCAGCCTTAATTAAATGTTAAACCACATCCTTAATTGAGGTATTATAAAATCATGCAATTTAAGTTTAATTTTTCTTAAGTATTTGTTTTGTGAAATCAAAACCAGACTATGATAGTTTTTGAGTTATGTATTTGAAAGTTACTTTAAAATACTGTTTTATATATCAGTGTCAAAAAACAATAGACTCAGGATCTTTGTGAAATTGAAATCAGTAATGAAAACTTGATTCTCTTTTAGTCTTCATTTACTTTAGCTCATCTTTCATAGATTTATACTAGCTTATTTTTTCTTTGTTGGTATCTTTTTTCTCTTGTTATTTTACAGATGAGAAATTTTATGTTGCTGAGTTTCATAAATTATTGACTTTGTTACATGGGAAATATCTGTTGAATTACAGAATTTAAGTCTGTTTTGATACCGTGTTATTACTCTGGGAAACAAAATTTGCATGTTTAAATTCTAGAATATGAAATATCTATGCTGAACCAGATGTCATGGCTTATGAAAACTGCCTCAATAGAACTAAGGGTAACCTCTCTGAATCGTCAGCGGTCACATACCCAGAGGCTCCTACACCTCTTACTGGATGACATGCCAGTGAAACCATACTCAGGTGATTATTGGTATTTGTTTTATTGTGCTAGTGACTAGTTGTTGTGAAGACAAACACAAATGTGAAGCTTGTGCTTAGTATGTGACTATAAACCAAAACTGTCTTCTCACTTTTAGAATTTTTTTTTTTCTTAAAACACAAAAATTTTAACTCATCTTATGATGTCATTTATTATTATTTTAAGCATCCACATGACACTATAATCATACCAGTATTACATACAGAATTGTCAGTGGAGTTTGTCATACTGAGCCAGCATGACCTAAGCTATTTCAATATGTATTATTCACGCAAATTAAGTGTAAACTTTTAAAATCATCTCATTGGCATGATTGGATCTTGCCATTTTTGAGAATCTGATTATTCTCTTTACAATAGTGAAGTGGATTCCATAGGGACAGAAAGAGTTAGGTGAATGTTGGTAGTAAGTCCTCATCAGTCTTTGCATTTTAATTATCCATTTGCACAGGGCTCTTTGATGCAGAAACAATGACCTAGAAATGAAATACATTATGTTTGTTATTTCCAAATAAATGTAGTTTTAAGAGTATGTTCTTCTTTTTCTGATTCAATATTATTGATGTTCTAACAGATGGTGAAGGAGGAATGGAAGATGAAAACAGGTCTGTTTCTGGGTTCCTTTACTTTGACACTGCTACGAAAGGTAACGCCCTTTGAATTTGTAATAAATTTATTTTATAGACATACATTAAATTGCTTAAAACTTCAAGGGATTATTTTGCCTGTGCCTGCAAACTCTGAACTGGTATAGAAAAGCTATATAAAGGATTATTTGCCACCTGAAAAATTTTTATAATAGGATTATACAACAGGAAAGAAAATATTTTTGTTAATGGATGTATCAGAAATAAAATCAAATTTAGATTCCAATACAGTTTTCAGTTTCTTGACTATTTTATGCTCTTTCTGAAAATAGCACTATCTTTGAAAATCAACTGAATATGATGGTTTGCCCTTCTCTTCGATGTCCCAAGTAAAATCAAATTACTTTTTGTTATTTCTAGTACGTCGAAAAATTCTAAATATTCTTGACTCGATTGACTTCAGTCAGGAGATCCCTGAGCCTTTGCAGTTGGATTTTTTTGATCGGACCCAGATTGAACAAGTTATTGCTAACTGTGAACACAAGAATTTACGGGGACAGACAGTCTGCAATGTCAAGGTGAGGGTTGCTTTAAAGTACATATCTGCAGTGTCAAGTGGCTCAGACCTTAAGTCATCAGAAACAAATAGAACCATACAGGTTTTCTTTCTGATAGAGACATTGGTTTACTAGTTTATAGGAAGGACTGTGGTTTTTGTAAAATATCCCTGAAATAAAACTTAATGTATCACACTAACTTCTTGAAAAGGGATACTTAATATTTTGGTCTGGAAAGTGGACATTGCTCTTGTTAGATTATATATAAAGGTATCTGACGCCTTTCCCTTTAGGGCAGTTTATGATAATTGCTAGGTGTTATTGTTCTACCAGTGTCTGAAATGTCTTCTTTTTCTTTCTTTTCCTAATTATCCAGCTTCTTCATAGGGTTCTTGTAGCTGAAGTAAATGCCCTTCAGGGTATGGCAGCCATAGGACAGAGGCCTCTACTCATGGAGGTAAGCTCTACTGAGTGTGTGTTCATTTCAACCTTTTAACTACTTAGGTCGCTGGTGAAAAGACTAAACTAGTATATTAACATGTAGTTTGCTAATTAGTAAGCTACCTAAAAATTAAACATTCAGGGAGTCTTTCACTTTTGATTTTATAACTTTTATAAGCTGAACTATCTGGTATGCCGAAATAAATAACACCTTTTCTGCTAGACTAATTAAGGATTTGCCACCTGGCTGTATTTCGTATTATACCTCACTTGGTCCCCGTCAGTGAAAGAGGAGGGTCATTTGTCATCACAAGTGGAAAGTTACAGGTAAGAGGTCAGGTGGGAAGAACTACATGCATGGAGACATAGCTGGCCAGGCCAAAGCAAGAGGCAACGAAATAAAAGAGATGTCAGGGAAACATGCCATTGAACTTGGAGTTTAGATAATTCTAGTGCTCTAGAGTAAGCAAGTATAAGTAGATAGGTACAAGGAGAAAGAAGGTAGTGTCAAAGAATACAAATTTATCTATGCCACCTCTGTCCCCTACCTTTCATGCACATACACACAAACGTACACACTTTATATATTAATATTTTTTATAGCCCTGGCTACTGAAATAATATGAAAAGATATCTGCTTCCTGGCATGCATGTAGTAGGTTTCCAAATGGATATTTTCTGAGTAACTGACAGATAACTGATCTTATTTGCCTGTTTAACCTTGTGATTCCATTCCCGTGGCTTTAGGAAATCAGCACTGTACTTCAGTATGTGGTAGGAAGAAATAAATTGCTGCAGTGTCTTCATGCAAAACGTCACGCTCTGGAGTCATGGAGGCAACTGGTAGAAATTATACTGACAGCTTGTCCCCAGGACCTCATTCAGGCAGAGGATCGACAACTGATTATTCGTGATATTTTACAAGACGTGCATGATAAGGTGACATACTTCCTAAATTACTTTATACTGCTGAACAAATATGTATCATTTAAACGAATAAATTTTGGCACCCCAATTGTTTTCCATTTTTGATCAGGAATAAAATAGAATTGCGCAATACCAACATTAAGTCTTTCCTTGAGAAAGGGATTAATTCTGTACAGTAGTGACTGTCAACCAGAGTGTGTGTCCGAATTATCTAGGGAGCTTTGTAAAAGTTTACGTGGACAGAGCCTACCCCAGACCTACTGAATGTAATGGTGAGACCATTTATGTGAATTTCAAAAAGAAAACCTCCTTAGGGAATTCTGATAGGAATCCCTTCTGGTTAAGAACACCCATTACCTAGCATCATATTTAAATTTCTCTGTATATATTAGATTTTTTTCTTTCTTTTCTTTTTTTTTTTGACGAATTTCTGTATTCCATTCTTATATTATTATCATAGTTGACAAGCTAAATGTATATAAAACTTGTTAATGGGCTGTATGCAGTGATTCATGCCTGTAATCCCAGAACTTTGAGAGGCCAAGGTGGGAGGATCGCTTGAGCCCAGGAGTTTGAGACCAATCTCCTGAGGTGGGAAGACCACCTGAGCCCAGGAGGTCAAGGCTGAAGTGAGCTGAGATTATGCTACTGCACTCCAGCCTGGGTGACAAAGCGGGACCCTATCTTAAAAAAAAAAAAAAAAAAAAGCTGTGAAACTTGTTAATGATTATAGCTGAAAGCAGGATTCTCACTCTGATTTGCCCTTGTCCTTTAAGATACTGGATGATGAAGCAGCGCAGGAGTTAATGCCTGTGGTCGCCGGGGCAGTGTTCACACTGACTGCTCACCTAAGCCAGGCCGTCCTCACCGAACAGAAGCAAACATCAGTCTTGGGACCAGCAGACACCCATTACGCTTTTATGCTTGATAGTTCCTTCACCTCACCTCCAGAAGAGAACCCATTAGTGGGTTTTGCTTCTATTGGAGATTCTTCACTTTACATCATATTGAAGAAACTGTTAGACTTCATTTTGAAGACAGGTTTTTTTTCATCTAAAATTTCTAAAAATTCTGTCCGTTGTATTTGTTTTAACTTTAATTGAGAAAAGATTTTCATTTGACATCTTCCTAATCTCCCTAGGTGGTGGATTCCAGCGAGTGAGGACTCACTTGTATGGCTCTCTGCTTTATTACTTACAGATTGCCCAGAGACCTGATGAGCCAGACACCTTAGAAGCAGGTAGAATGAGATCAATTCCTAATCTTTTCTGGATTGGGAGATGGTTACTTTAAACTGGAAAAAAAAAATCACTTCTCCATCTTTTGACTAATCACAACTGTAACAAATGAGTGTTGGTGTCATTTTTAAAGCATTTACTGAAAAGTTGAGGGAGAATGTTTAGTTTTTAAGAATTATGAAGTAATACTTGAATACTCCTTTTAAAAAAACCTTCAAATAATACTTTAGCTTTATATACTTCTGTAACTCCCTCCCTTGCCTGAAGTCCCACTGAGCAGTATACTCTACATAGAATGACCCAACGTCTTTCTTTCCTTTGTACTACATCAGAGTACATATCTAGTTGATTCTTTTAAAATATCTCTTCCTGGCGTGGTGGCTCACGCCTGTAATCCTAGCACTTTGGGAGACCGAGGCCGGTGGATCACCTGAGGTCAGGAGTTTGAGACCAGCTTAGCCAATATCATGAAACCCCATCTCTACTAAAAATCAAAAAATTAGCGGCCATGGTAGCTGGCATCTGTAATCCCAGCTACTCAGGAGGCTGAAGCAGGAGAATCGCTTGAACCCAGGAGGCGGAGGTTGCCCAGATCGTGCCACTGCACTCCAGCCTGGGCAACAAGAGTGAAACTCCATCTCAAAGAAAAAAAAAAACCACAAAAGTCTTTGTTATTCCATGATATGGATGAAACACTTATTTAGCCATTTTCCTTATTCATAGGCATTTCAATTGTTTCTAAATTTTTATTACAAAAATGCTACATCAAAATTTTTTATATGCCTATATTTCTCAGAAAGGATGCTGCTTAATGGTAGAATTTCCATGTGAAAAAGTGTGTACTTTTATTTTAATAGATGCAAATGAAAGACCTTCTCCAGTATAAACTCATCAATAGTATACATGTATCTTTTTGTACTAGTAAGGTTTTCTTTGGATAAATTGCAAGACGTGGAATTTCTTGGTCAAAAGTTAGGCATATTTAAAATATTGCTAAATGCTGCTTTCGAAATATAGTTAGCATTTTTAATTGAGACTAATCTTAAGACATGAAAATGTTAAGTGTTCAACATATCAGTATATGATGTTTTATATACTTTATAGACATTTGATGTTCGATCGAGTCATTCAGAGTTATTCTGCTATTTGTTAAGAAGTTGTCAGAGCACCTTCTGATAATGGACTTTCTTTGCACTCTTCACCTTTGTGAGTGTTATTTTGTGTAGACTGTTAAAAACCACTGTGCACTTAAGGTTCAATTGATCTCATTATTCTTATGGTGGTTGTGTCTTATGCCATACATAGTACCCGAGAAGGTAGTAATAGCCAAATGGTAGATTTATAGGCATGTAGCACCCGCATAAATAAGGCATGAGAATGTTTGTAAGGTGAGGAAAAATGACAGAATAGTTCAGAGAAGTTTTTTTAAGCAAACACAAGCTTCTTTTAAGAAAAGAGATATGATGGGATTTATCCACTCTCAGCACCTCCCACATTGTTCTTGTATGTGTGTGTGTGTGTGTGTGTGTTTTAACATTCCATTTGGTTGAATTGGCCAAGTCACCACTTAACCACTAGGTGGGGCTCTACAATAGGCATTTTATAAGAAGTCATTGAGATGCCAATTTAAAAACTGCTGCTATGTACTAGTTGGAAAAATGAGATTAGTTTCAAATACAAATTATTGCTTTCTTTAATGTGTTTGTGAACCTTTTTAAAGACTCTTAAGAGTGTATTTATGAGTCTTACATAAAATGTATGATCATACTGTTCATAATCATTGTATATTTAAACATATTTAAATTACCTTTATAATGGATATGCTTTTATTTTTAATA
This sequence comes from Colobus angolensis palliatus, assembly GCF_000951035.1. Taxonomy (NCBI): domain Eukaryota; kingdom Metazoa; phylum Chordata; class Mammalia; order Primates; family Cercopithecidae; genus Colobus; species Colobus angolensis. Next base: position 3,682,815 of record NW_012115154.1, read on the forward strand.
AGTATTTCAACTCAAAAAAATAAAAATATCTGATTTTTTTGGAGGCAGATTTTTGTCTACATTGTATCTGATCCTTTCTAGCTAAATTTTCTTTTTTTTTTTTGAGACAGAGCCTCACTCTGTAGCCCAAGCTGGAGTGCAGTGGCGTGATCTCAGCTCACTGCAACCTCCACCTCCTGGGTTCAAGTGATTCTCCTGCCTCAGCCTCCCCAGTAGATGGGATTACAGGTGTGCACCACCACGCCCCACTAATTTTTTGTATTTTTAGTAGAAACGGAGTTTCACCATGTTGGCCAGGCTGGTTTTGAACTCCTGACCTCAAGTGATCTGCCTGCCTCGGCCTCCCAAAGTGCTAGGACTATAGGTGTGAGCCACCACGCCTGACAATTTTCAAAGATCTCAATAAAAGATAAAAGGTTGATTAGCGGCCTGGTGCAGTGGCTCACACCTGTAACTTTGGGAGGCCAAGGTGGGGGGATCATGAGGTCAGGAGATTGAGACCATCCTGGCCAACATAGTGAAACCGCATCTCTACTCAAAATACAAAAATTAGCTGGGCATGGTGGTGGGCGCCTGTAGTCCTAGCTACTTGGGAGGCTGAGGCAGGAGAATTGCTTGAACCCAGGAGGTGGAGGCTGCAGTGAGCCGAGATCGAGCCACTACACTCCAGCCTGGCGACAGAGTGAGACTCCATCTCAAAAAAGAAGAAGAAGAAAAAAAAGATTGATTAGCAGGATAAATACAGGACGTTGGTTCTCATGGAGTCTTGTAATTCATTTTGATCTCTTTAAGAATGGTTTATCCTTTTCCTGGTACAATTGTTATCTTAGTGGTATGAGCTATGGATGAAATAGGTGCATTGTGCTTGGACCCATTGGTCGGTCGGCCTTTGTGTATAAGCAGTAATGGAAGGATCTTGTTATTGTTGTGTGTTTTTTTTTCCCCTTCTCTCAGCTCACATCTAGCGTGTGAAGTATAATTACTCAGTTATTACACTGCTTTCTACTGGAGTGTTTTTTTCTGTTTTAATCCTTTTAGCCAAGAAAACCATGTGGGAAAGACTGACAGCCCCTGAAGATGTATTTAGCAAATTACAGCGAGAAAACATAGCCATTATTGAAAGTTATGGCGCCGCCCTCATGGAAGTGGTCTGTCGAGATGCTTGTGATGGTCATGAGATTGGAAGGGTAAAGCAACTCTTATCTAGTATTGTAATTGAATAAGTATTTTGACTTACTAAAGTATAAACTTATTCACGACTCGTTGTGGTACCTCATGCCCGTAATCTCAGTGCTTTCGAAGGCTGAGGTGGGCAGATAGCTTGAGTCTAGGAGTTTGAGACTAGCCTGGGCAACATGGTGAAACCCCATCTCTACAAAAAATACAAAAAATTAACTAGCCATGGTGACATGCACCTGTAGTCCCAGTTACTTGGGAGGCTGAGGTGGAAGAATTGCATGAGCCCAGAAGGCAGAGGTTGCTTGCAGTGAGCTGTGATCAAGCCATTGCACTCCAGCCTGGCCTACAAAGTGATGTCCTGCTGCAAAAAATAAAATAAAATAAAATAAATTGATTCAACTTTTAATAATATATGTTACATATTAAGAATTTTTTTAAATAATATAGTGTATTTTCTTATTTGCTATAATTTGGGACTTCTATTTTATTTATTCATATGTTGTGTTTTATTTTGTTAGAAACTTAATTCAGAATTGCCTTTCAGAATTATCTTCTTGCTAATTTTGAGGATGACTGGTAGAAACAACAGAAATGCTGCTTAATAAAGATCTTTGGTTAAGAGAATGCTGAATAAATTGCCTTGTACCAAATATATCTTTGTCTGCCTAATTGCTTTGTGGAGAATTTGCATTTATATTTCTTATGCAGTATTGTGGCACACTGGTAATGATGCAGTGAGAAGATAACTTCTTAATGGAAAATTATGTAGCAACGTTATGTAGCAATTAAATCATGTTTTTGAAGACCATAGGAAATAGGATTTAAAAAAATAAACTGTCATAACCTTTTAGTTATTTTTGTTTGTTTGTTTTTTGAGACGGAGTCTTGCTCTGTTGCCCAGGCTGGAGTACAGTGGCGCAATCTCGGTTCACTGCAAGCTCCGCCTGCTGGGTTCACACCTTTCTCCTGCCTCAGCCTCCCAAGTAGCTGGGACTACAGGCGCCTGCCACTATGCCTGGCTAGTTTTTTGTGTTTAGTAGAGACGGGGTTTCATCGTGTTAGCCAGGATGGTCTTGATCTTCTGACCTCGTGATCCGTGTGCCTCAGCCTCCCAGAGTGCTGGGATTATAGGCGTGAGCCATCGTTCCCGGCCACCTTTTACTTATGTTTTAAAAATTTAAAAGTATTTGTATGCATAGAAAAAATGCTGATAGGAGACAGACCAAAATGGATGAACTTCATTTACCAGATTGTGTAGTTATT